>NC_081422.1:4115319-4479011 GCF_949786415.1 Peromyscus eremicus | reverse complement strand
GAGCCCTAGGAGTTTTAACGGTGAGTAGACACAGCTCTTCCTCTTTGTAAGAGGAGGTTAAGGAGACAGACCTCTACACTGTGTCACAATTAATGACAAATACAGGGCATTATGGAATTGTAGATGTAAGCTTAGTGTGGAGATGAAAAAAGCCTCTTGGTCTTATATGCCTCTCCTTTCCTATCCTGTACTCACTAGGGGTTTTCACATGCCCTAAGAGATGATGCTTGGCCAGAGAGCTGTAGTTATAGTGCTTTGGCAGTAACCCCTCACTGTCCAATTTACCTTATTAAGGAAATTACTGTTGTCTTAATCAAAGTTTGTAAGGATTAACATTTGATTAGTTTTTATATATATTCTTAAGGTATTTGAAAATTTTCCTCTAAATTTAACCTTCCCTTAGAGGTTTCAATCTCATTTGTATATGGTAACAATAACTGAAAATTAGGTGATTTATAATATATAGCCATTTGTTATGTACCAGTTGGGATATGTTTTGAGAAATGCATTCTTGGGCAGTTCTCCAGTGTGAACATTGAATACATCCCTGCATCTGACATTGTGGCCTACCATGCACTTGGCTGCACACTACAACCTCTGGCTTCCAGGCCACAGGTCTGTGCAGCAGGTTGTTGTACCAAACACTGTACCAGGGATAGCAGGGCATGGTGTTATTTAACTCATCTAAACAAGGAATGGGTACAGAAAAAAAAATAAATGATAAACATTAATAAATATATAAAAGCAGGGTGTGTAAGGCAGGAACCAGCGGACTGGAGGGCTTCGTGGGTGAGGCAGTGCATGTCTGGATGTGACAGTCCAGGATACTTCCAGGCATGCCCAGCTTGTAGTTAGCTTTGTTTTTTTTAAATAAGTAGAAGGAATACATTTATCAATATTGATAAAATACAGCCAGGTGCGTACTCAAGCATCAGGACTGCACACTGTCAGTGTGCTGTATTTACAGGCAGCTGTAATTTACAGTAAGCATTCAGATTGACTTACTCCAGAGCCACCACAGTTTGTGCACTGTGCTCTTATGCTGTGACACCCATGGTATCACTGGTTAGTGGAGAATTTTAGCTCTGTGGTAATCTTGTGGGGTCCTGTTGTACATATGGTCTGCTGTTGACTGACTTGTGGGCAGTGAGTCATGCTATTTTGCTTTCATTTATGAAATATTACATCTCTTTTCCTCCCACTTGGAGACCTAGAATAGTGTTCAAAACTCCCCTTTTGCTAGACAGAAAGCCTAAAAGTTCTTGATTGATTACAAAATCTTACCTAATAGTCCTCTCATAATAGTAACCCTTTCTTACAAACACAAATTTATAGGAGTTTTTCATCTTTTTTTTTTTTTTAAACTTGAAACACAGAGAAGTAGTGCTTTTGAATACGTGGCCATTTATTGCAGATAGAGGTTGGAATTTTATTTTTGTAGCAACTTGTAAGTGTGGTCGAAACTTGACAGGAAGTTTTGTATTATGGTGTTGTGCCTAAGTCACAAGACCCTCCCCCCCCAAGAGACCACCAGAGACACGAACTCACAGTGGGGTTGTGTGAGGAGGTGCAGCGGGAGGAGTTCCTTGTCTGTGGAGAACCGGGACCCACCGTGCAGCATCTGTTTAGTGTCTTCACAGCCTGCACAGTGTTGCTGATGGAAACTGTTTGGGGAAGGGATGGGGGAGGAAAGAGTTTGGATTCTTCTGTCCCCGCCTGGCTTTGGGTCCTTGGCTTTTACAGGGAGTACCTGTGAGTGAGTGGATGGTTCGAGCAGGGGTTAACAGGTGGTGGGAGCAGAAAGGGCCTGACCCAGGGGAGGGGTCCCCAGTCCTATCAATAAGCCCTCTTCAAGTCACTATGTAAGGGATCTGGTCTGGGTGTCCTGTCCAGGGTCTGAACACGATTTCCTTGACCTGGTGGACGGTACCAGAGTCAAAAGTCCCCTCCTGTTGCTAGCCAACATTGAAGGTGGGTCATTCTGAGGAACAAAAAGTAATCCATTTATTTTTCTTAACATTGACACTGTTATTGTAAGCAGTCTCCTTCATATCCCTCAATTGAACCAGGGTCAGGTCTAGAGGGGAAGAAGGAATATGGCTTGTCCTTGTATGTTAGCAAACGAGAGATGAGCAGAAATAACAAATCACACTGTCGAACAAGACAGTTAGACAGAAAGGAAGAACAAGGGCCCTTAACAGAGTTCTGTGCCTGACAGATGGTCCAGGCAGACGGGCGTCTTGAAAGGGAGCCTCGATTATGCCAAAGACTGTACAGATCGGATGGGGACAAGTCAACAGAGTCTCCTGATCCCCAGAGTTCTCAGATACACAGACGGGACCCTTGTGAGTCCCTGAAAAAGTGGCCTCACACTCGAGACCCCCTGCCCAAACAAGGAGAGGGGACATCTCCTGACTGCTCCAGGTTTGCTTTTATGGTGTGTCTGCCAAAGTAGAACCTCTCAAAAACAGACAGCTGCTGGCAGCAGTCAGAAATCAAAAGGAGAAACAGAAAACAGCAACAACAAACAGGCAAGACAGACATACAGACTCACCCAATGTAAACCTTCGAAGTCCAGGGGTCTCAGGGGTATTCTGGGGATCCCAGAGTAGCCTTCAAATGTTGTGCCCAAGTTCAGACTCCCAAAGAGACTACCGGAGACATGAACTCACCGAAATGCAAAAGCAAGGTTTATTGGAGCAGTTCAAGCCACAGCGTGGATCTCATCAAGCACACCACACTGACGCAGAGGAGGCCAGAGGAGGTGCCCCTCCCCAAGCGTGCACGGTTTCTAAAGGCAAACCACAAGGTTGCCACATTAAGGGGTTCAGTAGGGTACAGTCCTGATTGGCTGTGCTTAGGGACTTTCCAGAATTCTGCTGTTATCTCATGTTCAGTTTAACCCCAGTTATTTGTTAAACCCAGTCCTGAGCTGTGTCTGGGTTGGGACATTCTGTGGTTAATCAGTTGCTACCAGATGGCCATTCCTGACATCCTGACTTTGTACTTTCTGGTTCCTGGAACTTATGTCAGCAATACTGAGAGCTCGAAACCTAAGGCTTGTTGCAAAATGGAGAGGCTTACAAGATGGAGGGGCCTTGGTTCCTAGTGATAGACATGAAGACTTGATGCTCAGTTGGTACACAGTTGCTTCCAAGTGTGCAGGATGAGAATGCTCTAGAGATCTGTTCTCCTAATTATGTTTATAATTAATAGTACTATATTAGACACTTAGAATTCAATAGGGAAGGAAGGAAGAGCTTATGTTACTTGAATTTTTTTCTTATGGTAATTTTTAAGCCTTATTTTTCTTTTGTGTCTACTTAAATTATTTAAATTATGAAAATTTTGAGGTAATTTATTAAACTAAAATGATTTATTACTAGATATTTTATAACTAAAAAACAACCATGGATAATTTTGATTAGTGCTATAGATGATAGACTTTTAAAACTTCAAATAGTTTGTGTTAGTATGTTTATTGTTTATAAGGATCTTTGTAAGCATGGGGATAAGGAACTAGTATATGCTTTTCTTTATTTCCACAGGACAGTAACTTTATCACAGCTCTCGAATTGGCAGTGCGTTTTGGGAAAACCCTCATTATACAAGAGATGGATGGGGTGGAGCCTGTTCTTTACCCACTGTTGAGACGAGATCTGGTTGCTCAAGGTAAATGTTTGAGTTTCTTGAGTACCAGTTTTTAAAACCAGGCACAAGCTTGCAAGAGTCTCTTCTGGTGGAGCCATCCATGTAAGACATGCTTAATTGTCCCAGCAACACAGTGTGGAGTTTGGGGGGCAAAGCACACATGTGATCATCTGTTGTCCTTGCAAGTTGTGACAGTGTATGTAATTGTTGTTCTCAGGGACGATCATCAGACTCAGGAATTTTCACTCAGGGTAGCTACGTAAACATGCACTTCCTGCTCATAGTAAAAAAGGAAGCAAGTGTTTAGCATAGCTTTAACATTCGCAAACAGTTTGAGCACAGATAGCCACACTTGTAAGTTCTAAGAAATGTGAGAAATTTCCTGAAGCCCATGGTCCCAGATGCTGCTTATAGACTGCTTTTGCAAGTAGGCCATTCTGAAGATGTTTATGCTTCTTCATGGATACCTCATATGACTTTTAGGAAATACTCATGAGGTCTTTCCATGCCCTGACACTCTATGAGATAAACATGTGACTTCTCTGGGCATAGCTGACAGTGAGTCAGCCTTGGGACTCCCAATTGTTGAGTTGCTCGTACTTTATTCAGAGGATAGTGTAGATGCTTTTGAATTTCCCATATTCCTGTAAATTACTGGTAAACTCTTGGCTCATCATTCTGGATTTAGATTGAACCATCTCTTTGCCTCAGTAAAGGTTATGTAACAACTTACTCTGAAACATTTTGGGGTTTTACCATGTCAGATAATTCTGTATGCATGGCATTTGGTTAATTTTCATAAGTATCTTTGAAATTTGTGCAAATTTTGCTCTTTGTTGGTTTAATTTTTTTGAAGATCAATTATGTCATATTTGTTGTGTTATTCTTTATCACTTTAGAAACATTAGTTTGCTCATTCTTGTCAAGTAAAATATCAGAAAGTCAGTTTTGAATTTGTTTTTTTTTTGTTTTTGTTCTGTCATTTTTGTTTGTTTTAAGTATCTTGAATTTTTATCATGAAATGTTCTGTAAATCTAGAAGTCTCTCAGATTTGACAGTCTGATCCTACGGTGCTGTTCTATAGCTTTATGGATTAGTTGTGTTGTCAGTGTTGCCATTGCTATGACACTTACCTGCAAAAAATCAACTCAAGGAATGCAAGATTTATTTTGACTCATGGTTTTAGAGGCTTCAGTCTACCTTGGTTGGCAGCATTGTTCCTAGGTTTACAGTGAGAAATTATATCCTGGAAGAGGTACTGGAGCAGAGTAATAACAGTGATGTGTTCAGGAAGCAGAGTGGTAACAGAGATGTGTTCAGGAAGCAGAGTAGTAACAGTGATGTGTTCAGGAAGCAGAGAGTAGTAACAGTGATGTGTTCAGGAAGCAGAGTAGTAACAGTGATGTGTTCAGGAAGCAGAGTAGTAATAGTGATGTGTTCAGGAAGCAGAGTAGTAACAGTGATGTGTTCAGGAAGCAGAGAGTAGTAACAGTGATGTACTCAGGAAGCAGAGAGTAGTAACTAGAACAGATAAATTCCTCAGTGACACAATCACATGACCTGTTTCCTTTTCCATGATCCCACTTTCCAGTTTCCCCACCTCTAGTACTACTTACACAGTTTAATTCACCATTAGACTAAACTAAACCATTGATCCCATTGGTACCCTCATGGTCTGTCTTCTCTGGAAATCCCCTTCTCAGTTGCCTAGGTCTGCTTTATTGTTTTTCTAGGAAATCTGTCAATTGAATTGGCAGTGAAGATCAGCTGTCACACTGCTGTTTACATGGCATCCACCTCTGTTCCTTTTAAGTTATATACATTTTTAAAGCAAATCTTACTGTGAATGTTTAAATATGATTAATAGCATGACATTTTAAGGTATGGATGCTAAAAGGACAAGTTAACATATCTATCCTTTTATACAGTTAATCTTTTTCATGTGGCAAAAACAGCTAAACCACCTTAGAATTTCAAATATGATACTATTGTACTCATTATAATTCTTACGTTCTAAATTGGCCTTCTAGAATGTTCTACATTGGCTTTTCAAACTTACTCATTTCACATATCTACTATTTTGTGTGCTTTTAGTTACATCTCATCATAGGTGAGTTTGCACAATAATTTTCATGTTTTGTCTGGCTCATTTTCTTTATTTAATGCCCTCTAGGTTCATTCATGTAGTAGCAAATAGCAGTATATCCTTCACTGTGACCAAATGGCAATCCATTATGTTTATATACTATATTTTCGTACTGATGGACTCTTCCATGTTTCTCCATCTTGGCTATAATAAGTAATGTTGTAGTGAACATTTGAGGGTGCAGATAGTGTTTTGAGATGGTGTGTCCTAATCAGCTTTTTGTAATACCCAAGTAAAAGGTCCTTCAGGGCATGTATGTCCCAGTGACCCACTTCCTCTAAATAGTTTCCACCTTTTAGTTCCTGCCTTCCATTAAAGATTCCAAATCAGGAACCCATCCATGGATAAATCCGCTGATTACATCAGAACTTTTTATTTAATCACTTCCCTAAGGACCAGCAGCTGATAATCAACATTTTCACATGTGAGCCAGTTTTAGACATTTCCGAGTCAAACCATCACATGGTGGTTTTGTTTGTGGGTATATACCTAGGAGAGGGATTCCTGGCCACTGTAGAGTTCTAGTTTTAATTTCTTCAGGAACTTCTATAAGGCTTTTTGTAACAGGACATCAGTGTTCATTCAGCAACTGGTTCTTTTTTGTGCTTTGCCTTTTCTATAGTAGTCATCCACACAGAGGTGAAGCCGTATGTTAGTTTCCATTTGCATTTGCCTAATGATTAGTAATGCTGAGCATATTTCATTCTTTGTTGGCCATTTTAATGTCTTTGGAGAAATGTTATTCAGGCCCTATTCCATTTTTAAATGGTTATTTGCTTTTCTGCTATTTATAATTCTTTATACATTTTAGATGTTGTCTTTAGTATAGTTTTCAAATCCTCCTTCCCATTGTCTCCATGTCATCTTTTTATTTGGTGGGTAGGTGGATAATGGATATCTTTGTTACTATTCAAATTTTTATATTCATAGATTTTTATTTTATATCTAAAGTAGTAATACAATAAGTACCTTTTAACTAAATAATTTAGAAATTGGGAATAATACATGATCAAGAGTCTCTAGGTTTGACATCTACAAACAACTATTTCAGAAAAAAATTGGAATATGAGACATACAGTTAATATTAAAACTATACCCATTATAAGTAGGTATCCCATTGTTACTTCTGTATGCCAGGATCATCTTAATGTTATCTGACCTATGTAAATGCTATTTGAGCATTTAGCAGTTTCTTGACCAGTCCAATTTTGATGTCTTCCGCACTGTATTAGAAACCTGTTCTCTCTGGGTCAGAGCCTACAGACACTGTTTGAAGGGGATAATGAAATTTCCAAAGGAAAGACCATGTGTCATGTGTATATGTGGTTAAAGTGTTTAAACATAATGCCTGTTTTTCAGTAAAATGTAGGGTTTTTTTTGATAGCTTTGATTTTTCTTTTCTTTTTTTTATTTTTTTTAAATTTTGCAATACAATTCAGTTCTACATATCAGCCACAGATTCCCTTGTTCTCCCCCATCCCACCCCCCTCACCTTCCCCCCAGCCTGCCCCCCATTCCCATCTCCTCCAGGGCAAAGCCTTCCCCGTGGACTGAGATCAACCTGGTAGACTCAGTCCAGGTAGGTCCAGAAAATGTAGTTTTTAATGTTAGTGGATTTGTCATGGTTGTCTTTCAAAGTCAAGGAAACTCACTGCCCTATAGTTTTTTAAAAGTCTGTATGCAGAAATGCTTGAAAACAGTTTCTAAAACCTCACATAGAAATATACAGAAGATTCAAGCCAACTAATTGTGTGTTTATATGTGTGTTTTTGATAGGACCGCGTTATGTAGTACAAATAGGTGACAAAATCATTGACTATAATGAAGATTTCCGCCTTTTCTTGTCAACAAGAAATCCGAATCCCTTCATCCCACCGGATGCTGCATCCATCGTGACTGAGGTGAACTTTACCACGACCAGAAGTGGACTTCGAGGGCAGGTGTGTGGGCAGGACACGCCAGTGGACACTTAGAGAGCCGTGTTTGCTATGAATGAGTTTGTTAAGATAGTTAGGATTAAATTCAGGATTTGGAAAATATGTTTGGAAGTAAAGCATCCAGATCCTTTATTAGATTTGTGCTTTTGATACTAACTTCATATTTTTGTTCCTCTAATATAATTCATTTTACAGTCTATTTCTGTTACATTTGGTAAAATTTGTGAGACAGATAGTTCATAGAGATAAGACCAGTTTTTAAAATTCAAATTAAGGGCTGGGCAATGAGTGGTAGCGCATGCCTTTAATCTGTGGATCTCTGTGAGTTTGAGTTTAGCCTGGTCTACAGAGAGTTCCAGGACAGCCAAGGCTACACAGAGAGACCCTGTCTCGAAAAATCAAAACATAAGTAGATAAATAAATAAAATTCCAATTAAGAAAGCTGAAAACTGCAGTTATTTGATGTGTTCATGTGGGCAAGGGGTTCTGATTCCTGAGCCAGGATTTTTTGAAAAGGATTTTTTTAGTTAGTTTTTGATATTATGATTGTATCATTTTCCTCTTCTCTTTTCCCCTGCAAACGCTTTCAAATTAACCACTGGAACAGTGTGTCTTTGAGCTCATTTATCTGTATCTGGTTTGTTACAGTTTGGAATTAATCTTTGAGATGAAAAGTGATTTTTAAATTTGTATACTTTTATTTGTATCGTTTTAGCGTCTCCTCTGGAAAGAAATATGTGTTGGTTTTACTCACTTAACAGTGTTTATCTCCTTTTGCTCTTAAGACAGCATGTGCATCTGTGTAATTTTTACTTTATTGAAATTTAAAAGCTGCTTCTTCAAAATATTCTTTGCTTATACCATAAGGTTTCCTGAGCATTTATTTATGAATTACAGAATTTGCATTATAATTCTTACATATCAGTACTTGAACAGTCACTCAGAATTTATCGACAACATTGCTTCCTTGATCTGCAAACTCACCTTAGGAATTGGTGTGAGGAGCAGTGTAGGTCTTCCTATGATAAGAGTGCAAGTTACAGACAGTTCCTGTTGAAAACTTTTCCAACATCGTGTACTGTTTGACCTCCCTAACAACAGTATAGAAAGGTTCTTTTTTAAAAAAATATTGGTACTATTTTTATTTTCATTGAATTGTTTTAAAAATTGCTTTATTTTTAAATTAAAATATAAAATATTAGATATTCCTATGACATTTTTGAGCAAAATGTGTTTTGCTCTTTGTCATTTTAATTGTAATAATCTTAGTGGGTTTGAAATGTTATTTCAATGTTGTTTTGATGATCTAATATTTAATTTTTGAATTACATTTGTGTGTATATATGTGTGTGTGTATGTATATGTGTATGTGTATATATATATATATATGTATATGGGTATGCATGGTCCCTGATGTGTGTAAGGGTCAGAGGACAACTGGAAGTCATTTCACCATATAGATTATGAGGATCAGACTCAGGTCTTTAGACTTGGTGGCAGGTCCTTCACCCAGTAAGCCATCTCACTGGCCCCCAAAATGAAATATTTTAGTATGTCTTATATCTTAAGTAAATGTTTATTAGTAGCTAATACTAGTTGCATAGTTTTTATAGTTTAATCAACTTTAGAATGAAAATGTCATACTTCACCAATACTGTCATTTTTACATATTTGACATTGCAGTGATTGCTTTCGACATCAGTCTTCTGTTTCTTGTCAGGCACAGACGTGGAAGTGCCTTGTACTCAATTAGAAAGAATCAAATGATGTCACATTTATCACAGTGCTTGGGTGCTTACTCATTTCCAAGGCCTACTCAGAAGTTTTTCTGTGTTTTGAACTTCATTGCTGGGATTACTTCTCTTGTTTTTCTTTTTTAAGCTTTTAGCTTTAACCATTCAGCATGAAAAGCCTGATCTAGAAGAACAGAAAACAAAACTGTTGCAGCAGGAAGAAGACAAGAAAATACAGCTAGCAAGACTTGAGGAATCTCTGTTAGAGGTGAGGACCTTTCGGAGCGGTTTTCATCAAATACAAACCACAAGTGTCTATGACACACAAGGGGTATCTTCACAATGCTTGGGATTTTTCCAATGTCATACTAGTATCTCAAAGTCACAATTCTAATAGAAAACAAGGATCTCTCTCAGAATAAAGATCTGAAGGAGTTATAATTAAGATAAATTGTTCTAAGCTAATAATTTCTTTTTATTGCATTGTTTTATTATTCATTGGAATTTCAAACGGCAGTATAATTAGCATGAAATTATGATTGACTATATAAACATATTTACTTTTGGTTATTATGTTAATAAATATAAAACATGCAGTTATTTGATATAGGAAGGCTAAGTAATGTGAAAATTCTTTTAAAAATATTTTTACTGTATTAATAGTTAATACAGTTATATGCTTCCTTTAATTGATTATCTTAGTATTATAATAACTTTTATTATTTCTTCTGCAGACACTTGCCACATCTCAAGGCAATATTTTGGAAAATAAGGATTTGATTGAATCTTTGAATCAGACAAAAGCAAGCAGTGCTCTTATTCAAGACTCACTTAAAGAATCTTACAAACTCCAAATTTTCCTTGATCAAGTAATTATCTCCTTTGCTGTGATTTCATGTCAGCTTTTCTTAAATATTTGTGTTAATTTGGTAGAACATGTACAGTCAGATCTTCAGGGGAATGATTTTGTCAAAAATGAAAGCCATTCAGAAATACCAGAGCCTGGGGTGTGATTCCTATTTTAGGTAGGCAGTAAAGATGTCACTCACTGAGTAACGTCAGCTGCTCTGTCTACCCTGGTGGCGTCTACATCATATGCCACGTTGTTACTTACGGTAGAGATGTGCTTTAAGATGAAGTTGAAAGTGAATGTTTTGAAAAGGAGTGTGAGAAAACATCTTTACCATTTGTGTCTGTCAGCATTCTGTTACTCCAGTGAACGACTGTGAGACGTCAACTTGTAATGGAAGGTTCATTCGGGCTCATAGTTTTGGGGTTGGAGCTCAAGGTCAGTTACTCGTTGCTTTGGGAACTGTGGCAAGGCAGCACATCATGGTAGGAAGATCTGGTGAAACTCTCCCCCTCTGTCTGTGTGTGTCAGAGAGACTGGGAGAGGAAGGGGTGAGTGGGAGGAACCAGGGTCTGACAATCAGCCCTCTGAAGACACTCCATTCAATAAACTGAGACCCCAAGGCCATCTCTTACAATTTCCTTCACTGTCCCACAGCACCATGGGCTTCAGGTAAGATGCTAACATGCAGACTCTCAGGGAAGAGTATAAATCTAGACATCTAAACGGTGGCACCATTCTTAGATGTCTGTCTGTCTGTCTTCTTCCCTCCCTCCCTCCCTTCCTCTCTTTAGTATTTTTTGGGGGGTCTTAGATTATAGTCTATATTAGGCAAGGTTCTCTAGAGTCACAGAACTTATGGAATGAATCTCTCTCTACATATATAAACAGGGGCTTTATTGGAATGATTTATAGGACTGTAGCCTGTAAGTCATTCCAATAAATCTTAAGTATTTGTGTTCATTTGGTAGAACATGTACAGTCAAATCAAAACCAACAATGGCTAGCTGTGAACAGAAAGTCAAGAACATAGTAGTTGCTCAGTCCCAAATGATGGGAGTCTCAACTGGTCTTCTGTAGATGCTGGAATCCCAAAGAGGTAGTCTCCAGTGCCAGTAAAGGAATGGATGTGCTAGCAAGGTGAGGGCAAGCAGGCAAAGAGCAAGAGCTTCCTTCTTCTATGTCCTAATATAGACTTCCAGCAGGAGGTGTGGCCCAGATTAAAGGTATTTTTTCCCATCTCAAGATTTGAATTAAAGATGTGTGTCTTCCAGCCTTAAGATTCAGATCAAAGGTGTATGTTTTCCCACCTCAAAGGCCCAAACTGGAAGTTGATTCACCCACTTCAAACCAAGCAGATAATCTCTCACAGGTGTGCTCTCCATTTCTGGATTGTAGTCCATTCCAGATATAGTCAAGCTGACAACATAGCCATTATAAGTCCTAACTGGCTTTGAGCCCAGCTGGCTTCAGACTTGCAGTGATCGTCCCCTTTCAGCCTCCTGAGTGCTAGGATGACAAGGATGGGTCACTGTGTCCAGAAGAATTTTTCTTAAGACAAAAATATACTAATTGGATTATACATTATTTCTTTTCAAACATTTTTCTTCCCTGTTCAGAGTAGACACAGTCAATGTGAGGGTCTGAACCACTGTCTTACAACTGGCTTGGAATCCTTCTTATGCTCTAATGATTCCTTTAGCGAAGTGCCAACCCCACATCAATGTAATATGTATCATTTTCTTTTCTGCACAGTGCGACTGAGCTTTGCTGGAAACTCAGACAACCAGAGTTAACATCGCCATGGATTTCCAGGCAGCAGCCTGACCTTTTGCTTGCTGACATTCTTGAGTTATTGGGCACGTTGATGTTCTTGCATCATTTCTGTTCCCCTCGATGACTTCCGTTTCTGCTTTTCCACTCTTGTTCGCATTTGACACTTACTGTTACTACTGTAGATGCTTGGAGGAGACCTCTGTTGAAACCAGAGTGAGACCAGAGATCTGATTCTAGTTCAGTCATTCCACCTGCCATTGCAGAGCTAAGCTCGATGGGTTTCCCACAGCACTGTGAGTGTTGTGCCTTCTCTATGCAGCAAGCTTTGATGGGCTGTAGGTGGGACCCACCAGAGCCACATTTGTAGATGCAGCACTGTGATGAAAAGACGCGAGAACCTACCTGCGTTGAGAACCTTGTAACCATGTAACCTGTGATTCTCCCATGTCCTCTTCTGTCAGAATGGCAGTCCCTGTCCTGAAATGCACACCTCTAACAGTTATGTTCCTTGCCTCTGCTCCTTGTTTAAAGTGTCCTTGCAGGATGGCATACCATGCTCTTGCATCACCTAAGTCACCTAAATCACTTGACCCCACTTGCTGACTATTCCATTCTTTCTTCTTGTGCCAAATACTCTTTAGTTTTGACTAAGGCCAATCAATGAACCACTTGTGACTCTACTATGTAAAGGTTAGAAAAATATTTCAGATATCTTGCTATAATATGAATGTTAAAGCCTCACTCCTAAATTCTATGTAGATATCTAATCTCTGATGAGTAGGATTAAGAGATGGCACCTTTGTGGAGTGAAGGTCTCCTGGGTCAGGAGGAGAGTTACTGTGCCGTATGAAAGAGGGCAAAGAGGACTTGCTTGCTTTAAACTCTGGAAGGCACAGGGAGGAGGAAATGGGCCTTCAGTAGACACCAGATCTGCTGGTGCATTAGCCTTGGACTTCATGCCACCAGAACCCATTCTGTGTTCTTTCGCATAGCACTCTGAGTGAGTGGAGACATTTTGTCCTCAGCTGTGTATAAATGAAGATGCTATTACCTTAAGTTACAGAAATTCTTCTTCATCTTGATGTGTTGTGTGAGTAGTCTGTGGCTAGGTGTGTGTACAGTGGTCTGCAGGTGGCAGAAAAGCACTGGTGTAAGATCCCTCTTCTGTCTCCACTAATGTTCACAGGAGCGGGATGCCTATCTGCCTTTGGCTGAGAGTGCCAGCAAGATGTACTTCATCATCTCTGACTTGTCCAAGATTAATAACATGTACCGTTTCAGCCTGGCTTCATTTCTCCGACTTTTCCAACGAGCTCTGCAGAATAAGCAGGTCAGTTGTTGGGTATGCTAGAGATGTATTTAAAGAGACCACTTAAATATTGAACTTACACTAATACATCTTTGAGAAAGCTTTTATTATGTATTTCAGAGGACCATGTAACAGTTTTGAACTTCATTTAAAAGAGACCATTTCTTTAACTCTGTTTGATATTCTTGGCAAACTATTATAGTATTGTTTGGAAACAAAGGAATAGTTTATGTTCCAAGAAAAGTTAATAGTGATTCCTCAAACACCAATAATTCACAAGTGTTTGTAAATGTAGTAAATTGTCTACCTAGTCCTGTCACCTGAGCTGTATCCTTTGTCAGTTGAGACTGTAATATAGGCAAAGCATTGTTCTCCATAATGGAGGCAAACCAGTACATTGCTTTAGCAGGATTGCTCTCCTGGGGGAAGCTTGACAAACTGTCTCACTAAGTAGGGATTTGGTTACCACACAGCAGGGGTGTGTTTCTTGTATCTAGGAGCTCAACTGGGACTTGAGCGTGTGGCTCAGGTGCAGATGCTTCAGGTCTCTGTTGGGTACCAAGGTGGGAAGACTTGATGAGTAGTAGTCTCTTCACCACTGAACTACTGTGGTAGGGTTGACTTCCTCACAGCACAGAGTAGGTGAACTTCTTATGATAACTCGGGACACCAAATAATATATTCCACCAGATAAGACAGAGATGGAATCACATTTTATAACCCAGCTGTAGGGTGCCATCATTTTTGCAAACCTGTATTGACCAAAACAACAAAGTCTGTCCAGATTCAAAATGAGCAAGTAGACACCACCTCTTGATGTATACATACCCCACCCTAATTTATATCTCTAATTTTTCCTTAAATTCTTAGAGTTGGGTAGCTGAGGGGGAAATGCACATTAACAAGCTCTTTGATAAATACTGGCTACATATCCTTCAGAAATACATTCCGTTGGTATGTTTTAACTGTTTCCATGAAGCCTTTTCAGTTTGTGGGATAGCCAACAGTAGCTGCATTTCTTGTCATCCTTGTGCTACTGTGCAATTATGGACATTCAGCTGCTTTCATAAATCTCTGATCACGTGTGAGACAGTAAGTGCAGTTGTGTTTGATGTTTGTACTTTTTTCTTGCTGAACACAATTTTTACATTCTTTGTTTTTCTTTTACACTATTAATATTTTCAGACTTCCTTAATGTTAAGAACCTTAAGCTTTTATAATGTGTTGTAACTATTTTGAGTTTATTTTCTTCCTTTTCACTTGATTTAAAAAAATAATTTCGCAAAACTAAATACCATCAAAATTGTGATTCATGGTTTTTGCATTTGGTATAATGCTAACATGTTTTTTGTTTTTTATTATTTTGGAAGAGAATCTTTACTGGTGTTGGCTGCTTAGTATTTTCACCAAGGAATGCTTTATAGTCCTTTATTTGATTATAAAGGTTTTATTTTTCCTGATGCATCTCTCACTGTCATATTACTTAATATTGTCCATATACTCAAATTTGAAGTAAAGCTTTATCCAATAAAGAGCTTGTGATTTGAGGAAATGTTTTGCCAGCAAAAGTTAGCCTACTCTGTCATGGTGAAAAAAAACATTTTTATAACTGAAGGAAGGGTACAGAAGGCCATAAGGTGCGTTTAAGGTTTACACGCCATGACTCTAATGAGGGTATCTAAAGTAGCCCAGAAAGATGGTAGACACTGGGTATCCAGGAGACTGAGATAAGCAGTGCTGTGCTTGGTTATGTAACCATTTCCTACAATACGCCATTTTTGTCTCAGTTTTGTGTAAACACACCCATGGGTCAGAGGTGAGTGTCTTTGTGTATTTTGCCTTTTTCTGGTGTGTGCCTTACTCTGTGTGCATCTGCCGATGTCTCCATAGAGATCTGGGTGCTGGTCAGTCAAGCATGTCACATCTGCCTGTGGTTCCTCAGACACTGGCTTCAGCCTCTTGGAGTCTGAAAACTCTTCTTTCCTTGTTTTAAGGCTCTGCCTCACTAGAGTATGTTGTCCCTTTAGATAAACACTAGATTTCAAGAGGAGTAGGAATGTTTAAAATGTTATAACCATGGTCCTTAGTTTTGACAGGTATTTGAAAATTGAAAACTATTCCATATGTAATCAAACAGGGTGTTTATAATTCTGTATTGGTCGAAACATTTTTATAGAAAAGTAAATATATATACTTCTCGATAACAGTAGTTCTGCTACACAGTATTCCATTGGATAGTATTGACCCATATATGTGTACGTGTGTGCAGTTATGTGCACATTTGAATTTATTTTCATATGATTTTATAAATGTAGAGTTAAAAAACTATAGCTTACAAGTATTTTAGAATAAAGTCCGTTTTAATGACTAATTTTTCATTTCACATGTGAGGTTACTTAGCAAGCAGTTCTTAACTTTTATGCCAGTTTCATACATTTCACTGTAAACTTACCTACATTTTTCTCAACCATTAAAATTATCTTACTAATTTTTTCTTTAGTTACAAACATAAGAATATAAACCTCTTAGTCTAATTTAATGTCAGAGTCAAACTTTACAAGACATGTATTTTCTAAATCACTTCCAAAGTGATATGTGGAACTCTTACTGTGCTTAGGAAAAACAGGGCCGCTGAAAGAAATGGAGCCTTTCCATTTCTATCTAATCAGCCCCTTTTCTTTATTTATTTAACTAACATCTGTTTATTTAGAGTATGTATGTGCATTTGTGTGTGCACATATATGTATATCTACATGTGTGTGTGCGCAAGTGCATGTGCAGGTGCGTGCACATGTTTGTAGATTACACTCAGGAGTTGTTCTCTCCTTCCATTATGTGGAAGGCTCAGCAGCAAGTTCCTTTACCCACTCATCTTGCTGGTCCCAGTTTTTCTAAATCAATGGAAATAACAATTAGTAATATGACATTATGACAATTATGTAGAACAGAATTCCTGAGTCAGTCTGAACACTAGAGGTGTGGGATTTGTATTGTACCACTTTCAAAGTTAATATTAAAGCTTTTCTTAACTGGCATGCTTGGTCTATTATCATATTGAGGTGAGAAACAGTAGCTGTGAGCTGGATGGGTGAATAAGAGTCAAGTGGTTGAAATAGCCTTACCTCATGTTCAAAAAGGCTGTGTTCTTAATGCTGTTGCTGTCAGAGTGTGTATGGTAATTGAACTAGTACTGTTGGGAATTTCACTATGTTCACTTTTTCCTATTGGAAATTGATTGTAAATTTCATTATTAAAAGTTTTGATTTTATACATTTAAGGAAATACATACTATAAAATACTACACTGGTGTACAAGTATGATACACTTATTCAGTTAATTCCTTGGGGTTTATGAGCAACGATATTTATTTCAGAACCATTTTTGAGTCTGGAGAATAAATTTTTGCAAGTGATTCAACTAAAAATATCTGTAAATATTTCTAAATTCTTAATGGATTTTTAAATTCTCATCTACAGGACTCAGAAAATACAGAACAGAGAATCCAGTGTCTTGTCAGCTCATTGAAGCACATGGTATATGAGTATATATGCCGATGCCTGTTTAAGGTAAAGATTCATCAAATAGAAACTGCTCCTCATTCCTGTCTTATTAAACAGTGACAGTTCCGTAGCTGCTTTCTTACTCAAAAGTATGGAAATGGGCAGTTGTGATTTTTTTTTCTAGAATATAGTTCATCACAAACTATAATTTCTTACCACATACCAAAACATAGCGGGAAGGAAAAAGACAAGATGGGGATAGGCTAGCTGACACTAGGCTAGCTGCCTTCACTTTGAGTGGGTCTGCTGGTTACTAAAATGAAGGTTAACCGTGGGTAACATGTCATTACCGAGCCCAGGTTCCTCATCGTCAGGTCTAGTGTTATCTGAAGACATGTCTTTGTTTGTTGGT
The DNA here is from genome assembly GCF_949786415.1 of Peromyscus eremicus. Taxonomy (NCBI): domain Eukaryota; kingdom Metazoa; phylum Chordata; class Mammalia; order Rodentia; family Cricetidae; genus Peromyscus; species Peromyscus eremicus. The sequence goes on along the minus strand of NC_081422.1, from coordinate 4,461,697 downwards.
AGTGACTGTTCTGTGCCTGTGAGGTGTTCACCATCCCTGGCCTCTATCAGATGTCAATAACATGCCCTCTTCTTTCCCTTATTTGTGAAAATCCAGTGTCTCTAGGCATTGCCTAGTGTCCCCTGGTGTCTTAGTGACTTTTCAAATTCTGTAAAGAAACACCATGACCAAGGCAACTTATAAACAAAAACATTTCCAGAGATGAGAGTCCATGGCCATCATGGCGGGGAAGCATGGCAGCAGGCAAGCAAGCATGGTGCTGGAGCAGTAGCTTACATCTGATCCACAAGCAGGGAGCAGAGAGAACTAACTGAATGGTGTGGGCTCTTTTTAGAAACCTCAAAGCCCATCCCCACTGACACACCTCCAACAAAGCCTCAGTGTACTAACTAGGAAACCCAGTGTTCAACCATATCAGCCTATGGGGGCATTCTCAAACCCTATACCTGTGTTGTGGGATGCATTTGTTTCTCATTAATTGCTGTTGGTTATTTTTTCTACTCTTTTGTCCTTGGGTCTTTTGGCTCTTTTTGAGGGTCTGCCACCCAGCTCCCAAATAAATCACAAATGGAGTCTTATTCTTACTTATAAATGCCCAGCCTTAGCTTGACTTGTTTCTTGCCAGCTTTTCTTAACTTTAAATTATCCCATGTACCTTTTGCCTCTGGGCTTTTTTCTTTTTCTTATTTCTGTAATCTTATTTTCACTCTTACTCTGTGGGTGGCTGGGCGGCTGGGTGGCTGGCCCTAGAGTCCTCCTCCTTCCTCTCTCATTCCTTGCTCTTTTCCTCCCAGATTTCTCCTCCTGTTTATTCTCTCTGCCTGCCAGCCCCTCCTATCTTTTCTCCTGCCTTGCTTTTGGCCTTTCAGTTCTTTATTAGACCATCAGTTGTTTTAGACAGGCACAGTAACACAGCTTCACAGAGTTAAACAAATGCAACATTATTTTATGCAACACATCCTTGCATCATTAAACAAATAATAAACAAATGTAACACATCTTAAAATAATATTCTACAACAGTTACTAGAGTCACAGGGCAAAGAGTTGCTGGCTTTTGAGTTACGTACAAAGTGTAACTTTCTGAGGATGTCTTCCTCTTAGAAAGGATCTAGAACAGTGTGCAATGAGAGACTCCTGAGACTTAGAAAATTTGATGAAGAGAACCAAGTTCAGACCTTTAGAAACAGTCCTTGGGGTCAGCTCACAACATAAAGAGCTCCCACAAAGTCAAGTACCCGAGTCTGAGGAGTTGTTAGCACAGTTCAGTCACGTAGACTCAGGAAATCCTGAAAACTGCGTTGTGTTAGTTGAGGCAGAGCAGAGCCTAAGTGCACCTTTGCAGGACTGTGCAGAACTTCTGCTCTTAGAGTAGGTGTTTGTACCAAATTCCTCTTTCAGTGGTAACTGTCCATTTTCCTTTCAAAGGGCTTACGGCTCATTAAGGTTCTGAAACCTCCCCTTAGACTTCGATTTTAAGTTGTGGAAGATTGCGAATTATGAGCAGATATGGCAAAGCCCTGTTGCCCTAGATGTTGTTACCCTGAATTCGAGGATGACCTTTTACAGTGGTGCAATCCATCAGTTACAGAGCATGTGATCCCTGACACTTGTATAATATATTATCTCCTCTAATAGCCAAAATTTCATTTCATGATTAAAACTTGGAAATATTTTCAGAAGATTTCAAAGTCTATATGGAACTATAACAGAAAAAACATTGAAGACTTATTCTCCATTTCTTCTTGATTCATTAAACTAAATCAGTTTGTGCCTTGTAGTCTGGTTTTCTCCTTATATACTTGTGTTTAAATACCTAAAAGTAGTTAGAAACTTTTCCTTCCTGCATTTTTTCCTGTACTGCCCTGTCTTTGCAGTTGGTCTCAAAGATCTTTCCATGACTATAAATACTGAACCTCATTGATTTTCATAGTTGCGTGGTCCATGATACTGTCACATGGGTTTGAGTGACCCCTTTCCAAAATGCTGTATAGTGTTTCATTTAGACAGTTTTGGCTTTGGGAATACTTTCACATAAATAATGAAATATCTTGGAGTTGTACTAAAAGTTTGAGTACAAACTTTATTTTTTCATATTAAAAAATTACCTGTGGTCTGGAAGTAATTTTTACATAGTATTTTTAGTGTGCCTGTGCTTTGATTCTGACTTAGTACATGAGGGTGTGTGTGAAATTTTCTACTGTGCAGTTTTCAGGACTCAGACAGAGGTTTGGGCTGGAGCACTTTGGATGTCCTTTTTGACATCTCTTTTACATGACAGTAGGATTTGTTTGCATTTTGGCTTTTGTGAGTGACTGTACTGTGTATAGGTCTGCCTGCGTCTTTGCAGATTTAAGTAAGTATTTTGATTTGGTAGATTTCTGGGTAGAAGTATAATTGCTTGTCTAAGAGTCATACTTTCTAAATGTTGCTGAATATTATCACATATTCTTGTGGAGAATTTTGCTTGTTCATGCTTGAACTAGTTGGTACTCTGACCCATGGGTAGTTGAAAGCATCCTTTTTTTTTGCATGCTTATCAACCTGGGGGATACACACACACATACAACAGAGGGCATGAAGTTGGGACGGATATATGTTGCAGAGCGGCTGAGAGGAATTGGTGGGAGGGAGTTGGGAGTAGATAGAATCAAGATACATGTTTGAAATTTTCAAGGAAAAATGTTTTAAAACTAAAAATAACATAAAACTTTTACTGTATTAACTCCACTTTTATTGTTACTTTCAGCTTGTATTTTTGTATTTCAGTTTATATGTTCTTATTTGTAATAATTCAGGCTCAAAGCTGTTAATGCCCATGTCATATAGTTTATAATATAATTGGCAAAGGGTCAGTATTAGCACCAACATAATTTAGTGTTTCAGCGGACTCTGTGGAAGCTTGCTTCTCTAAAGTCACTTTATCCTTTAAAAACACTTCAGGTTGTGCTAAGCAGCTTTTAGTCAGAATAGGAGAGAGGCTGAGAAGCCTGACTTCAATCTTCTAGTGTGCAATTGTAGTCTCTTATTGCCTGCTTTGAGTAATATTTGTCTATTGTGAACAATTGGCAAGTCCTAAAAATGTCACTGTGATCCACAATTTCTAAAATATTTTTTAATAGATAAAATGGCTGCTTTGTAAAATTCATTTCTGTCACTATGGAGTATAATTTCAGGATTCCATAGTGTTTGAGTAATGATGGAAGTTGAGGAAGTGCATCAATCATAAACTACGAGATAGATTCCTTAGAATTTATACTGTAGCATTAATGTAGGTAGAAGTGGTTTCGTGTCCTTATGAAAGAAAGCTTTCTGGGTTTGTAGGTGTCAGCACGACACTAAACTGCTTGCCAGAGTGGCCCTTATGCAGTTCTGCTGTCATGTTGGTGACAATAGTGTGGCTACAGTGGACTCCAGATATAAGATGGACTAGTATTCAGGTCACATCAAACTGAATGCAGGTTGACTTGGAACAGAAAATGATTTATCTGTTTTATAACAGATAATGTGGACTTTTACTAAACTGAACCAAGTAGAGAAAGCTGTCTAGCCATTTCTGCCTAGGCGACTGGCTGTGCCATTTCCCGCCTAGGTGACTGGCTGTCCTATTTCACTTCCTGCAGGAGGTCAGGATACTTATTTCAGTACTTACTTAATGAAATGTATAAATTACATATTTGGTTCCCCAAACTTACCATAAATATAAAAGTACGTGAAAGTCACATTTGCTTTTAGTATTCCCCCCATTGATCTTTTTGGATAAATAAACTGAGTGTGTAGGTTTCCACTATGATGAGAGAGTGTGGGGAAGAGGGCACTCTGGGGCAGAAACGCTGGAGCAGGTGCTGGGAGGGGCATTTGGAGAGCACTGTTGGGGAGCATTGGGGAGAGATTTGGGGGAGCTGTGGGAGGATCACTGGGAAGAGCTATGGGGGCTTTGGGAGGAGCACAGGGGAATTCTGAGAGGAGCTCTGGGAAGAGCACTGGGGGAGCTCTGTGAGGGAATTGGAGGAGCAGGAGGAAGCACTGGAGAGAAGCACTGGGGACCTTTTCAGAGAACACTGGGAGCAGCTCTGGATGGAGCACTCAGGGCTCAGAGAGGAGCACTGAGGGGAGCTGTGGGGGAGCACTGAGGGGAGCTGTGGGAGGAGCACTGAGGGGAGCTGTGGGAGGAGCACTGAGGGGAGCTGTGGGAGGAGCACTGAGGGGAGCTGTGGGAGGAGCACTGAGGGGAGCTGTGGAGGAGCACTGAGGGGAGCTGTGGGAGGAGCACTGAGGGGAGCTGTGGGAGGAGCACTGAGGGGAGCTGTGGAGGAGCACTGAGGGGAGCTGTGGAGGAGCACTGAGGGGAGCTGTGGGAGGAGCCCTGGGAGGAGCTGTGGGAGGAGCACTGAGGGGAGCACTGAGGGGAGCTGTGGGAGGAGCATTGAGGGGAGCACTGAGGGGAGCTGTGGGAGGAGCACTGAGGGGAGCTGTGGAGGAGCACTGAGGGGAGCTGTGGGAGGAGCACTGAGGGGAGCACTGAGGGGAGCCGTGGGAGGAGCATTGAGGGGAGCACTGAGGGGAGCTGTGGGAGGAGCACTGAGGGGAGCACTGAGGAGAGCTGTGGGAGGAGCATTGAGGGGAGCACTGAGGGGAGCTGTGGGAGGAGCACTGAGGGGAGCTGTGGGAGGAGCACTGAGGGGAGCTGTGGGAGCAGCACTGAGGGGAGCTGTGGGAGCAGCACTGAGGGGAGCTGTGGGAGGAGCACTGAGGGGAGCACTGAGGGGAGCTGTGGGAGGAGCACTGAGGGGAGCATTGAGGGGAGCTGTGGGAGGAGCACTGAGGGGAGCTGTGGAGGAGCACTGAGGGGAGCTGTGGGAGGAGCACTGAGGGGAGCTGTGGAGGAGCACTGAGGGGAGCTGTGGAGGAGCCCTGGGAGGAGCCCTGGGAGGAGCTGTGGGAGGAGCACTGAGGGGAGCATTGAGGGGAGCTGTGGGAGGAGCACTGAGGGGAGCTGTGGAGGAGCACTGAGGGGAGCTGTGGGAGGAGCACTGAGGGGAGCTGTGGAGGAGCACTGAGGGGAGCTGTGGAGGAGCACTGAGGGGAGCTGTGGGAGGAGCACTGAGGGGAGCTGTGGAGGAGCACTGAGGGGAGCTGTGGAGGAGCACTGAGGGGAGCTGTGGGAGGAGCACTGAGGGGAGCTGTGGGAGGAGCACTGAGGGCTGTGGAGGAGCACTGAGGGGAGCTGTGGGAGGATGTGTCCCTAGATTACCTCTTCCTCGAGGAGTGCTGCTCTCAGAGACTTCAGAGGTAGAAAGATCCTTTTATATTCCTGTGTACTTTGCTCTGCCTTCCCTTCTAATTGAATCTGCTCATTTGGTGAGGTTCAGGTGGATGCTGTTTTAAATGAACTATTGCTAACACCTCATGATTGTGAACTAGTGACTTACACTCTTCTATTAAAAACATGGCTGTTCTCTGGGTCAGTGTTTAGTAATCTGTATCTATTGAAGTGGGTCTTGATAATTTAGACAGTTTTCTTCTACTTAGATGATTCTGGAACTTTCCGTGTTGCATCCTTTCCACCCTCTTATCCTCACAGCATCTTAAGTGTGCATAGAGTCGCCCATTAAAGTGCAAGAGTTAGCAAGGACTTGGGTTCTGTGCTGTCCTGACTCCTCTGCTGTGGAATGGGGATTTCTTCCTCAGGTGCCAGGAGCCTGGTGCTTCTCACTGAACAAATTTGAAAGGACTGACTACTGTAGAACAGACTGAGATTTGGTAACTTCAGTTTTTATTGTCTCTTGAGAATTGTAGACTGGAAGAATAGTTTTGATGTATGTTTCCCTTTCAATATCATGCAGCTTGCCATCAGTCTGCCTTTATGTCAGAGTGGTGTTACCTGATAGATGTGGTAGGTAAGAACCTTATGTGTATTTAATGCCTGCAGTAGGACTGTTCTGTTATATGGAGCAAGAGGCCGAGATTTAGAATTAACTTGGATGTAGAGATTGTTGAAGTTGCAATTCAAAAGCATTCTACTTGATGCTTGAGATTTCTTGCCAGCAGATGACCAGGGAAACACTCAATACAACTATGAACTTGTTCTCTAATGTCCTATAAAGACTCACGCCATGCTAACCCTAATCCAATGGGTTCCTCTAGTTATTTCCTGGAGTGTTGTATGTAATTTAATGGGACGTGGCAGACACTCAGTGTCCTACTGATCTTTTGTTTATCTTCCTTCCTTCAGCCAGTAGAGAATCCATTGGGTTTTTTATATATTAGAATAGATTCTAACAGAACCCAAACATATTGAGAAATTGGCAATGAACTAAAATGATGAAGATTTCTGACCTGATAAGCAAAGTCAATAAGAGATTTTTAGGAATCTAAAATATTTGCTCAATTGTGAATGATGACAAGATTTTCTTTAAAAAACCAAGACTTTCAAAAATTCTTAGTTTGATTCATTAATCTGCAATGTTACTTGAACTTGGTTGGGATAATGTGCTCATGTGCTGTACACATGCTTGCTCTCCCTCTATACACTGTGTGTTTTGTTTCATTCTTGAATCATGGTTCTTCCTTATGATATCCTTGTTAAAAATTGTGGCTATGGATTTTATTACTACAGCTAGATAACCAGCAGGACATCAAACAGTGATTTCTTCTGCCATTTCTACCTTTGACAATGATGGAAGAGGATTAGAGCATGTATCAATCTTGCATCAGGGTGTGTGACACCAAGTTTTTCCTTAAAGTCAGGAAGCAAGGAGGAGACTAAGTGCCTCACTGTTCCTGACCACACACTTCCAGCCAGTGTGGGGTCACGTTTGCACAGCAGTTATTAGCCTTAGGATGTAGATCCCTGTGGGTGGTCGGAGGCTGATGAGACTGCAGTGTTCTTTCTTGGTAAAGAAAAAAAAATGACCAGACAAACATAGTAATGCTGTGAGTTGTGTGTGTGTGTAGATACATGTCTGTCATAAGGGATAACACAGTGATAGAGGCATCAAAGTAATGTATTTATCATCTTATTAATACTGTGTTTACTTTTAAGAGACATTTTGAGTATTTGGTTTGTTCTGTGTTGGTAGACCTGAAGTCACTTGTTATTACTGGTGAAAAAAAGACAAAACAGAAGTATATCATCCAAAATTTAAAGACATGTTTTAAGAAATAGCAAAGTGTAACCCTGTTCTTCCTTGCAGGCTGACCAGTTGATGTTTGCTTTGCATTTTGTTCGAGGCATGCATCCTGAACTTTTTCAAGAAAATGTAAGTAGTATTGAAGGAAGGAAATCTTGATACTACAGAGAAATCCATTAAGACAGGGTTTTTCTTAGGCTAGAGATGACTTAGGCTGTAAGTTGTATAAATATTAACTAATGTTTTCTAAGTGATTTCTGTGAGATGCTGTTGTGAAGTTCTTTTTCCCTGATGTATACTTAGGATTACAGGTGACAGATCTAAGTCATTTCCCAGGGTACTTGTGGTACTGTGAACCAGGCCATTTCCTGAGGGTATCATAAGAGCCAACCTCCTGGCTTTCCTGTTCTAAGCAACTGAGAAAGGGAGAAAGTGGTAACGTTGGCACACAACTACATTGTCTCTCCTCTGCTCACTTATCAAGAGTCAACAGATAAAATGGGTGGGGGTGGGGCTGCACAGGTATCCCGTGAGCCCAGAGGGTCACATTGTCTTCTTTGTCCAGCATCTTTTTCTGGTCTGTCATTTAACCACATCTAATACTCATGATACTCACTTGAGCTAGAACTAAATTAAAAAAGAATTGTGTTTGTTTTTCTTTTTCATTATTGTGTAAATATAGAGGGAGAATTGAGTAGCAAGGGTGCTAAGAGAGACCAAATTCAATCTATTGCCTCCAGTTCTACTTGGTCAGGTTTTAATTTTCAGATAGTTTTTCATGTCAGATAGTTAAAGAACATAGATCATTCACTGTTCTTCCTGTCTTTCATTTTTCTAATTCCACATGCTGTCTCTCATTTGCTTACTTTTTCCTGAATTTATTAATGTGGTTCTAATAATTTTTATTAACTTAGCTATCTTTCATATAATTTTTAAAATTATAGTTAGTATGTTTTCAGGCCTTATATGCACTATTGTCCCTTCCTGGAATACCTTTCTTAATTTACACATCCCAAACAAGTTTTAATCTTGGTGGACTTGCCTGCATGTGTAGTGAGTAGTAGTGCATGAAAGAACAACAATTAAATGTCTAGATGATGAGTGTGCCATACACGGTGCTCATCCATTTCTGTCTTAATACAGTTAGCTCTGGTAGGTTTCATGCATGTTTTCTGGTGGCACATGACTCTCCAGTGCTGGTCTACTTGAAGAAATGGGAGGTGCATTCCCTGTGTTCTGAGGAAGCTGCATCGTGAGATGCTTTATAAGAAATTTAAGACAATGTTGTTGGCTGGTTGTGTTCTGATATTTTTTGTGTCCCTCGTGTTTTCTTCACTAGGAATGGGATACGTTTACAGGTGTGGTTGTTGGAGACATGCTGCGCAAAGCTGTGAGTTAAAATGGGATTTCTCACTAGGGCAAAAGTTCTTGCCTTGGGTTTTATGAAATACAGTTGTATTATAGGAGTTTAAAATTATTGTTGCAATTATACTTTTATTAGAATATGCTTCCTGTGCTTCCTTACTATAAAATGGGCTTAATATATTTTTTAGACCTTGAAAAGTTAAATTTTTGAGAAAAATTATTAAATACTAAGATCTTAACATTGCTTATTTTTCACAGGATTTGTATTTTGTTTTAAGAAAAATGTTATAGTCTTAAGGAAAATTAATTTTTTCTTATGTAACTGAGGCTTTAAAATTACGTTTTTAAACTTTATAAACTATTGAAACTTACAGTTTTTAAGTAAAGTTTGTATTTAACAAATAATAGATAATAATCTTGAAACTGATGCATTGAAAATACAGCACAATCGTTGTAGCAGGTCCCTGTGGGAGGCAAGAAGGCAGTTGGGTTCAACACAACTAAGTAGCTGGTGTTGGTACAAACTTTGGGAGTCTAACCCTGAGTTTATTTTAGGCATATTTAAGTTAAGCACAGCACAATTTGGTGAAAACTTTTCCAGTGATAATTAACCCAATCCTGTGTGCACAATAAAGCATGCATAAATCTCCTTGAGGAACAGAGAAACAATATGAAGACTGGACTTGACTACATTGAATCTCTCTAAAGCACATGTGACAACGTCCATAGAGATGGCTTCTATAGATGGACTGATAAAAGCAAGCTTATGATAGGGTTTGGGGGAGTGTCTGGCATCACAGGTAGCACAAAGATCAGCAGGCAGGAATGCAGCTTTCTGGGCAGATAACAGATCGTGTATTCCTTCCTGTGAAGGAACAGCCCTGTGAACTAACAGTCTAGGTCCCCCTAGTGCTTATGTGAAATAGACGGTTAAGCACAATAAGAGTGAATGCTAGCGGTGGTGGCGCACGCCTTTAATCCCAGCACTTGGGAGGCAGAGCCAGGCGGATCTCTGTGAGTTCGAGGCCAGCCTGGACTACAGAGCGAGGTTCAGGGCAGGGACCAAAACTATACAGAGAAACCCTGTCTCGAAAAACCAAAAAAAAAAAAAAAAAAAGTGAATGCCATGTTTTATATATCAGTGATCTTCTCTCTAACAGTGTTACATAGAATTTTACCATGGTGACGTAATAAATATAAAGAAGTAGTATATAGTATGTTTTCAAACATATGTTAATAAAAATAGCTACTCAATTGCTTTTTTAAAAAAAAAATTTGAAGTTTACCAAATTCATTAAGGAAAATTGCTTTTACTGAAGGACTCTCAGCAAAGAATTCGTGATCAACTTCCATCTTGGATCGATCAGGAGAGAAGCTGGGCTGTGGCAACATTGAAGGTTCATTTTTTATTAATTTTTTTAAATCATGTGTATGTGCTTGTATATTGTATGTCTGTGCACATGTGTACTGGTACATATGGAGGTCAGAAGTCATGGTGGAGTGAGTGTCTTACTTTATTGCTTTCCTTTTTTTTTGAGACAGGGTCTCTTACTGAGCCCAGAGCCTACCAGTTGGGTAAAATGAGTTAGACGGAATGACCAGCAAATACCAGCATCCCTGGTGTTTGTGACACCCAGAGCTAAAATTACAGACTCAAGCCACCGTGCCTGGCTCTTCGTGTATGCTCTGGGGTTCTGAACTCATGTTTGTGTAGCTGGCACTGTAGCCAGCGAGCCATATCCCAGCTCCTGTTGAAAATGTTTCTTTCCTGTTTTGTAGGATATTTTATTTTTGTGTGTGATTTACTTGTGTTGACATTGTGTATGTGCAACTTATTTATATCAGTGTTGATATTTCTGCAATAAGGATATAAAATCTCTTATTTTAAAATACCAAAGAATTACTGTGGTATCTGCCTCCTCCAGCTTATTTTTAATCGCTCAGCCCAAAGCATTGTGTTTGTAGAAATGAAAGACAAACGTATCCTACTGACGTGGCTCCCTCTTTCCCTTCTTTGGACAGTTTCCTTATAGTATAGTAGAAGGAATATAGGACCACAGTAGCCCACAGAGAAAACAGTAAAGCAATTGTAGGTGGCTCAATCTGAGCTGCTCTGCAGAGGTTGAAAGTGGTTCTCTTATTACGTAGTTCCAACAGCGTCAAAGGCAGCTGCTGTGATCACATTAATTTGAAGTGATTGACAGTGAAGGAGGCAGGATGCAAAGCTGATGTCTGTGCTTCACAGCCTGGGGTCTTTTACCACTACACTGTATGCATTTTTCTCTATAAATTTTTGTTGATGAAATGAGTGGGTTTCTCTTCATATCATGTTATTCTCTTCATTGATTATTCACTTTTATGTTTATCATTGGCCATTATAATGTCAATGGCCAGAGTTTTTTAGGTGACCTCACTGAAATCAACCTGCTGGCCTTTCCCCTATACCTCTCTGTGTATTTTACTGTGAAGTCTTATTTTACCAAGAACTCAGTAGTCTGTGGTTTGCTCAGAATTCTCCCATGTTCTGCGTAGAATGAGCCATGAAATCTCTGCCATCTCACCCTGATCTGTAATCCTAGTGAGTTCATTTAGCCAGAACTTCCCTTACCCCTGAAGTTTTCTCAGTAACTCTTTATTTACTGACTTCAGTCCTGCTTCTTGGCTATATACATTTGGATTTTCTGAGTTCTGCTAAGAATTGAACCTGTTGTGAATCGTTATCTTCCCATTGTAATAGCCTTGAATCAGAACTGTTCTTACCTCTTAACTATTTATGCAGCTGTGGTTTTCTTTAACATTAACGGATGGCAAATGTTTATTTTGTATACTAAGAAACTCTTCCTCAAACAAACTCATTGTCAAGAACATACCAGAAAATTGCCATTTGATATGGTTGGCTCTACACAAGATCCACAGGACACACCAACTGCTACATCCATTGCCCATCTCAAAGGACTGGCTGATAGTGGAATGATTATGTAATGTATAGTGCACCAGTGTTCGTAGTGATGGGACTTTGATGCCAGTTGTTATGAAGCTAACAGACAACTATCAGATATTATCCAGAGTTAGAATCATTTATTAAAACTGAATAAGTTAAATGTGAATTGTTAAGTTTCTTTGTTTAATTTTAGTTAGGTTACATATGAAATGTTACCAACACAAAATATTATTTAGATGTGACTACAGATACTAGATAGAGTCTCCTAACAGTCTTGATGCATGTGTCTATGCATGGAATTCTGTTCTACAGATACAGGTCGTCTATTGTTTTAAAAGAAAACATCTGTCTGCACAGATTTACACTTCTATTCATATTTTTCCATTCTTGGAAAAATTTGGGGAAAGGGGAACATTGAGATAGAAGGAATGGATGTATTTGGGTAAATCTCTGAGAGGTGGTATTGTTTAAGGCAAAAACTAAGTGTTGAACTGACACTTATGAACTAGCAATGTGGGTTTGAACATTTAGAGGCAAAAAACCCCTATGTGGTCACATATAGATACATAAGCAAATATGGTTTATAGAAGACATGCTTTCTGAAAGATTTGCTGATGTTACAAAATACCAGAGTTGAACAGAAGGTAAAGCTGTAAAGGTAAATTTTATTTCGAAATTCTCTCTCACACACACACACAAACACACTGTAGGTCAGGAGTTCAGTATAGTGTACTGAGTTCAGTTTAGAAGAAGACGTGGACTAGTAAGAAAGCAGGCAGTGAACAAGGAGGGTTGCTGGGTTTTAGTGTCCCCAAGAACCAACTGCAGCTGAAGAAGAAAGAACTCTGGCTCAACTCACTTTGCATGATTCTTGTTGAGAGTGACCAAAGGTGGGAGGAAGGAAGTAGATGAGAGACTGAAGATGGGATTCTTATTAAGCTGCTGTAGAAATGTCTTGATAAGACTTCCACAAAGTCTTCCACTGAGAAAGGCTTAAACTGAAACCCAAGTGAGATGCCCCCAGTAGCACCATAGCAAAGTTTGGTTAGAAAGAGCATCCTTGTTACTAGAGATGCACTTTCACTTTAACATGAGCTTAGCTGTGCTGTCCTGAGGTCTTGCATGTTTTGATGATGGTACCAATGTCTTTGTGTGCAGAAAATATCTCTTATGAATATTGATTGATAGAATACTGTCTTGGGAGTGCTTTACTGGCTTTAATGTGGGTGAGTTCAACATGCTGTTTCTAACCATGAAATGTGAGACAAGCTATTACAAAGTAGAAAACAAGTAATAAGCATCTGATTAGTTTTCTTTGGCTTTTGTAGTTTTTCTAAAGTATGTTTATGTGTATATGGTTGCAGCTCCTTACATGTGATAGTTTCCATTTTAGATCGCTCTCCCCAGTCTCTACCAGACCCTCTGCTTTGAAGACATGGCACTTTGGCGTACATACTACCATCACTCAATGTGTGAACAGGAGTTTCCATCAATTCTTGCAAAGAAAGTTTCCTTATTTCAGCAGGTAAAGTGTAATGCTATCCAAGTGCAGAACAAAGTCAAAACTGTGATGTTTCTCTTGCCCATGAGATGCCGTTTAAGTAAAAGCTTTGCTTTTAGTGTATTGTGTAACTTCATCCACATGCAGGAAGAAGGACTTTCTGCTTTGGCCACCTTATCCAGACAGAGCCCTGGCAACATTTCTAAGTGGGTGTCCCTCTGTACCTCTTGTTACTCTCTCTGCCTCTGGACCAAGTCTTTAACAAAGTGACTAAACTATAAATCATATGCATTCTTCATTCACTTATTTTAAAGAGTTCTATCTAAGGAGAGGATTTAATGTGAAGGAAAGTAAACTTTTAAAACTCCATTTCAAAAGAAAGCCTTGAGGTCCCTCAATGGGTGTCTTTAACGTGACCTTGGCAAATGACTCTGGAGATCAGCACCCTAGGAAATGCTCCTTCACTTGCCTCTTCTCTGAGCTGTCCATTATGGAAGCCAATTCATTTTGTTTTCTTGTGCAGTGAATGCTATCTCAGCAGATATGCTTAAACCAAACAACAAACCATCTGAAAAGGAACATTTGCACATCAAAGGAATGTTACAGATACACAGAAATCAGCAGAAACATAATTCAGATGTCAGGCAGGCAGCTGCCAGATGCTAAACATTTACCCTGCCTTCTTCACCAGCCACTGGCCCTTTATATGATCAGGAAGACATATCTCAGTCATCCTTTAAGGAATTTTTGACATAAAAGGGAAGTCTTGGCTCATAACTGTTGTGACAGTTTCAAGCATAGTAAATAGTATGCAACATTGGTTACTCTTGTATTTCTGTAAACATTAATTAGTAATCATTAACTGTTGTTTAGTTAATGCTGCTGAGAAATGTCTATTTACAAAATGCTCCATTTTGTTTCAGGTTCTTGTCGTTCAGGCTCTACGACCAGACAGACTGCAGAGCGCCATGGCTCTGTTTGCCTGTAAGACCCTGGGTAAGCATAGACCTTTGCAGATTCTACCTCTGACCTGGGGTGTTGCTAGAGTTTTCCTGACTGGCCCACAGTCAGGGCAAATCTCTCTCACCTGCCAGTCCCACAGCTGCTCAGACCCGACCAAGTAAACACAGAGACTTATATTGGTTACAAACTGTATGGCCATGGCAGGCTTCTTGTTAACTGTTCTTATAGCTTAAATTAATCCATTTCTATAAATCTATACCTTGCCACGTGGCTTGTGGCTTACCGGCATCTTCACATGCTGTCTGTCATCGTGGCGGCTGGCAGTGTCTTTCTGACTCAGCCTTCCACTTCCCAGCTTTATTCTCCTCCTTGCCCCGCCTATACTTCCTGCCTAGCCAATGGCCAATCAGTGTTTTATTGATTAATCAGCAACACATTTGCCATACATCCCACAGCACTGGGGCACTGCTTTTGAACTAATAGTTCATTTATGCTGATCCTAGTAGAAATATTTTCAGGTCTTTTATTATTTATTTTTATTATTCATGTGACTTATAATCGCCACTTAGTTAGAAATATATTTCTCCTTATTGGACATAATTGTATTCAGTGTTTAATTAAATTACATAATTGACATTCCATATTTAACAAGGTAAAAATACTGAGTTTTTAAAAATTTTTCTAATGAAAGTATTTTTTACTTTTATTTGTTTTAAGGGTTACAAAAAAGGCATTCAAATGTTAGTGGCAAAATGGAAAAAAATTATAGTGACAATAAAATATACTATAGCCTTCAGAAATATAACCTTCAAAATTAGTAATTTTAGCATAACCTAAAACAAAATATTGAGGTTTTTTTGCTTTTCAGACTATAGTTTTTTCAGCCTTTCAAAGAGTATTGTCCAAAGAATTAAAACTTGTCACCCCCCCGGAAATAATTCCATTTCTGTAAGAAAATTTAATAAAAACTGTTAAGGAAAGTATGAAAACAGCTGGATGTCATGATGCACGCCTGAAATCCCTGACCTTGGAGCTGAGGATTCCAGGCTCCTGCTACCACGTGCTTGTCTGTTGTCTGTGCATGTCTAATAGACACACAAGGCTAGTGCAACTGACATGGATGTTTTTAATTTTCTGTCCTAGCATCTAATTGACATCTCAGATTAAAACTTCCCAAATTCACTTCAGTTACCCTATCTCCTTTATAGTTTACTTGCATTATTTAGGTTCTAACCCTGTTTGTTTAGTTTACCACTACGACTTAAGTAAATTGTCACCATAATCTGTCACTGCAGTTGTGCCATAGTTTTCATTTGTGTCTTCTGTCTTCAGAGTATTTCCAGAACCCACTTACTTTTCTCTGCTGTCTGCCCCTTTGCTGAAGTCACCACTGTAGGAGTGAGGTGGCTTCCCTCAGACTCTGTTCTCTTCACCTTCCGTTGTTCCCACAGTAGCTAGAGTGTCGTGGCACACCCTGAATCAGATGACTATTCTTGGGCAAACCCTGATGGCATCTGTCTTCCCAGGCATCCTCATGATGTCTTTGCTGCTCTTCCTGCAGATCCCATGGCCTCTTCACTCACGTTGTAGTCTAATAATGGCTTTCATTCCTTTGCACAGGCATGATTCTGGCATTCCAGGACCTTTGCAGCCACTGTTCTTCTCCTATAGTTTTACCCGGCTTTCTCCCTCATTGCCTTTTCCAGCTGTTACATAAATATTTCCCTCTTCATTTTGGAAAAATAGCATCTCACTCTCTTGTCTTCTCCTTCATCACACTGCTTTCCTCTGTAACCACGTCAGAATCTGGCATTTTGTTATTTGCTTAGGAATGGCTTGCTCTTCCAGTTACAAAACATGCCACAGAAGGCCCAGCTTTGTCTTACAGAAGCGTGGAGAACATACCGCACTCACACAAGGGGCTCTTCCTTCTTTCTTTCCCTGCTGTGGTTTGGTTTGGTTTGCAGCCACTCCCCTCTGGAAGCTGTACAATCTCTGAAACCCAAAAGAAATCTTTCTTGCATAAAATCTTTAAAGTCTTTCCCAAATTCTCAGAATTAAATACAGATTCCTAACCTAGAGAGATGGCTCGGCAGTTAAGAGAGCATGCTGCTCTTATAGAGGGCCCACATTCGGTTCTCAGCGCCCACATCAGGCAGTTCACAACGGCCTGGAACTTCGTCAGCAGTGATTTCATAACAAAGTGTCTTTATTATATTTTGACATATTTTGCCACTTAATAGATGCCAATCATAGTATTCTCAGGAGATGGATGACTAATAAAAAAGTACCTGTTTTTTTGTCATTAACATAAATCTCCATAGCTTTCTTATTTTTTATACATACAGATGTGTGTTCTTTATTACAGTGTGGGATTTTCTTGCTTGTTCTATCCAAGAACCAGGTTTTTTTTTTCCTCCAGTAATTTGTCTTTTACCATAACATTTTTATAACTTCAATTCCTTTTTAAGGCTATTAGATATTCTCATTCAGATTGCTGTTTTAAAAACGTCATGTCTCCCTGATTTTTACTAGTTCAACAGCTGCAGTGTGTATGATTCTGTTCCATGTCCTGAATTAGTTCTTAAATTAAGTATGGTGATTTTAGTTGGTGAGTCATGATCATGCATATTTTTTAAGATTTTTGTTTTATTAAATAAGACTATTTATTTAATTCAGTTGTCCTAGAATATGTATTTGAGTTTATGAATACATAAATGAAATCATGTTTGAGCAAGTATATTTCAGCTTTCTTCTTGTTTTTTTTTTTTTCAGTCATGTGGGCCAGGCTGGCCTTGAACTCACTATGTAGCTGAGGATGATCTTAATTTTGTTCCTCCTGTCTCTCCCTTCTTAGTGCTGGGATTATAGGCCTGCACCACAACACCTGTTTAATACAGGTGCTGGGGAAAGGGCCTAGGACTTTATGCATGCTTGGCAAGCCCTATCTCAACTACATCCCCATTCTGAATAGATCTATGTCTTAGTATGTTACCATAAGTACAAAATATTTTTATTAGTTCTCAAAATTGTGTGATTAATAACAATTTAAAATTAGTTAACATAGCCCAGTGGACCTCCACCACTCAGGTGTAGGCCACTCCAGTCAGAGTCAGTGAGTGACCTGCCTGCCAGCTGAGCTACCCTGCTCCCTGGACTCTGTTTCCTGAAACCCTTCCTGTGGTCCAGGCCTTCCCAGCTCATAGCTGCTGCCTCTGCTAGACCCTGTCCTCAATTCCAGCTGATTCCTGCCACTCAGGAGCAGGCCACATCAGATCAACAGAGACCCCCTGCTGCACCAAAGGCCAAGCTAACCACCAGAAGGCCAACTCCCAACTTGGACAGAGATCACACCAGCTGCTAGAAATCTGTGCCTCAAAGACTAGAAAATCAAAGAGGAGGCAGAAACCAAGGAACAAAACACCAGTCCAACATAGACAAACTCAGAAATCAGGGACTAGAACTAATCATCCCAAACCCAGATGTCTAAACACCAGTGTAAAAATACAATCAACAGCAGCCAGGGCAGTCTAGTACCAACAGAGCTCAGCTATCCTATGACAGCAAGATCTGAATATTCCAACATAGCTGAAGCACAAGAAAATTACCTTAAAAACAACTTTATGAAGATGATAGAGATTCTTAAAGAGAAAAATGAAAAACTCCTTAAAGAAATTGAGGAAAAGACTAACAAGTTTTCTGCCCCAACCTTACCCCCAGTTATATGTTTCTCCACCAATGCAGTAAGCAAGATCAAGCTGAATTGAAAAAGTATAACAGGTATATTGAGCAAAGCAGCTCCCATATAGGTTCTCTGGTCTCAGAGATTGAGGCTAGAGAAGTCACACACCCAAGCTAAGGCAGGAAAGTTTTATAGATTGTAGGCAAGGGGTGATGACAATCACAAGTTGGGTTTGTGCCCAAGTATTGTCAAAAGCTGAGTGCTTAGGCAGGAACTTGGGCAGCTGGCACCTTCAGGGAAAGAAGCTGCAATATCCTCCAAGATTGCAGAGCTGGGCTTTGTGGTGCCTTTCCTCTCTCTCAAACAGAGGTTTGGAGAGAGAGAGAGAGAGAGAGAGAGAGAGAGAGAGAGAGAGAGAGAGAGAGAAAGAGGGGTGGGGCTAAAGAGAGAATGAGAATGAGAATGGGGCTTCTAGGGCCCTGTAGAGGGAGCCATAGGCTCCAACTGAACAATATCCTGATCTTTTTGGGTATATGGGCACCAGTTCAAATCTGCCTAATTCCTGTTGGCATGGGACAATGTGGGGAGGGAGAGTTGGGAGCCGGTGGGCTTGTACTCAGTGAGAGGTATGGGTGAAAAAGCATTCAGTTGACCACCACCCAGGAGATCTCGAAAATCCTTTCCTAGAGGGAGCAGAGAAGACAAGGGACTAGAAGAAAAAAATAGACAAATGAAAACGACTGGTCCCATAATAGGGTTAAGCCAGGCAGAAAAGGGAGGACTGCCACCAGAGTAAGGGAGAGGAAGTGGGATGGTCACATGTGGTCTGAGGTCCTCTCCCAGTTTCCAGAGTGACACAACTCGGATCTTCATCAGGCCAGACTTGGTGATGGAGTAGCAGCCCTCTTTCCCAGGAACATGCAGGTGTCTGTAAAACAGATGGAACAGATTTACCTGGGCATCATAGCAAAGGCTATGGCTTTGGGTTAAAATATGAATACTTTTTCTGTCTACAGAGCCTGATATATGTTCTAGCCTAATGAAACACACTTTTAAGTCTATACTTAGAAGACAACCAAAGGAAATTCAAAATCTTGAGCTCATGACTGAATAGTAAGTAGTCAGTACTCTGTCAGTTTATTAGGACCCCATTTATCAATGTTAAAACTCTGAGCCTCTGAAATCCCAGTGTAACAATAGCATAGAAAAGGTGCAGAAGTTCGAAACATTTCCCGTCTTCACATATCTGAAGTCACTCACTTACACCTTTACAACTTGCATTTACACATCCTAAATCATGTTCTGAGACCCTCAGAACTTACTTAAGCTTTCACATCCTTAGACCTTTACATATCTTAAAATATTTTCTTAGACTTTTAAAACTTGCGTAGACTTTAACGCCTTTTCCCCATCTATTCATTTACTAGAGACACAAGTAGTTATTACTGAGAACAGTCATTGCAAATCATGTTCCTTTAGTGGAAAGTTACCTCTGAAACATGTCTATCCTTTAATATGAAGCTTGTGAACAAGGAAGACCTGTCTATATTTTTAACAAGAAACCCAACTGTTGTTGTTTGTTTTTGCTCTTTTGGGGGGCCTGCCACCCAGCTTCCAAATAAATCACACATGGAGGCTTATTCTTACTTATAAATGCCCGACCTTGGCTTGTTTCTAGCCAGCTTTTCTTAACTTAAATTATCCCATCTATCTTTTGCCTCTGGGATTTTACCTTTTCTTCTGTAAATCTTACTCTTACCCCATGGCTTGCTGTGTAGCTTGGAGGCTGGCCCCTGGAGTCCTCCTCCTTCTCTGGCTACTTCTTCCTCCCTCCCAGATTTTTCCTTCTGTCCAATCCTGCCTATTTCTCTCTCCTGCCTCACTATGGGTTGTTCAGCTCTTCATTAGACCATCAGGTGTTTTAGACAGGCGAAGTATCACAGCTTCACAGAGTTAAACAAATGCAACATAAACAAAAGTAACACACCTTAAAATGATATTCCCTAACACCTAACTAATGCACTACCAAGGTGGTTGCAGCCTTCAGGGGAAGGAGCTGATTGTCTGCTGTTGCCTAGCTGACAAAACTACAGTTAGTCTAGCCATCAAAGGGATCAGGGATTTGAGAAGGACCAACCAAAATGACAGAGTCCATAATCCTTTCCCTAGACAGCTACCTGGTTCCTAGTATTTTGCTATACTCATAGATTGGTCCCTAACCCAACTGTCATCAGAAAGGCTTCACCCAGCAACTAATGGAAACAGATGCAGAGACCCACAGCCAAATTTTAGGCAGAGCTCAGGGAATCCTGTGGAAGAGGGGGAGGAATGATTATAGGAGCCAATGGGTCAAGGGCACCACAAGAAAACCCACAGAAACACCTAGGCTCATAGGGACTCACAGAGACTGAACTAACAACCAGGAAGCCTGCATGGGATCAACCTAGGTCCTGTGCATATATGTTGCAGTTGTGTAACTTGGTCTTCTTGTGAGATTCCTAACTGAGAGCAGGACTGTCTCTGACTGTTGGAGGCTTCTGGGACCTATTCCTCCTACTGGATTGCCTCATCCAGCCTTTGTAGAAGAGGAGATGCATAGTCTCACTGCAACTTGATATACCATGGCTAGGCTGATAATCATGGGAGGCCTGGAAACAGAGGAAGAGGAGTGGGTGGGAGGTCTGAGGGTGGGGACTTTGGTTGGGATGTAAAAACAAAAAAATGTATAGAAGAATTTCTAAATGGTCTTATTAAATAAAAAACACGGAGCCAAATATAGGAGTGAAAGCCACCAGCCAACCGACCTCACCAACTCTGCAGCTTCCAAAATGCCACGACTTCCTGTCTACCCATGCCTTTATTGCCTTGCTTTTCTGCCCTCTCATTGGCTCTTAGCCCAGCTACCTCACTTCCTTGTCACTGCCTGTCTGTACAGACCTCCAGGTCTCTATGGTTGGTACTGGGATTTAAGGCTTGGATCTATTTCCTATTGTGGCCTTGAACACAGAGTGACCCTGCCTGCTAAGTGATAGGATTAAGGGCATTTGCTACCACTGCCTGACTTTTGTGTTTACTTAAAATGGCTTGCTATTTCCTTTGATCTCCAGGCGAACTTTATTTATTAACATACAAATAAAATATCACCACAAAAATGTTAAGCATAAAGTTTGTAAAATATGACTCTAGATTAAGTTCATTAATCTTAAGTGGCTGTTAGGGACACATTTCACTTAGTGATAGGAATGGCTGTCTCTGCAAATTTTTCATCATTGTGAGTTGCTGTTGTGAGGAGTAGAGGAGGGGAATCGGTGCAACATGCATCTTTCCATACCTATGAGTGCCTCTTGGCTCTTACTGATGGCACTGAATTCATATTTTCAAGTGTTTACTACATAAGTCTTAGAGGTGGTCTTGTCTGTTTCTACTCATTTCGCCTTTGCAGACATGGAAACCTTGCTTGCTCATTTGTTCATTCTGCTGTGCACTACATCTTCCCAGCCTCTCTTACGTTCTGTGTCATATTCTTTTTGCACACTAGCTCGAACAAGTCTATTTTAAGCTCTTAATTGAAGTGGGCATTTTCAACATTTTATTAGATAGTGTATTGTGGACAGAAGAGATTTATATGTAATAGGAAATTTGTTATTCCCTGTCTGAATAGGACTTCAGAGTTGGTGAAAGGCTGTGACAAGAAGGAAGCGTAGCTGAACTGTTTGAGTACACTTGGCTCTTCATGGTGGGGCGCCCTGGGGCAAGACATTCAGCTTTTTTTGAGTATTTTCTTTCACAGAAAATGACCATTATATTTGTTTTTCAAGGTTCTTATGTGATTTAGACAGCAGAAACATATACTGGCTGGTGTAGTGCTTAGCACAGTAGGTGGTAAACAAATGGAATCTATGATATTGACATTAGATTATTGGGCTCCAAAGTACTTGTGATTATTTTTACAGTGGAGGAAGCCAGAGCACAGTGCCTGTTAGTGACATGCACAAGGCCACTCACAGACGAAGGGTGCTTTTGGTCTCCTCTTTGACTCACTATCATGGTGCCAGAAACACTCTTTGTCCTGCCTCAGGACAGGAAAAGTGTTTGCTTGGCTGATGTAAAGTCTAGAGATGCTAATCCCACCTCCTCATTTCTTCAGCTGGTCTGTGTGTAGTCGGGGTCCACTGATAGCCATGTGGCAAGCAGAGGGCACCTCACAGGAAAAGGGTTATAAAAGCATACATCCTTGGAAGCATTTGTAAATAGTGTTATTAGTAGTTGAATGATTTTTAGAGAAAAATGTAACATGAGATTAAAAATCAATCAAGTATCTCTAGTCTATGTCATGTACTTATTTTTAGAGTATTTTAATTGAAATAGAATTATAGCATTTCCTACTCATTTTCTTCCCTCCAGCCTCTCCCAGGTACCCTTCCTCAGACCCCACCAGTATCCCTCCACTCTCAAGTTCATAGCCTTTTCTTTAATATTATTGTTGTGTGTGTGTTTTCACATAATATGTACACACACACATACACACACACCACCTGCTGAGTCTGTTTTTGTTGTTTGTGTATTTGGTTTCAAGGTTTACCACTCTGCATTGGACAACCAATAACAGGGCTCATTCCTGGGAGAAGCTAAGTTTTTTCTTCCCATTGTCATTAGTTGCCTGTGGTTCTTTGTTCAGGAATGGGACCTGAGGAATTTCCTCCCTTCCACATTAACATGTCCATTAATGGTACCATTTTCTGGTTTTGTTTATACAGCCATTTCAAGGAGAGACTAGTTCCTCGCAGATTTCCTGGTGTTCTGAGTCTTATGATCTCTCTGCTGAACCACCGATAATAGGATCTGTCATGTAGATGTATCCATTGGGACAGGCTCCCTGTCTTACTCAGGGTTTCTGTTGCTGTGATGAAACACCGTGACCAAAGAGCAAGTTGGGGAGGAAAGGGTTTATTAGGCTTAAAGCTTCATCACTCACTGAAGGAAGTCAGGACAGGAACTCAAACAGGGCAGAATCTTGGAAGCAGAAGCTGATGCAGAGGCCATAGAGGGGAGCTGCTTACTGGCTTTGCTTCCCATGGCTTGCTCAGCCTTATAGAACCAGCAGCCCAGGGACGGCACCATCCACATTGGCTGGGCTCTTCTGCATTGATCACTGAAGGGAGAATAGCTGCAGCTGGATGTCAAGGAGGCATGTCCTCAGCTGAGGATTCTTTGATGACAATAGCTTGTGTCAGGTTGACACACAACCACCCAGTACACTCCCCAACAATCCATCACGCTCTGCATTGTGTCCAGTTGTGGTTTTCTGGGATGGTCTCCTTTTGCTGTACAGAGAGATGGCTCATGCACTGCATGTAATTATTTTAAATATATTTTATAATGAATGTTGCTTTTCTTTCTTTAACTTCTGTAATTCTTGTTTTAGGACTGAAGGAGTTATCCCCTCTTCCCCTGAATCTCAAACGTTTATACAAAGAGACGCTAGACATTGAGCCCATCTTGATAATTGTTTCCCCGGGAGCCGACCCTTCTCAGGAACTTCAAGAACTTGCTAATGCTGAAAGAAGCAGCGAGTGTTACCACCAGGTAGGTAGGGACTTCCCTGTTCTTTCCCCCTGCCTCCCCAGACCCTAGATCCTAGCAATGAATGGGCAATTAAAAAGTAGTGTTAAAAGGTGTCCATATCCAGAACTCAAGACTAGCAAAAAGTCTTGTGAATGTAATTAAGGATCTTGAGATGGGAAAATTATTCTGATTTATCCAGATTAGCCCAGTGTAATCACCAGTATGTTTTTAAAGGGAAGCAGGTGATTGGGTGTGAAGGTACAGAATGTGAGAGGGAGGGGCGAAATGGTTCATCGCCTTGATGTTATATGAGCACAACTTTAGGCTTCCAAAAGTTCCAAGACAACTTGAAATAAGGCACTAAACATTGTATTTACTTGTCAAATCACAATAGGGAATGGATACATCTGATTAAAGTTTGGAATGGCTTTAGAATTGTTAATTACATGCTTTTATAGCAAATGCAGTAATATTTACCTGAAAGTTCCTTGACTTAAAAGCAAAGACATGCATAAATATTTTGAGCAAAATCCATCCAATAGCATACTGTTTTTCTTAATGCTCATTCTCATCATCTTTCAAGTCAACTTTCACACAGGTTTGAAGATGAATTTATTAGTTTATTGTCAGTTTTGGAAAGTTAATAAATCTCTTTCATTAAGATTTATGGTTTAAAACACAGTGATTTAAAAATTCAAATACTTCATACCCATTAAAATTTAAAAAGAAATAAATCTGCCAGGGCAGCTGTGGTCAGTTATAGGGCTACATTGACAGGGCCTGGTATTTCCATGCAGTCACTGGTGAACAGATAGCATCTTTGTTAGAACAGTATGCATTTGTATGTGATACAGAATCAGGGGCCCTCCACAGGCTGTACCTGTGATCAGTGACTTTGACAGGAAAATAAAAAATATACATCTAAACTATGAATTATTTAATGCTCTTGGAAAAGATGATTAATTCTTGGTATTTGTTTTTGGTTTTTCTTAAAAACTTTATTTTAAAGCCAGTTGTAGAGGTGTAGAAATTATTATCCTTAATCTCTGACAATATTATGTTAGAATGTTTTAGCAGATAATTTTCACTGGGGTTTTTGTTTGTGTAGGTTGCCATGGGTCAAGGTCAAGCTGATTTAGCAATTCAGATGCTAAAAGAATGTGCCCGGAATGGAGACTGGCTCTGTTTGAAGAACTTACATCTTGTGGTGTCTTGGCTTCCAGTTCTGGAGAAGGTAGTGTCTTAGGGTTTCTTTTGCTGTGAAAGAGACACCAAGACCACAGTAGCTCCTATAAAGGAAAACATTTAATTGGGAGCTGGCTTACAGATAAGAGATTTAGTCCATTGTCATCATGGCAGAAAGCATGGCAGTGCACAGGCAGACATGGTGCTGGAGAAGGAACTGAGAGTTCCCAATCTGGACCCACAGGCAGCAGGAAGAGAATGAGACACTGGGCCTGACTTGAACATTTGAGGCTTCAAAACCCACCCCCAGTGACACACTTCCTCCAACAAAGCCACACCTACTCCAACAAGGCCACATCTCCTAATAGTGCCACTCCCTATGGGCCTATGGGGCCATTTGCATTCAGACCACCACAGGTAGCTTGAGATGGATGTGGCACAAGAGCACGAAACATCTCAGTGCATAATCTCCAAGCTGCATCAGTGTTCAAGTGATGTGTGTTGTTATGTTTAGGAAAGTTAGTAATTGAAAAGAAATAATTGTAGGCCTATTCATTTTTTTAAAACTACGTGTATGCCAAACAAAATTCATCTTTTAGTAGGAAGTCTACAAAACCCTGTTCTTTTAAAGAATAGGAAAGGGAATACAATAAATTATTAAGATTGACAGAAGCTTAGCGAATTTTTATAGAAGAAAAATAGGAGATGCTTTGATGGATTGCAGAAGATCTGTTTATAACATTGCATTATGTTCATCTTTTGTTATCTGTCTCTGGAAATTACAGAGGTTTTTAGGTGCTTACAAAAGCTAAATCTAAACTGAAACAATGATTTTATTTAACTTAAGTGGCCCCAGGAGGAAAATAGTCTTAAGACAGAACAAGTTGGTTAATCTGTTTGAAAGGGAGACCTGTAGTTAAACGTCTGTTACCCAGTTAAGAAAGATAGTCTGATCTTGGGAGACATAACTGCAAGAAGAGATGCTCCTGAACCTGAGTAGGGAGTGGCTAACTGTAGACAGAGAAAAGGTATCATGGGTAATTTTAACAGCACAGGTTGGTGCTGGAGGTGTGCATGACTAGCAGAAGGGGTGAAGAGATACTTTTAATGGTACAAAGAGGAACAGGTAGGGAATGTTGGGAAGTAGACTTAGATGACTTAGAAAGGCTTAAGATTTAAAGAGCCAGAGAAAAATCCTCACCAGAGGGGTTAGTAATTAAACCGGTAGAGTAATATCTTGAATAGAATCAAACAGAACAGTAGATAAGGCCTGCCTTTGTATCCTTATGAGGTGTTTAGATGCTAATAAATTTGGCAATTACAGCACTTTGTGCAGAATAGGTAATTGATAAAACTGTGATTGAGACAGCAACTAAGCTGATGAACTTCTGGTTCTGTTACTTGTAATCAATAGAAGACACAGATTTGAAACCAAAAGCTACTTGAATATTCACATAATGCTTTCCATGGAAACCACTAGTATATAAAAATATATGATTCATATGTAACAACTCACTTGTATTTTAGAGTATAAGGACCAGTAATCCTGTTTTCTATTCTAAAGAGTTGATTGAGAGACACTGAATCAGCATAGTAATTGTAGCTAATGCCTTGAAAGCAGATCTTAACTGCTTAGAGCTCTTTGAAACATATGGAGTAGATGATATTCAAAAAGTTGAGAAACAATTTTTTATTCCTTTTCTTTCCTCTTAAGAGATTCAGTTCAAAATTTACAAGCATACTGTAAATGCAGCCAAATGACTAATGTGCCATTTCTCTTGAATTTTTGTAGATGTACAAAATTCTGTATACATTTTACATTTTAAAAATTTGAGATGTAAATACATTTTACCAATTTTAATTTTCAGCAAGCACAATGGGCATGATTTTGTTATTTTTTTCTCTTTGCTTTTCTTTTACATGACACTGATAATGAATGTTAGAGTTTGGCAAAGATTATATTAAATTTTTTTTTTTAGTTTTCACCATCTTTTAGAGCAATCAGGGTTTTGTTGTTGTTTGCTTTATTTCTGACAGGGTCTCACTCTGTAGCACAGACTGCTCTGTAACTCATTTATTCAAGTAGTAGATACTTGTTGAGTATATGAGGGGAAGCCAAGATTTGTGTGGGGGCTGGTTACATGCAGGATTTCTACCTAGAGACAGACCACACTAATACATAACTGCTGGATGGTGAGTGTGTACATTGATTGGCACTGGTAAAATCTTGGAAGTGAGGTAGTGAGGACTGGAGAGGATTTCACCGAAACATGGTGCTTAGGTTATATGGCTACAGACAAGACATTATCAAGTTCCCAAAAGGTGCATACCAGGAAGGAAGAATGCATTGAGTAAATGACTTAAACATATGATAGGAGGGGCGAAGGCAGGTGACCTTGTATGTTGCCCTTTAAAACTCATATTGTAAGACATTCCTAACATTGCATAACTGTGAAAAAGGGAATGGAAACAATGAGACCATGAGGCCTGAGTCTAGATGGCAGCTTCAACTTAGTACCTATAGCTGAGGTTGACTTTGTGTTTATTGTACTCCAGGTACTTTGTGACCTGGTTGCCACAATCCGTGTAGTAACTACTTGCTTAGAGGTGATTTTGTAAGCTGTAGCTCTCCAGGTCATATAGCAAGTAAGTGGCAAAGACTGGATGTCAGCCCAGGTTAACGTCCTTCACGTTCCTATTTATTACATGATTTATTTGTTATTAAATAGAGAAGATAAAACTTTAAAGGAAGTGTAGTCCAAATATTAAGAAACATCAAAATATGACAAAGGGAAATATGTGTGTGTGTGTGTTGACATACCTTCTTATTTATTGCTTTGTAAAAAGGAATTGAATACTCTTCAACCTAAAGATACCTTCCGTCTGTGGCTCACTGCAGAAGTTCATCCCAACTTCACCCCCATTTTACTCCAGTCAAGTTTGAAGATAACATATGAGGTAAGATGATTCAGAAGTCTTATCCTTAGCTACAGAAGAAAAATAATCTATACATTGCCTTCTAAAGTTATGTAAGCATCTATTATTCAAAACTGTAAAAACTTCTTTTTAATACTGCTATAAGGTATAAATTACATAAATAGCATGAGATGATAGAAAAAGGTTTTAATCTTATTTTCAAATTTTATTTCATATCATTTTGTTATTGTTGTTTATAAGGAAAAAAACAGACTCCACAATGCAAAATTTACCATCTTAACTATTTTTTGGATCATCTGATAATTCTATTTTTAACTTTCGGAAGAGTCTTTGTGCTATTTCAGACAATGGTTCTATAGTGATATTTCCACCAATAACGCTCAAGTTCGACACATCATTGACAACATCTATTTTAAATAACCCCATGGTGATCATCTTGATCAATGTTAGGTGATAGATCCTTCAGATTTTGATCTGCGTTTCCATGGTGACTAATGGTGTTTAGCCTCTTCTCATGTTTGCTGAATGTTTGTGCATCTCTCTGGAGAAATATCTAAGGCATTTCCTTTCCCCCTTCTTAACTGGATTGTTTTATTTTGTTGTAGAGATCTACAACCACATCTACCTATCCATGTATTCCTCCAAACTTCAGTTACAGACAGATCCACCTTCCACTTCGTAGGTGGAATTACTGTATTTTTAAGGGATAGTCTGTCACTTCTCAGTCATCATAATAGGTTGACTCAAAGGTTTAAAAACCGTTAAAGGGAATTTTGCACTCATCTTGTGCCTGTCCTTTCTCTTGTTAGCATTCAATATCACACTAGTAGTATGAATGGCAATTTTGGTTTGGTAAACAAGAAATTCTTAATGATCACATGAAATTTACTTTGTTATTTTGAATATATTTGGTGAAATAGGTTTATTTTATTTTGAAAATACAGTGGATTAGCAAATAATGTGAAATATTTGGTACAAGGTTTAAGGCTGATTCTATATTTGCATACTTTGCAGTAACAGCAAATTAAATCGGGCTTTTGGTGAAAATCTTCCTCCATTAAGAAGAAAACGTGTTGAAGCAGGTTTCCTGTGTTTGTAATTTTTTTAAGCAATAGGAAGTCTGTTTATATTTTATTCTTTTAGTCACCTCCAGGTTTGAAGAAGAATTTGATGCGTACTTATGAGTCTTGGACTCCTGAGCAAATTAGCAAAAAAGATAACCTACACCGGGCTCATGCTCTCTTTAGTTTAGCGTGGTTTCACGCTGCCTGTCAAGAAAGAAGAAATTATATTCCACAGGTAACTATAAGTATCTTTTGATAGAACTTAAGCTTTACATTTATTAGGATACTTTTATAATTTAGTCTATAAAGGTAGGGCTATGTCATAATTTAGTTTTCCAATTCAGTGTTTTTCTGTTAGTCTTCTACACTATATAACATATGGTTATATGCTTCATGTACCATTGAGTTGATGTATGAAGGCCAGCCTGTGACCCAGTGGAGGTACCCAGTGGCAAAGGGTACCACTTCTGTGGTATATATCTTAACAGATATCTCAAATTTCAAAAATTAAACTCCCCATTCCTGTTTCCTTCAGGATAGCCTTAGTAAAGGTCTTCACTCCCTTTTAAAGTTAGCATTCTAGGGGTTGTTCTTGGTGTATCCTCTGCTCACCTTTCTCCTCAATTCATTGTCAAGAACTAGTCTTTCTCAAAACATAATTCCAATGTGTGTATCCTTGAGATGGTAGGAAGCTTGATGAAAATATTATGATTTTTGTTTCTTGACCACAGGTTAATTATTTCCCAACCTGGTGTTCTTTCAGAACTCCATGTATCCTATAGACTTGAAAGTCAGTCTATACCATTCATTGGTATTTCATTTCGATTATAATCCACCTCAAAACTGTTAATCTCTTCCTGAAGTTTTCAAAATATTCACTTCTCTATCCATCATATTCTTTTCCCATGGGCTGACTATCCTTATCTCCTAGATTGGGTTATATCTTTCTCATATATGTAGCAAATGTATTTCTTACCATCAACCCTTATATAGATATGTTTTACATGTATTTGAGTTGTGTCGGCATTTGCCTGGAAGCTACATGGAAACAGATTTGTGTTTGAGTTTATTCTTATGTGCTTGGAATCTCATCTGTAATGAACATTTAAGAAATATTTTGAATGGTTAATCAATACTGATATATTCCTAAATAGTAACACTATCCAAGTTTTAAAATTTTTAGTTTGAACTTATTTATGTAATTAGTGTAGTTAATGGAAACCCCATAGAAATTACTTTTATATTTCACATTGTTCTGTAGTATCATGTTTTAGGAATGTTTTTCCTAAACATGCATTTGTTGCATGCATAGTATAAATGAACATACAGAAATAATGTATGCTTCTAGGACTTATTTGGCAGTATTTCTGTTGTGTTTGAGGACAAAATGTATAGTTCTGAAGCATAAAGATATAGGAAACATATTAATGTGCATATGGTATATAGATTAAGAAATGTACTACATTTGTACTCCGACTCCACTGTTGTGTACATAGTGATAAAAACGGGAGTGGAATTACAAAGTCATTTTCATGCTTCTGAGGTCAGTAGATTTTTTAAAATACTATTTTAAACATACGATGCATTGATTTTTAAAGATTTTATTTTTTAATATATAGTGAATGTTTTCTTTAAATTTTTAAGGATGGTGATGTATAAATACATGTCTTTGCTTTTACTATGTCTTCAATTTGCTTTAATAGGGTTGGACCAAGTTTTATGAGTTTTCTTTATCAGATCTTCGGGCTGGGTACAACATCATTGACAGGCTCTTCGATGGTAAGCTTTAATAAACAAAAAACCAAGACTGGACTTGCACTGCTGTTCATGTTTTTACATAAGTGGTTAATTCCTATCACAGATTTGGCGTTTTGCTTTGTATTGGGTATTTTAATATCCCGACTGCTATACTTGTGTTATCTGAAGGTTCTTGGGTTGTCTACTGTGGTCATTGATTTTGATATAATGCGTTAGAATTCTGACTTACCAGTAGTTTTCAGGAAACAGATCCAGAAAGAGCTTGTGTCCATTGTGTGGCCTACAAAATTTTCAGGCTTCAATTGAATTGTTCAGATCTCTTTCTAAGGAATTAATGCTCTGGATCACAGCAATGCTGGGCTAGAACGAAGACTTTGTAGAGTGCTGGTGGAATCCCTAAGTAAGTCTCCTGAGGTAGTGTAGGAATGAAACCTGTGACTTCATCCCATAGGGCTATTGAAGCTAGGAGCCATCTCATCCCTATTCTGATGTGCACTGCTGAGACAAGGGGACATTAGAGATTAGACACAGAGTGGATCAGAGAGCAGATTAGGTTGATGAAAATCTAAGTTAAGTGCTGCAACCACAGTTGACAAAGCCTGCCCCGTGTCCCTGTCAGCCTTGCTGTCCCCCATTCCAGTGGATGGCATTGCCATGCGTGCTCTGTTTCAAGCCCAACTCTCCTATTTTTCTCAGATATCCTGTTTTTTAGCAGGTTTTTCTTTATGTTTCTGTGTCACATCATGGTTCTGTCTGTCTGCATTCAAGCCTTAGCAATATGTGTGTGCAACTTCTTTTCTGGTCTCCTTTTCTTCTGCCCACTTGAGCATGCTCCACACTGTGTAGCCATCCATCTGGAAAGGTAAGCCTCGGCTTCCTTCCTTAACCACCAGGCTTCCCATTTTGTAGGTGGAAGTTTCTCTTCTGCTTACCTGTTCCCAAATAACCTGGCAGCTGCTTCTTAAATAATTGATTCCAAGGCTTAATATTACTTACAAATGTTCAGCTGGTTGCTTAGGCTTAACTAACTACCTCTTACACTTAAATTAACCTATAATTCTTGTCTATGTTTAGCCACGTGGCTTGGTACCTTTTCTCAAAATGACATTCTCATCTTGCTTCCTCTGCGTTTGGCTGGCGACTCCTGACTCCATCCTTCCTCTTCCCAGAATTCTCCTAGTCTGGTCACCCTGCCTATACTTCCTGCCTGGCTACTGGCCAATCAGCGTATTATTAAACCACTTAGAGTGACAAATCTTTACAGTGTGCAAGAGCATTATCCCGCAGCACCATTTCAGACAGGCTTTCATGGGGTCTCTTCCTGAAAGGCTCCTCTGTGCAGTCATTAAGTCTTCCTTCAGTCATTTGAATTTCAGCTTAGAAGTTTCTTCTCTATAAAAGCCTTTTCTTGGCATTACGGTCAGAGGATCTTTTTGTTACCCTCCTTGTTGCTTTATTGTTCTAATAAATCAGAACTGCCTAATATGCATCTGCTTATGTACACAGTCCTGAAGGTGAAAAGTGTAGATTGTGAAGTGACCCAGAATACGTTGTACATTCATTGCGTTAACCTTGCTTCCATCTTTCACTGCATTGGAATGCATGATGCAGTCAATGTGAGAGAATGTCTATCCTTTGTTTATTATCTGCATGTTAACATCTACCACAGTGTCCATCACAGGCATAGAAATTGTTGTGTAACTTGTTTTTAGCAAAGGGATAAGGATGAGTGCCTAGATGAGAACACCACATGGAGT
The DNA here is from genome assembly GCF_949786415.1 of Peromyscus eremicus. Taxonomy (NCBI): domain Eukaryota; kingdom Metazoa; phylum Chordata; class Mammalia; order Rodentia; family Cricetidae; genus Peromyscus; species Peromyscus eremicus. The sequence goes on along the minus strand of NC_081422.1, from coordinate 4,429,847 downwards.
AAGTGTGTTAACACACACTTACTGTGTTAACATTGTTTTTTGCTTTTTCATAATTTTTCTCTTGAGAAATAAATGTTTGCAGAACAAGTCTAAAAGAAAAACAAGATTTTTTTAAACATAAAATTTCCTCAATCTGTTTCACATGCTGGCATTTCTATTTTATAAGTTGAACGTGTGTTCTTGTTTCTGCAATCCTTGGTGAAATATTTAGCAATGCCTGCCATTATGACTGTATCAGTTAGTGAGTATGAAGGGAGGGTGGGAAATTGGGTCATGGTGAAGTCCTCTGCTTTTTAGTCACTGTTGATAGCAAGGTTTCAGCTGGGGACAATTTCTCAGTCCTCTATCACGGGGGTAGCCTAATTATGCAGAAGGCAACATAAATCACTTATGTCTAAGGCTTAGAGTAACATTGTTATCAGTCCCTTTGCTTTGCCTGCCTCTGAATTTTATAGTGGTGAAATAGCAATAGGAGATAGGAAAATATAAGTATATTAAATGAACAGTAATAGCAAACCAGTAATGCTAGTGAAGTTAACTGGATATTTGAATATAGTTGCATGTTTATTATATTAACTGGAGAGCTGAGGCTTCCTCACTTTGTCTTAATATTACTGCTGACATGATTGCATACGTCTCTGCTATAGAATGCAGTATTGTTGTGATGTGATTGCAATACTTCTCTGCTGCAGAATGAAGTAGTGTTGTGATATGATTGTGATATGTCTCTGCTGCAGAATGCAGTAGTGTTGTAGAGAACAGCTTCCCTGTGTGTGCGTGTTTATTTTTGTGCTGTGAGAAATGGAGATGAAGCACAAGTGCTCTGCCTGTCATTTGCATCCCCCACCCCATGCTCCATTTCTCCTCCTAAAATAGCAGACAGAGTTGACTGTAGACTATAACATGTAGGAGACTGTTGTTTGAATCTTAGATGGTCTTTTAATAAAAAACCCAGAGCCAGATATCAGGGTGAAAGCTGAAAGATGAGAGAAGCAGAACAGCCAGCCACTAGTTCTTACCTCTGCAAAATCCTCAGCCTAAAGAGAGTGAGTTCCTGTTTCCTCACACCTTATATACCTTTCTCTGCCCAGACATCACTTCCTGGGATATAAGGCATGTGTGCTTCCCAAGCAAAGGCATGAGATCTCAAGTGCTGTGATTAAAGGTGTGTGCCATCACTGCCTGACCATTATGTCTAATCTAGTGGCTGGCTCTGTCCTCTGATCTTCAGGCAAGTTTATTAGGGCACACAATATATCACCACAGAAGACTACTGTGTGAAGACCCGCTACCCTGTTTAATCAGATTCTCTTGTGAGCTGCTTGTGTTACCAAGCACAGGTGATAGTATGCTCTGTGTTTACATATTTTATTAATAATATGCAGTGGACAGCCATTCTGGATAAAGTTACATTTGGAACAGGTTTTTCCAAGGGGTTTCCAAATTAATTAGGCATTGCTATGTGGTTAGAAAACAGGATGGCCTTGTATTCAGAATGTGCTGTTTACACACTAGATCTGTAGGGTCCTGTGATTTCCTTATTATAGTGACCCAGACTCCTAGATCTCAACTGTCATATTCATAACCTGATTGAGTTGATAAGTGTAAAATCATTAGAAAGAAAATCTTCACTAAATAGTTAATGACTATTTAAAGAAATCATTAAGTTGTATTAAATATATTGCTATATCTTAATGATTAAAATCATACATTTTAAAAGTGAAATTAAAAGGAAGGTAAGAGCCAGAGGATGGGGAGGGTACTGTGAAGTGCTGTCTTCTGGACCTGACATGGTTCCTGTTTTTGTGAACCCACAGAGTTTTTGCTACCTCCACAGAAAGCCAAAAAGAATTCCACATTGACAGAGGAAATGATCTATAGGCCTCATACCTTAGTGGGGAGCCATTGGCAGTTGCTTAGGAAGGGAAAATCATTCTTAGAGGATATGGCCACTTCTCTGATTCCCATGTTCCAGTGAATGCCCCTATAGCCAAGCATGTATATGCAGCACTAACTGGACTGAGTGGGTTACCAAAGGGAAAACAAGTAATGAAATTGGGAAGGGGAAATGTTGGGGAAAGCTGAAGGGAGAAAATGAGGGAGATATGATCATATTTCATTGTGTAGCTGTATGAAATTCTGAAGAATAAAGGAAATATTTTTAAAAGTTAAAATTAATAACAGTACCTGTTTTTCTCATAGGTACCAAAGATGTCCAGTGGGAATTTGTACATGGCTTACTTGAAAATGCTATCTATGGAGGACGTGTAGATAACTGTTTTGACCTTAGGGTTCTCCAGTCATACTTGAAGCAGTTTTTTAATTCTTCAGTAACTGATGAACTAAACCAAAGGAACAAGAAAAGCATTTTTCCATATTCCATATCCCTCCCTAACTCCTGCAGCATTTTGGTAGGTAGAAATAATAATTTCCCATGGATCTCCTGTACCTGCACATGCACGACTTGCACGATGAATATGTCACTGGTTCTCCAAGTGTACAAATAATTGCAATGCAGATATTTTGGTTTGGCAATACACAATCTGATTCTTGGAACTTGCAACAGTAAAACCTTGGGTGTTTAATTGATTGACCATTGTGATTGTAAGATAGCATGTAGGCAAACTGGGAGTACGGTGCCAAGGAGACTCACATGATTTGGGGCTTCTGTGAAAAGCTGTAGTTGGAGATGCACCACTTCTGAAATGCTGAGAAATACAAAACAAATTTTACTTTAAAGCCTGCCTAGCTTCACTTTATGACAGACATAGATATGTGAAACAGATCTAAACAGTAATAAAGGCTGTTCATTTACCGGTGGCTAGCCAGCCTCCGCTGCTTACATGTGTGTTTATTTTAGCAACTTGGAGCTTTTGCCTCAAGCCTGACATGCAAGCTTCTGTATGGTACTTGCTTTTTCTGTGGCGTGTGCTAAATACAGCCCATAGGATCCAATTCTGGCTACTTTTCTATAAGCCTGTGTTTGTATAAATGCCACATTATTTTTACTAGAGATGGTACTGTGACATTTCTTCATTAATTACAAAGATAAGCATATGTGTTTGATTTATATATTACTCTCATTTTTGTGATATTTTTCCTCACCCAAATAATTTCTCAAAAATATTCTTGATTTGAGAAAAACAACCAAAAACTTGAAAAGCACTGTTACAGTTGTTACTCATTGAGTATGTTTTCTGTTGTTAATCATGATCCCACTTGAGTTGTGTGCCCTTTATGTACCTAGCCACTCAACAATGTGCATTGCACATCTGTTTAGTGACAGTACTGTTCCAAGTGTTCTGTAAAAGGGATACAGTGTGATACTTACTTTCTGGTACTAGCACCACAGAGCAGATGAGCAAATGTGTGTGTTTTCAGGTGATATCCCCCAACAAGTCATTGGTTTGTATTGCTTGAAACTTACTTTGAATGATAAAATTCATGCAGAAATGTGCATACAGTAGGTGTGTACAGCAATGACTTTTATATGTTGGACACATGAGTGTGAGCAGCTTGTAATATCCTCAACCAGCCAGATGCCCTGATCTGCTTCTTTCTAGTTACTACTTGTTTTACAGAAGAGGCTTTGTACTGATTTCCAATCACCTAATCTTTGTGTAAATGATGGCATATGGTAGACACTCCCTTGTCTCTGTGGGGATCTGCTCTTGGGATTTGTGACTGCCACACTGCTAGTTAGCAAGTCAGTCTCAGAAGACAAATACCTCCATCCAGTCTAAAACATAGTTTGGAATGAATCAAGTGTTTAACTTTCTAAACAGGTTTTAATTTCATAAGATTCATAACGGTCTCTGTTCAGCTTTCTAACTCATTACATTAGATGCCACGTTTCTCAGAGGAATGATAATATGCCCATGTGGGTGCAAGTGCACACATGCTTTGTGTACTATAACTGACACTGGGAGGAAATTGACAGTCACTGAGCCAAGGGACAGAGTGTCAGTGGACATCATAGTCCTGGGCTTCCTGAAATCATCCTATTTTCTTCAGGGGCAGCTGCCAAAGATGAGACAGAATGAAAAGAAATCCACCCTTGCTCAGCAGATGCTGTGTGGTTGTGTATGTTTGCATGCGTGCATATGATACCTTAGCATAGCTTACCTCTAGGAGAATGACTCCAGCTTTGGACCAAAGTGAATGAGTTTCTTCTTGGTCTGCCCTTGAGTTTTCATGTAAGATTAGGGATAAGTAAGTGTTAGGCTGGTACCAAGGAAGTGTGTGCAATCCTCAGAGTGATCCTTAGCTTGGAATGCTGGGATTATCGATGTGTGTCCACACACTCCAGCAGTAACAGAAGACGTGAGTGTAGGTAGAAGTGCCTGATGACAGTAGTGAACACCAGGTTGTGTTATAGGTTACAGGGTTTCTCTAAGATTTTACTCTTTAAAATAAAACAGCCAGTGATTGTTCAGGTATGTAACAGCTGAACTCTGCAGGTGGGTCTTTGGTGTGCTGTAAGAAATTAAGACTCCTTAAACACATCTAGCCCAGCATCTTACACATGATAGGCAGACCAACTTACATATGTTGGTTTGAACCCACTCAGAGACTGTCTGTATGTAAGGAGTTGGAACTAGAAGATACAGTAACGAGTAGTTAATTCACAGAGGAGTACTAGTGACAATACTTCCTATAGATGATCAGGAAAACACTGACAGAAGTATTTATCTAGTAAATGTGAAATGTGAGTACCTGTTTAGGAGTTTGTCCACTGTCCACTGTGTTGTGATTTCTGTGGTTGTAAATCCGTCTCTGGTGATTAGCTCTTTCTTTACCTGTAGGACTATCGTGCTGTCATTGAGAAGCTCCCAGAGGATGATAAACCTAGCTTCTTCGGTCTGCCTGCCAATATCGCTCGCTCATCTCAGCGCATGACCAGTTCTCAGGTGAGATACAGCAGTCTGCTCTTAGAAAAACGTTGCTGTTGAGCCTGGAGGAAACAGCATAATTTCACTCTTTTGAATGTTAAAGCTTTTAGTACAACTTTTATTCCATTTAACACAAAACACTCCATTTTCCCCTTAAGTTTTAAAACTTAAAGTGCCAAATGATTTTATCCTAGTATATTTCATAAATAACACTGAATACTTTCAGTTTCATTAAAACATTTGATTTATTCTTGTGAAAGATTTTATTATGATTACTTTAAATATAACTTATGTGAGTGAACTTGTCAGCAAATTTAATACTGTTCTAACATGCAGGATACAAATACATATTCTTCCTTTCTGTATTGTCTTATAGAAGACAAATGTTTGATATGAATTCATTACTGGATATTATATAACTTTGGTTTTTGGAATCATGGAGATACTAACTGTTAGCCTTCCATCTCTGTGACAAATGCCTGAGGACAACATAAAAAGCAAACGTCTTCACAGGTTTCCGGCCAGTGCTTTTAGGCCAAGACAGTCTGGTGGAAGAAGGCTGCTGACACTGGGAGCCGGGGAGGCGGGCTGGAGAGGGGAACAGAAGTGCGACAGGACTTACTCTTGAGCTTCACACTCCCATTTGACCCTTTCCTTAGCTGGGCCCCACCTCCTAATGCCTGTTCAGCTGGGATCCTTCAGCCAGCTAGTGAGTGACACTGTAGCCCCTCATGGTCCACCAACTTCTCAGTAAGCCATTCTTGCTCTGAACCACAGTACACAGGATCAGCCTATCTCTAGGTCCTATGTTGTTGCCACTTGGTGATTTGAATAGTGCCTGTTTGTCTGAGGCAGCTGTCAGTGCTGTGTGCAGGAGCTTATTTCCTGTTTATGGACCCTTTCAGATAAGAACTGTTACTTTTCCCTTTTAACAAATGAGGAAGCAGACACAGAGATTGGGTATTGTAAGATGCCCATGATCTAGAGACAGAGCTAGACTTCTGACTTGGGCTTTCTGATCTGTTCCTCTTAGAAATTTTTCTAATGTTTTATTTTTGCTTTTAAGATTATGTGTATAGATGTTTTACCCACATGTATGTCTGTGCACCATGTGCATGCCTTGTACCCACAGAGGCCAGAGATCTCGTTGGATTCCCTGGACTGGAGTTGCAGATGGTTGTGATCCATGATTTGGGGGCTGAGGGTCAAACTAGGTGCTCTGGAAGAGAAAGTACTCTTAACTGCTAAGCTGTCTCTCCAGCCTTATACCTCTTCCTCCCTCCCTCCTTCCCTCCCTTCCTCCTTCCCTCCTTCCTTCCCTCCCTTCCTCCCTTTCTTTTCTTTTTTTGTTTATTTGGGGTTTTTTTTGTTGTTGCTTTTTGCATCCCAACCAAAGTTTCCCACTCCCGCCTCTCCTCCCAGTTCCTCCTGCACCCCCATCCACTCCTCCTCCTCTGTTTCTCTTCAGATTAGGGGCGCAGCCCTGCATTTTTAAAATTCTGTATGTATGTATGTCTCTGAGTGCTGCTTTGTGGATGAGTGCAGGGCAGTGCCTGTGGAGGCCAGAGCACGGCATCAGACGCCGCAGAGCTTTAGTTATAGGTGCTTGTGAGCTGCCTGACGGGAGTGCTGGGAACCAACATAGGTTCTCTGCAAGAGTAGTTCCCTCTTAGCCTCTGAGCAATCTCACTAGCCATGTGATATATGTGTGTGTGTATATATATATGTGTGTGTGTGTGTGTATATATGTATATATGTATGTATGTAAATATATGTATGTATGTATATATATGTATGTATATATGTGTGTGTGTGTATATATATATATATATATATATATATATATATATATATATATGGGTTCTCTGCAAGAGTAGTTCCCTCTTAGCCTCTAAGCAATCTCACTAGCCATGTGATATATATATATATACATATATATACACATATATATACATATATATATATACATATACACACACAATAATCTTGAGTTATTCCTCCTCACCGTTTCTCATAGCAGCTGGCCCGCAGGCATGCACAGTGTGCTTAGGAACACGCAGCACTGAAGGTGCAGATGTGTGTACTGCGCTGTTCCAGGGTTCCCTGCATAGTCTGTAGATGGAAGGCTCAGCAGCCCTTAGGCATTTACATTCCTTACTTGCAGGCATTCTAATTAGAAGATATTTCCTTATTTAAGTCTTCATGGTTATATTGTTGCTCATCCACCGTCTTCTCAGTTGTTGTCTCTTACTTTGTCAGTGAGTACATTGTCTGCTTTGCAGTTTCGGTGCTCCTTCTCCCATCAGAGTGAAACAATTTGAGCATAGGTTCCTCAGAGCAAGTGAGTTTTCTGTCTCTGCCAGGGAAGAGTCTCCAGTTCCTTTGTGTTTTCTTATTCAGTGTCCCTTCAGTCACAGAATGTGTCTCTTCCTCAGATCTCTGTCTTATGAGTCTGCATCCTCCTTATTTCCAGCCATGATTTTTAGCTGACCTAATTATCTTTAGCACCACATAAAGTAACACATAGGAATTTGTATCTTGGTATGTTCATGGATATTTAATAGGTTTTTTTTTGGTGGAATCTCCTATAAGTGTAGTACTGTGTGGTCTATAAAATTTATTGCTTTGAAATTAGCTGCATATGTTTATAGTATTTGTATCTTTTTTTGATCAGTCAGTCACTGTATATTGACCTTTTTAGCTTTTGTTACAGTTTTTGTGTCAAAGTCCATTGATGCGCTGATGGTCATGAATCATTTCAGTTTTTGATTGCTTTGAAAGTCGTTCTTTATCTTTCATTCCTTTTTTAAATTAATAATGTGTATGTGCTTTCCTGCATTCGTGCATGCATGTGTGCATGCATGTGTGTGAAGGGGTTAAGGGAAATGTACATGTCATAGCATGTGTAAAGAAGACAGGAAGAGGACAACTTTGTGGGCTTTGTTGTCTCCTTCCACCTTTACATAGTTTGGGGACATCAAACCCAGGTCACCTGGCTTGCATGGCAAGCTGTATACCTGCTGAACCATCCTGTGTTCCCCACTTTTCCCTCTTTTCTGAAGGGTAGCCTGATTAGCTGTCACAGTCTTGCTTAGCAGCTATTTTCCTTTTAGCATTTGGCATTTTATAGAATAGGTTTTCTGCTATGTAATCTGCTAATGTAATGAGAATACCCTTAAATGGGACCCAGCACTTTCTCAAATATTTAATTACATATAATCAAACGTGAAAAGCATCACAACATAACGAAACCCATTGAATCAGTAACCAAGAAAAAGATGTTGTGGTATCTTGCATGAATTCACATGAGTCTCTTCTATCCCTCTGCCTCTGTGCTGAAGGACTCATCAAGCTGTCTTTATTTAAAACATTTAATATTTTATACCTTTCTAAAAGTGTTACATTATATGATGCAGTGTTTTATCTCTCATTTATACACACACATATACACATATGCACACATACACATGCACAGACACATGCCACATGTGCTAGGACTTTTTTCCTTTGGCATAAGTATACTTTCCAAAAGGATTTGTTCAAAAATACAAGTGAACCAGAATTTTATCACACATTAGAACTAACTAACCAATAATTGGAAATGTGGGGTAAATGAACAAATTAAATGACAGCACACAGTCCAAGTTACAGGACATTTTCCCAGATAGCTGAGGGGTTCAATGAACAGGTGAATAATGTGGGGGAAAAAGAGAGGGACCAATGACATTAAAAATGCATAACCACATAACCATATAACCTTTCTAGAAATTCATGCTCCAACAATCCAGTTTAAAAGTTTTTAGAACAACCACTAATATATTGAATATGTAGTGGGTATTATATCAAAAAAATTAATTTGTACATTTGTTAGGAGGAATAGTGGCATTGTGCTTATGCCCTGAGGGTGGAGAGTCTAGCAGATGGATGAGGCAAGTACAAGACATTGACAGCTGTTGGATGTGAGTGATGGCTGCCTATATCTTTGAAAATTTTGATGATGAAGCTAATTTTTAAATTTAAAAACATGTAAAGAATATTTGTGTGCCTTGACCTTGTAACCCAGTGATACATACAATGAGTTCAGTGCCTGCCTTCCTCCATGAGAGTATTGCCCAAAGACAGTATACATCTTCACAATTGGAGGTCACACGTGACAGCCCGGCCCCAGTGTGAAACAGAGAGGCAGTTTCTATTCCTCTTTGGAAGGCAATTGCCAATACATCTACCCTGATAAATGGGAAATTGGTGCTGTCTGAGGGGTGGGGCAGTGATGAGGCAGGGATTACAAACGCCCAAGAGAAACCATTTGAGGAATATAGAACACTAATTAGAAATGTTAGCACTAGTTAGAAACTCCCAAGTCCTTCATGAAATCTAGAGCCAGGGCCTGTTGTGAGAGAGAAGCCAGCATATTTGCCTGTGTCACAGTACGTGGGGCAGATTGCTCTCCAAGGTTCAGTGTGAGTTTGGCTAACTCCCTTGCTGTGGCGGGAGCATGTTCCGGGAACTTGAGATGGAAGACACTAGGGCAGTGTAGAGCCACCAGACGTGCACATCTTGTCTCTGGTGACCCTCCTCCAGCCCCACCTAACAGTCTACTCACTGTGAGTCCATCCACCAGTGAAGACAGGGACCCCCCACTCCTCCCCCACAGCCACCGACTGACTGTGATGGAACCACGCTTTCAGTACAATAGCAAGTTTCTCTTTTTTTCCACCAAAACAACAAATACTTTAGATTGGCACCACACCCATGTTTTAGCTTTCCCAGACAGATATTCTAAAAGCTACCTGACCCTAGTAGCCACTTTTCTCACTTTCTGTAGCTTTATTGGAGTTATTTTGACATGTACTAGAGACCTATGTCTAGACTATATAGCTTACAAGCTCTGACCTGTTTACACTTGTGAGATCATCACCATGTCTAGATAGGGAACACATTTCCACTGACCCCGGTTTCCTTTGCCATGTTATACTCCCTCTCCCCTGTCCCCAGGTAACATTTGGTTTCCTTTTGATCAATTTAAATTAGTTTATATTTTCTAGAATGTTCCATTAAAAAATAAAACACAGTTACAACTCTGTATAGTTTCTTATTAGTTTTCCTAAGAACAGTTATAAAATTCATCAGTGTTCTTATGCATATCTGGAGTTGCTGCCTTTTAAGTACTGAATATTATTCCTTTGTCTGGCCATACCACAGTTTATTCACAGTTTGAAGTGCTTCTGTTTTGGGGCTCCTAAAGTTATCTGCTGTGGCTTGTTCTAGTTCTCTGATCTTCCAGTTCACCCCAATAACTGGCCTCAGGTTTGATTTTTATTAATCATAACTTTTAAGATTCATGCTACATTTATTATTCTCTGCTTGTAAAAGAATCATCATCACATTATATGTGTGTCATGCCATCCTTCTAGAACAGAAAACATTACTGTTTGTTAAATGGTTTTAAAATATATCTGTACTGATTCCTTCTGTTTTTTTTCTTTGCATTTGTGTTTTCTGTAGTGTTTAATAAATTTAAAACACACATAAGTGATAGCAAGTGTTACTGCTGTTAGAATACCACACCTCTTGACTACCAATTAGGGACATTTTTAGTGAATTGATGCTGATAAATTAAGTGCTGTATAGAGTTCAGCTATACCAAATGAAAACGATTCATCAGAAAAACAAAGGAAGTCAAAACACTGAATCTCCACAGTGTTTTTAGACTAGGAAATCAATCAAAAGCTCTAGGAATCGAATCCAACAGTGTGATGGTGGATGTTTAGCAATTAAGTAGTACATTCATTCTGAAAGATTTATAGTCCTTATTTTACTACAAGTCTTATTAATGTAAGAGTGAAACTAAGTGTGAAATCTAACTATGCCACAGACAGCTTCTATCTCTCAAAAACATGAAGGTAGTTAGCCTGCTGCAGGTGTTCAGGTTTAAATGCTGCCCTGTGAGACGAGTTCTGGGTTTCTCAGTCTTACTTTGTTTATATTAGATAAGCCATGTGGTAACAGGATTTTACTGGTTAGTTGGAATATTACAGGAAACAATTGCTGACTAGCCCAGTCATTTTCCAGCCACCACCATGTCCATGGTCCAGTTGGTCAGTTCTAGATCGTCTTTAGCAAATGTTTAAGGAGATAAATATTTCTTAAATAGAACCTGGCAGGCATGATTTCCTTTAGAAAAGAAAATGCATGTGGTTGATTTTGATGAGCACAATGAAGAAGCTAACAGTGATGAAGCTGGAGCAGCAAAGCTCCCAGCAGGGAGTAATGCTTACTTAGCTTCTCTTTAATTAACTGATCTGTATGTATTTCTTTGGGGCTCTGTGTGTAGAGGGAATGTTGAAATAGAAACTGGAAATTAATCTAAGTGCTAAAAATCTATACAAACTCTTTGAGTAGCTAGGAGGCACTTGCTTTGTATTTATTCTGTGCTGCGTTTTTAAATACACTGTCAGTATTTTGAAATGATAAAATTTAAATCAATTGAAATGAAAAGCATTGTAGGGTTTGAAATGAACAAGAAGAGAGACCAGGAGGGTATTACTAATGGCGAAGTACGTACTTCCTACATAAAGAAGCTGCTTCCCAACAACCATTGCTTGGCCTGAACTTTACAGTCTTTAGTCCTTTTAACTATTCCAATGAATCAATTGTTCAAACAAAATGATAGTGATACAAGGAACCTATGTGTGTACACTCTTTCGTTGTCACAGACTGTGTGTGGCTATGTACCATGCTGTCTCCCTGCAGGGAGTGACTCACTGAGATGTGCTCTCCTCACTCAGGTTATCTCCAAGCTCAGGATCTTGGGAAGATCAGTCACAGCTGGTTGCAAATTTGATAGAGAAATTTGGTCTAATGAACTTTCCCCCATCCTCAATCTCTGGAAGAAACTGAACCAGGTTAGTCATGGAAGGATTGAAGTTTATATATCTTTTCCCTCTGTCTTTTCTCCAGCCCCCTGGAGCTGTGTTGTTCTGGCTGACTTACAAAGACATTCACATTGGACATTCCTACCCTAATCCAGGGCCTGCTGGTCCTCAGTCACACAGTCACACTGAGAATACTTCCCTCAGCCACACAGTCAGTGATAGTGTGCATTGTTCTCCTGAGTCACAGTCACAGTCACAGTGTGCATCCTTCCTCAGTCACAGTCACAGTGTGCATCCTTCCTCAGTCACAGTCACAGTCACAGTGTGCATCCTTCCTCAGTCACAGTCACAGTCACAGTGTGCATCCTACCTCAGTCACAGTCACAGTCACAGTCACAGTGTGCATCCTTCCTCAGTCACAGTCACAGTCACAGTCACAGTGTGCATCCTTCCTCAGTCACAGTCACAGTCACAGTGTGCATCCTTCCTCAGTCACAGTCACAGTCACAGTGTGCATCCTACCTCAGTCACAGTCACAGTCACAGTCACAGTGTGTATCCTTCCTCAGTCACAGTCACAGTCATAGTGTGCATCCTTCCTCAGTCACAGTCACAGTGTGCATCCTTCCTCAGTCACAGTCACAGTCACAGTCATAGTCACAGTGTGCATCCTTCCTCAGTCACAGTCACAGTCACAGTGTGCGTTCTTCTCCCTGCTTCATGTCAATTCACACTGAACTTAGCCTTCTTTAGTCTTTTTTGTAACCAAATTTACACTAATTTTCAATTGTAGCCTTTAGCAAATCATGTATTGATATCTTTTATAATGTCTATGCTATTAACCATGTATGTAAATATCTACCTCATTATGTTTGCTTTTTTAATCAAAATTTACTAGATTCCAAGGAACTTAATAAATTTTGAAGAATTGAGTTAAGCAAAGCAAAAAGATTCTACTAATAGAATGAGATAGGATGTGTATAACAGAGTCGTTTGAAGGCTTTTTACATAGACTTTTTTGTATGTAGGCATGCATATGTGTGTCTAGTAACGTGTGCATGTGAGAGCCTGCCATTAACTTTTGGTGGTGTCTTCCATTTCTGTCCATCCTGAGGCAGAACTTGAATATGTCCTCTTTGACTAGTCCAGGTAGCTAGCTTGCGTCTTGGATTCCTTGCCTACCACCCATATAATAACCAGGGATAATAACCAGGGTGCCATGCCCACCCAGCATTTATGTGGTGTCTGGGAATCCAGCTCTGGTCCTCATGCGGCAAACACTTCACTGCACTGAGTTATCTTCCCAGGCCCTGAAGGCTTCTTAACGGGAGGGAAATGACGACATATGCTTTACAAAGATAAATTCACTGTAAATTCGGGGGGTGGGGGGAATGTTAACTCATTGTCCAAGGGAACTGAATTGGCAAAGCCAAATAGATTCATTCCACAACCCTCCTTTCACTGTGCAGCAAAATTTATTACCTTTCCCCTTCAAAAATAAATTGTATAATTTTAAATAAATTTTATATTTGGACTTTTACATTTAAATTATTTTCAGATTGGGTAAAAGTGAATTTAAAAAGAAATGGGGTCATATACTTTAGTTAATACTTACCTGTATCTTCTGTGAGTCATAAGCTTTAATAACCAGGTCCCTTTAACATTTATAAGTGAAAGCAAATGCCTCTAAAATGGCTAACACTGGAGCTGGAGCTCAGTGTGAAGAGATTGTCCAGCACGGCAAGGCCCTGGGCTCTGTCCAGGCACCTTCAAACTAACTAACTAACTAGCTAACAAAATTATTTAGTCAGTGACTGTGTTTGAAATTTGATTTGTATGAAATCTAACCATGGACAAAGTAACTGTCATCTTGGGCTATATGGAGGTGGATTCTGATGAAATGCTGTAGTTCTGGTTTCGTCTTTGGAGACATTCCCTCATTTTTGTTTTTAATGAACAAAGGAATTATTTTTCGTTATTAGGGAAGAATCAGATCAATACCTTACCAGCTGGAATGCACATTTCTGCTTCTGGAATGTGTGAGAGAGCACTTGTGAAATGCAGCATCCTAATGTGAACCAGAATCAGAGAGGCAGGTTAAACATGGTGCTGTGTGTGTTAAAGTGAAACAACAAGACAATAAATGAAGGGAGGAGGAGGAGGAGCAGGAGGAGGACTCTGATGAAGGTCTGTTTACAGATGAAGTTCTAATGTGGGAAGACAGATGCCCCAGGAATGGAAAAGAATGCCTTTCTACCTTTTCAGCTACAACAGTGCATTTCATGTACTTTTAATTGAACATAGGTTACCATTGTGTATTACAAAGGCATGCTAACCATGTAACTAAGAGGACGGAAAGCAGGTGCCCTTCTGCTGATTTTTCAGTGTAGTGTTGTAGTGGAGCCTAGAACATAGAAGGACATTGTTGGCTTGAATTTCCCATCTCTAGTTCTAGATTGGTTCTACCCATCTTACTTAATTTCCTTTCACCTATTTGCCTGTTTGGTGAAATGGAGGAAATCATAAACCATTGTAACACCTAGGCTAGTTAATTCTTATGAGGCCTACACCATGCTAAGTACTTGGTAAATACTAGCTATTACTAGTACAGATCTTAAAAGCATTAGGATGACATTGTTCTTGGGTGTCTATGTTCTAGACCTTTGGTCATTCCTTAATAATTAAATAATGTAGAAAAGTAGCATTTTTAGTATTTATTTTGTAAATGTAGTTGACAAAGGAGCTTATCCTAAAAAGTCAAAGGGCATAGGTCTGTAGAGAAGTGCATCTAGATTAGCATGGTCAGTCATTTCAAAATGCAAATTGTGTTAGACATTAAGGGAGTTTTCAGTCCATATGAATAAAGTTATTTTAACAGAGTTACTTCTGGGAATAATGACCATAACCTTTCAATGAGTAGCTAGTAGTGAGTTCTGGCTACACTCAAAAAAATGAGTTTAGTAGAGTTAATAGTAGCTGCTTAGGCCATTGTTGTGGCTAGGGCTGCTTAGCTACCTCAGGTTGAACTCTTTAAAAGATTTTTATTAATTGTTGAGGACTAAATACACTGTATTTTGAGCACATTGACCACCTCATAATTCCTCCCAAATACACCCCTGCTTCCATACCCACCCAACTTTGTGTCATTCTTTTTAGACTATGGTCTAATTTGTATGCACATATACTCTGTGGTGTGTGACCATCTACTAGAGAATGGTCGACCTTCCAGGGGCCACACCCAAAAAAATCTAACTCTGCCTCTCAGTAGCCATTACATAACAGTAGCTCTTGAGCTAGACAAGGACTTGGTGTCCATGTTCCCCCTCCCTCCATGCTGGGATGTCTTAACAGGAGCTGGTGAGCTAGGGCAGGGACTTGGTGCCCGTGTTCCCCATCCCATGTTGAGGTGCTGTCTGGCTTGAGTTTGTGCAGATCTTGTGCATATTTTCACAACTGCTGTGAGTTCTTGTGGGGAGGTTTTAAACAGAGGGGTAAAAGCCAAATAAATACAACCTGGGCATTGCTGTAATGCAGAAATGAACATGTGGATCTCTTACTATTTTCTCTGAATTTTGAAAGCTTCAGTGCTGAAATGGAAGAGAGCAACCTCTTATGTTAAAGCACTTCCTGGAGACCTTTGCTTCCAAGAATATCTTTATTTCATCATCATATGTAACTAATTGACAAAATATATAGCTGCACGACTGTGGTGATATTTTATTTGTGTGTTAATAAATAAAGCTTGCCTGGAGATCTGGGGGGAAAGGCCAGCCATTTTAAGTAAACGGAGAAGTTAGGCAGCACACGCCCTTAATCCCTGAGTAGGCATGATTTCTGTGTGTTCAAGGCCACACTAGGGAACAGAGCCAAGCGTGGTGACACACGCCTTTAATCCCAGTACCAACCATAGAGACCAGGAGATCTGTACAGACAGACAGACAGTGACAGAGCTGCGTAGGAAGAGGAAGTGAGGTAGCTGGGCTGAGAACCAGTGGGCAGAAAAGCAAGGCATATAAGCCTGGGTAGGTAGGAAGTTGCTTTCCTTGGAAGCTGAGAAGTTGACGAGGTGAGGTTAGCTGTGGCTTGTTCTGCTTCTCTGATCTTTCAGAATTCACACCAATACCTGGCTTCTGAATTTTTTACTTAATGAGATCTGTTTGAAATTTGTGTTACACACATCCATTTTTAGCAT
This sequence comes from Peromyscus eremicus, assembly GCF_949786415.1. NCBI lineage: Eukaryota > Metazoa > Chordata > Mammalia > Rodentia > Cricetidae > Peromyscus > Peromyscus eremicus. Next base: position 4,413,889 of record NC_081422.1, on the reverse strand, counting down.
TCATTTATTTTCCTTCAACTTGAGAATAAGTGTTGATTTTTTGTATGGGAACTTTCTATTCTGATTGTCAGTCCTTCGTGGTGAGTGAATTTTTTCCCTCTTGTATAGTCTACCTCTGCTCTTCAATTTCCCTGTAACGTGTATGAGTATTGTGGTTTTATTTTTCTTTAATCTATCTGTTTGACACCCAAAAGCTATGTTCACACACTGTGAGACACCAGACCCTGCTAGCTGTGACTCCTTAGTAACTGCTGCTTTAAAGCACCATAATCCATTTAAAGCCTTATAAAAATAAATTTCACAGCTAAAACTTCTCCCTGGGGTGCTAGAGAGATGACTCAGCTGTTGAAGCGCTGGCTGCTCCTGTAGAGGACCTGGGCTTGGTTCCCAGCACTGACACTATGTGTTCTTAACTTTAGTTCCGGGAATTCTGATGCCCCGTTTGGCCTTTGTGGGTACTGCATACGTGGTGCACAGATACACATGGGCAAAACACTCATACACATACATAAATGAATAAATCTTAAAAAAAAAATCACAAGCCCTTCTTGCTCTAGTATATCTTGAAGGGACACTAGCCCACATGTGGTTCTGGCAGCCCTTGCCCTTCTCCCAATTCCATCTGCCTTGCAAAAAACCATTACATTCCTAAAGGTAGCCACCAAGGTCTGTTCCTCTATTTGGCCAATCCCTCCCCCCGAGGCTGACTGCCAAGGTCCAATCATCAACCTATTGAAGTCCAGCAATCAAAAGCTCCCCTTGGCTCATCTAATTAACATGCCCAATTAAAATTAAATACCTCATCCTAACACAGGGTTTTCCCTTGTGTCTTGAAGAACTGCCTTGTACCTGTGTGCACATCTGTCTCCTCTCTATCCAGACACAGTCCTCTGTCCCTCTGGGACAGATAACCCTCCCATCTCTCTTGTTCCCTTCCCCTTGTCCCTCTTCCTCTGTCTCCTGTCTTTGTCCCTTATCCCTGCCCTCTGTCCCTCTGGGGCAAATGCTTCTCCTTTGTGCTGAGAACTTGGTCTTGAGGGTCCTGAGTTGATACTTTTCCTTTCACATCTTGCTCCAGCCATGCAGTTATATTGTCCTCTTTTCCTACTTAAAGATGCTCAAACACCACCTGTCTCCTTCAGACTTACCATTCTTACACCATCTCCTGCATTCAGTGTTTTCTTGTCTTGTCAAACTCAGGATTCAGAAGTTTAGCAGTTAATTTGACATTTTGTCTAGAAACCAGTATACTTTTTTATACTTCATTTTGTTATTTATATAAAAAAATGTTCGTTATTATTTAAATTTTTATCTGGGACAGGATCTCATGTAGCCTAGGTTGGCCTCAAATACATATGTATTCAAGAGTGACCATGAACTCCTTCCTCTTCCTGCTCCACTTCCTGAGCACTAGGATTACAAGCATGCGCCAACATACCCATTCTTTTCATGTTCAGTTCTTAGCAGCCAAATCTCAATCTATCATATCTTGCACTTCTTTCTTATTTGTTTGTCTCTTTCCCATTTCCTTCTGAAAACCATTACTGTGGTTTAAGTTTCACTCTTTTTTGTTAGGAATTACTGCAGAAAATTCCAAATTGGTTTGTACTATGTACCTGTTTTTCAGGCCATTCTTTATAAATTAATTTCCTGTTAGAAACCCTCTAGGTGGCTTTGGAGCCTCTTCCAGAGTAAAGCAAGCTTCAGTATCAGATGAGCACATCACGGTAGAGTCTGTGTCTGGAACTTTCGAGAGGTTCTTTCTCTCTCAATCCCCTACCTGTGCTAACCCTGTGAAAGCTCAGTAAAGCCCTGTTTAGGCCCAGTGCCATCTGCCTTGCTGTTCATTTCCCCTTTCATGTTTCAGTGCTTTGAGTTTATAACTTCCTCATTTTTTGTTGAAACTATATTTTTAGTTAATACTTTTCCTTTTATTGAAAATAGAATTTTTTCTCACATAATATACCCTGGTTATGGTTTCTCTTCCTTATACTCCTTCCAGTTCCTACTCCAGTTCCCTGTCCATCCAGATCCACTCCCTTTCTGTCTCTCATTAGAAAACAAACCCATTTCTAAGGATAGTAATATAATACAATATGATAAAGAAAAAACTAACACATCAGATTTGGACAAAACAAACAGAGAAGGCACAAGAAACAGAGACCCACTCTTTGTCACACTCAAGAATCCCATAAAACACCAAAGTGGAAGCCATAATATGTACACAAAGGACCTGCTGCAGACCTGTGCAGGCCCTGTGCATGCTGCCTCCCTCAGTCTCTGTGAGTTCATCCATATGTGCTTCAATTGTGTTGATTTAGAGGCCTTGTTTCTTGGTGTTGTTCTCCATTACCCCTGGTTCTTATACTTTTTCTGTCTCCTCTTTCACAGGGTTCTCTGAGTCCTGAGGGGAGGGATTTGAAGGAGACATTCCATTTAGGGCTGAGTGTCCCAAAGGTCTCTCACTCTCTGCATAATGTCTGGCTGTGGGTCTCTGTATTGGTTCCCATTTGCTGCAGGAGGAAGCTTCTCTGATGATGACTGAGGAAGACATTGATCTATAAGTGTAGCAGAATGTCAATAGGAGTCATATTATTGCTACTTTTCTTTAGTAGAACATTTGGTTTTACCCTAGGTAAAATCAGTATGGATTGAAGGTCTGTTGTGTGGTAGAAACTATATTGAGGGCTAGTGACCATGACAGACAATTGTTGGACACACAGTCAAGTTGCTTTCATGATCTTTATTCAAAGTCAAGTGTCTAAATTACTCTGTTCAGTGGAAAGCCAAGTTTAGATGCTCTTTGGAGGTTCTATGTTGATATGTTTAGTAAATATTCTAGGTGATGTCAACAAAATGGCATTCGAGAGAAAGGGGCCAGTCTGTCATCTTTTGGTACTAAGACCAGCGTGAAAGGGGCTTAATATCGTACTGCAGTGGTTACATGTTATTCTTAGGCAAGAGGAATTCATCAAACTAATGAGATGGAGAGGTAATAGAAAGTGATTTGTGTTTTATAGAGGCAAAATTGATACATTGTAAAGAACAGATTCAATTAAAAAGCTTAGTCAGGGCATGAAACTGAGTTAAGTTATGTTGTGGGAACAATATTCTGGGGCTTTGTCAGGATCTGGCTGTGTGAATGTAGAGTACATACCAACAGCTACTCAGAGGTAGAATTACCTTCACAGAGTATTGGGGCATCTAATCAGGATTGGAAGCCCAAACATGTTTTGAATATTATTTATCTTTCTTTATAGCTTTGTGACATTTTAGGTTGGCATGCCTGTTTGTGACTATAGCTTTTTAAAAGGAAATTATATAATATACAAATATGTAGTTACACATTTTAACACTATATTTTTGACTGTTACTTAGACATTATTCTGCCAGCTTTTGCGTTATCAGATGCATAGTTTGCCTTATTTTTAAAAATCTTCTCTAGTATTTTCATAAAGAAAATTGCTAATAGTAAGCTGTGAAGTCGTGATTTTAAAAACAAAAACGCTGACAGGTCAGATCTGCATGTGTGCATTGACAGGTCAGATCTTGTTTTAATTATTAATTACCTAAAAGCCTCACCCTAGTAACTTCTAGTACCTGGCTGGTGGCAACAATTACTGAGAATTACTGACTTCCTGGCCAGTCACACTATTTCTATAGCTTCAGTGCTTCCGTTAATTCTCATTTAAATGACTCATGTGACACGTGTACATGAAACATTTTCTGTTGACTCTTAGAGTTTATTGTAAGAAAAACACATGATGCACTTTTTTTCTGAACATGAGTTCATCCAAAAATGATATTTTGTCTATACTGACAAATGGATTTGTGTATCTAATTAAAATTTTAGACTCAGTAGCTTAATTTCAAAAGAATGGTTATGTTAAATAGACTAACAGTCTGCAGTGCTAAAATAATTACAAGAAACAATGCTTTCTTAAATTCTTGTACTTTAAAATTTCTTTTAAATTGCTCATTTCATTCTTTTGTTTGTTTGTTTGTTTTGGTTTTGGGTTTGTTTGTTTGTTTTTTAGCTATGTCCAGTTTCATTTAGATTAAAGTAAACCATGGAGCGTGATGGCTGAGCCCTGAGTCAAGAGTCTTCAAGGCAGAGAACATACCTAGGATGTGTCCTTGGTTGGACAGAAGCCTTCCTCTGTTGTCCTTGTAGTTTTCAGTGTGGATCCCAGTGGAGCTCTGACCACCCCCCACCCCACCTCAGGGAACTAAATGATTCCAGTGACTCGCTTTCTGTTTGTAGGATTTTATTCAGCAGAGCAGAAAATACAGCAGGCATTTTAACCATGGGGTCAAAATGTGGTGGCCTGAAGGCAAATAACCCCCATAGGCTTATATGTCTGAAGGTGTAGTCCCTGTGTGGTGGAGCTATTTGGGAAGGATTTGGGGTGTAGCCTTGTTGGAGGAGGTGTGCCAGTGGGGGCAGGATTTGAGGTTTCAGAAAGACTTGGGTTATTTCCAGTTAGTTCGCTCTCTCTCTTTCTGCCTCATTGTGTCTCAAAATACAGCTACTGCCCCAGCACCATGGCTGCCTGCCTGCTGCCTTGTTTCCCACCATGAGGGTCATGGACTCTAACCCTCTGAAACTTTAATCCCCAAATAACACCTTTCTTCTGTATGTTGCCTGGTAGTAGTATCTTATCGCAGCAATAGAAACATAACTAAAACATTGAGTATAAGCACTTTGTCATGTGAGTGGTGGAGAGCTGAAACAGCCAAGAAGTAGCAATAGTTCAAACCCTGCGGGGAATACCACCCGAGCTAGAGGGAGAGGAGACGTCTGAGGGGACTGGGACATAGAGGCTTGGAGAAAGGCTATGAAGTTGGTCAGACTCTTCTTTCTCAGGAGGGCTGTAGTCTAAGGCATGATGGATGTCTTAGCAGATGTTTAAGTTCCTGGTCAACTCTGACTGGATTCTGCTGCTGCGCATCTGCATAGGGCAGGTGCTAGGAGCCAGAAAACACTAAGGAGAGGAGGTCCCCAGGGGAGATACCTGCTGGGTGACATCCCTACAAAGTGGACTCTTTTATACCAACACATTATTTGTGCATACCTTGAATACATTTTTAAAAATGTGAGAAAGAGTAATCTACTAACAAAAATGATGTGTATTAGCTCCCAGGCTCAGCTACTGTGTATCAGCTCTCAGGAAACACTTACTCTGGCCTATATGTTTGCCTTGTCTTTCCATTCTTTAGCATTTCCAGAAAAGCCTTTTGTTTTTAAATTTATTTTTTCTGTGTATTGACATTTTTGCCTGTATGTATGTCTGAACAAGGGTACCAGATCACAGATAATTGTGAGCTGCCATATGGTTGCTGGAAATTGAACCTGGGTCCTCTGGAAGATCAGCCAGTGCTTTTAACCACTGGGCCATCTCTCTAGCCCTCTTCATCATTTCCAATTTAAATTATTATCACATACTTGCTTTGGTCAAATACTCCTTACTCAAGTACTATAGATTGATTTTCAGCTAAACTAGAAGTAACAAGCATGAAATTATGACTGCTTTTGTTTTTTGAATAATTATATTTCCTGTAATTTGGTAAAAACCAATGAATTGGTGTGAAAGGAATAGTTGTCGCAGTGTAAAAGGATTAGTTTTGGAAGCTGTGTTTGTCCCGGGTCTGAGCACAGTAAAAATGGAATGGCAGGGCAGCCCACCACCCTGTGAGGTGGTTGCATTGAGTTTGAGGGGTCCCTTTCTTCTGTGCCTTCCTCATGCACTGGCATTGCTCCTCAGTGGTGCTTGTTTTGCTGGTCTGTTTCCACTCCACATACCACTAAAAATCATTAAGAGTCCAGAAATCCCTATTTGCAGACTCAGTTCATCCATTCATAAAACAGACTACTCAGAAACATGAACTCATGAGCAGTTTTGAACTTTTACATACTTTGGTGTGTCATTGATGTTACTGGTTAACTGTGACATGACTTTGTTCTTTTAGAATTCAAACCTAATCCATCAGAAAGTATCACCTCCCAATGATCGACAAGGATCTCCAATATTATCGTTCATCATTCTTGAACAGTTCAATGCCATCCGCCTAGTACAGAGTGTTCATCAGTCTCTTGCTGCCCTCAGCAAAGTCATCAGAGGAACTACTTTACTGAGTTTAGAAGTACAAAAACTGGCAAGTGCTTTATTAAACCAAAAGGTAAGATGATCCTAAATCTATTGATTGTTATTCTGTTACCTGTGTGGCTCTCCTTTCATGAAATGTATTTACCATGGACCCTATAGTTAATAGTAACAACACTAAAGTTGAGGTGGAGGAAACTATGTAGACAGAATGCATTAGTTAAAAAACCAACAGTGAGTCAGAGGAAGAATTTTATCAGCCTAATGCAAGTGTATGATTCTCTAGGATCTCAGCCTGTGTTCCCTTCTGTGGCCATCTCTTCACTGCATATATAATGAAACCCATTTTTATTTCACTTTGGGACAAGTCTTCCCTACATGTAGGTAACCTACCACTCCAAATCTTAGACCCTGTGTGCTCAAAGCTGTTCCTAGCAACTTCAACAAAAATCTTAGAATCTACTTTGTTCCAGACCAGTTGGGTTGTGAGTGTGCCTGTCTCCAAACCCTTTTCAGGCAGGTGGTGCTGCTCACTGGACGAAAACTTCAGCCAAGTGCCTGTGGAGGAGCTGAAGGTGAACAAGCAGTAAAGCTAAGTGACGGACAGCTCTAATGAAACACCAGGATATGTTCACCAGAAGAAGAGAAATCAGTACTCCTCTTCCTAAATAATTGGACCATTTTAGAAAATAATGAAATCCACATAGTTCACATGAGTTATAAAGAAACTGTATATACACTTTATGCAGCATCTACAGAGGGGAGAGAGAGGTGTCTTCAGTAGGGGGTCATGTCTGTGTGGGTCCTAAGTGCTTCTCACGCATGGATGTCCATGTCTTCCCCTACATCTGGGGATGTTCCTGCTGCGCTGTCACTGGACAGGTTTTCTGTTCATTTGGTTTTTATCTCTGTACACTTTGGATTCTTCTGTGGTCTCTTGATCTTATCCCAGAGTTCCTGAGAATTGTTGAAATAATTGATCTTTAGTTCTGTCTAATGTAATAGTGTCTTGACCTTGTCTTCAGTTCCCGACATTCTTTTGGGAAACCGGCTAGATCTCGTTTCAGTAATTCTTCCCACAATTGATTTGCTTTATTGAGCTTTTCACTTTCAAGATCACTATTCTCTTTTTCTCCTTCAGAATCTTGATTTTTTTTTCTGAATATCTCGTTTTAAGTTCCTAGCTTTCTCAACCAGATCTCAAATGGACTTCCTTCCTCCATTTCTTTATGTGAATTCTCTTTAAGGTCACCAAATATTTTTAAAATTAAACCTTTACATTCTTAGTCTAGTGACATTTGAATCCTTGCATTTTCTCTGGGTGCAGTTATTGAGGAGCTGGTGAGGTTTGGAGGCTCCATCTTGGCTCCATGCATGTGTATGTATATATGTATATACATTGTTTCTGTGTTACAGTTTACCTCTCCGTTGTGTTTCGTTCTTCTTTCTGTCTTATGTGGGGTTCTTATCAGAGGCAGTCCTCTCTGGCACTTGGAAGAGAGAAGGTGCACTGCAGAAATAGTAAGAATTCAAAAACAGACCATATATTTAAGTACACTGAAAAAAGCTGCTAATGTCAACTCTAACCTTAGTGAGGATAGAAAAGAGTAAGATGCTTATAGGATAAGCTAGGAATTAGCATTACAGGCCAATGTATTAATAAGTAATTGAGAGAAAAGGAATGGACAGAGGAAGAAAACAAGCATGAAAATACAGCAGAGCATGTGGGAGGAAGGCTTAAGAATTAATAGTGAAAGGTAATCCAATAATGTAAGTGCAGGTGGAGGCAGGACAGTCAGAAGGAAGGAGAAGGGAGAGAGATGCTTCACTGATTTGTGCTGCTTTGGGGGGAGGGGGAAGGTTTGCTTCCTTTTCTCTCTGAAACCCCATCCTGTGAGAGCAGAAAGAGCTGTTTGCAGGCTCAGCCCTGCCCTGCCTTCCCTACCTGAGTGCATGCTCTGTGCTGTGGGGCTGGTCCCTGCAGTGGGTTCTGTGACCCAGCTTGGCAGTAAGAAAAAGGCCCCTGGAAATGCTCCACCTGAGGCTGAATGTTCGTCCAGGCCGCTGCTTCTCTGGAGAGCACTCTGAGAGTGCTCATGGCCTAAGACATGCCAGAGTGGGTGACCTTTCTACCAACTCCCTCTGGGGCTCTGAGAGTGCAGAAAGCCTTGAGTCCTGTATGCCCTGGTCAGGCTAGGCTCGGGTCAACTCACCCCTCTCGTGCATAGCTTATCTCACTTTTTTCTCAGAGGAGGAGCTGCAGTTATCATCTGGAAATGCCCCTTGCTTCCCCTCAGATTGAGTTCTTCCCTTCCCACCAAGTGGACTTGTATCCACAAATCTAAGTCAGACCAACTTCCAGAGCCTACACTGATTCTCAGAGTAATCACTTGTTTAGCCAAGCTGATACAGGGGGCCCTTGGGACGTAGAGAAAGACAATTCTTTCTCTTTCTGTCTTCTTTCTCTTCTCCCCAGGTAAAAGTTCTGACTATAAGATCTGGTTTTGTGATTCTCTGCCAGGGCAGCAGTGTGATCCAGCAAGTGCCATGTTCTACCTAGGGCATACTATGCAGCTTCCAAAATTTCTTTGAAGTGAGGCAGGTGTTATGTGTGTGCAGGTTGCTGGGACTGCCACTTCTCTTTTTATTCGAAGTCTTTTGAGGGACATATATGTCTCCTTTCCAGATGATTTTGTCTAGTACCTTGTTAGACTGCACTGTCTTTCACAATCTCAAGTTCAGTATGTCTAGATTTCACACGATTTTTGTATTCTTCACTTTTCCACTATAGGATCTTTGCACATCACCTCTCTCCCTACAGCCACACTTCTGATGTCCTCTTTCAGATTCCTGGAGATGCAGGAAAGTTCTGGATGCTTATAACCTGCACGTGCACACATGTGCACACACACGTGCACACACACATACATACATTCATGAGGATACATATGCACACAAGACACATGCCACATTCACATGTGTACAACTTGACTGCTCCTTTTGCTTCTATTAACTATTTTGGAGACATAGCGTAGTCAACTGAAAAAAAAATCAGTAACTTTAAATTATTTTCTGTGATGGGAATCTTACACTTGTCTTTTAGATAACTTTGAAGATAAAGAGCCAAAGGCTTCTAAAGGCCTAATTATATAAAATCCTCCCCTTGATTAAGACTTAACTATTTTATAAATGGGTCATAAATTTTTAATTCTTTATAATATTTCATTTTCCCTCAGCTGCTAAGGTCTGCTGAGTGTTTCTTCATTTGATTATAGCAACAGTCACAGCAAATGAACCAGATGGCTAAATTCTTAATTGAAATATGGGATGTAGGTATCATATATAATGTTGAGTATTCTATACTGAACTTTGAAAGCTCTGTTGGTAAAGTGGTTCAGATAGAAGCATGAGAACCCAGGTTTCACCCATGGAAAAGCCAGCAGCAGCTGCACACATCTGTAACTCCCGGACTGAGGACAGGCGGAGACCCGTGGAACACTGCAGCTCACCAGCGGCCACTTCAGCCAGGTGAAAAGTGTTCAGTAGAGACCAACTGAGGGATATCCAGAGTCAACCCCTGACAGACTTACACACACACACACACACACCATTCAAATACAGCCTCGGTATGTATCACTATATTTATTTTCATTATTTATGTGAAAATGGATTTGATAAAATTCTTTCAGAGACTCAAAACTGTGTTTTTACAAAGTACACTTAAATTATATGATGCAGATTTTTTGAGACAGCTTTGGGTTGTTTGAAATTCAAGTGAGAGTAGGGCCAGTTTTGACCAAGACAAAGCCATTGAGTTTTAATAAAATTCAAAAATGTACTATACCATGCATTTCAAAGTAAAAGTTAATTTTTATTACATTTAAATGTTGCAATTTGTGTGCTAGGTGATATTACTTAATATAATTTAGAATACCAGTTGATATTGTCACCAATGTACCTGGGATATTGCAGCAGGAATTTTCCTGCCAAGGATTAGGATTTGTCAGTTTATTTGCTAAAGCTTTGCTGCTTTTATTTTATAAAAAGACACAATAATGAATACATCATCAATACTACAATTCTCTCTACTATGTTAGAACAGATTTTAAATCATTACTTAAAGACATAATAAAGTCAAGAAGAAACTGACAAATTTCCTTGTCATGTATCCTAAATAATCACGGATGTGTCATTTTTATTAGAAATTAATAGATTGCATTTGCTTTTTTAAAATCATTTTAATTGAGCCCTTTATAGAACCAGTTTTTCAGATTATCCCAACATACTGGTTGGTAACACTAAATGCATTTTCAATTGTTTAAAACTGGGAATAGCAAAACTGCAGAAATGCCAGCGAATCTGGGTCTGTCTCAAGTTGGGGAGCAAGTGGTCCGTTGGGACAGCAGGGTTGTGTAGCACAGTGCCAGCAGAGTAGAAACATACAGAAAAAAGCTTACCTTTCCTTCTCACATTTCCCAGTGAACTTGTATTGATACATTGTACATAGTTTGGAGGTACAGTGTAATAGCTGAACACAGATTTACAATGTTTAATGGCCAAAATCAGTATCTGTCTCCATAAATGCTATATTTTTGTGGTAGGAACCTTCAATGGGTTCTTTATATAAGTCTTTATAACCTATATACAAGGATAGAACAGAGTGGTAATTAGAGGTAAAGAAAGGAGAAGAGGCAGTGGAGGTTAGATTATGGGGACTGATACACAGTTTTATATCCAAGAATTAAGATCTAATATTCTAATAATATGATAGAGGACTCGGTGAGCTTTGGTTTTTCAGAGATAATATGCTGTAGTTTTCTTTGTGTCCTTGTTTGACTTTGGATGGTAATGCTGGCCTCGTAGAATGAGTTTGGAAGGCTCCCCTTCCTTTTAAGATTTTTCTGTAGTTTAAAGGGAGTTGTCATATGTGTGCTTTGTTTATGTTTGACAGCGTCTTTTATAGCCCAGCCTGGCCTCAAGCACACTATGTAGCCGAGGATGGCTTTGGATTCCTGATCCTCCAGCCTTTACCTCTCAAGTGCTGGGATTATATATGCATAGTATGAAGCCCAGCAGATTTTTGTAGGGTTTTGTTTCTACTTTTCCTTTTTTTTTTTTTTTTTTTTTTTTTTTTTTTTTTTTTTTAGAGTTTAGGATTAGACACAGCCCTGCTTTTTTAAAATCATTTTAATTGAGCCCTTTATAGAACCAGTTTTTCAATGCTAGCAAGCACTGTTCTACTGGGCTGTGTACCCCACAGTGTTAGTCTTCCTTGGAAGTTCCACAAAGCTCAGCAGTGCAGCTGGCCTTTCCTTTGCTGCTACTGCTGCTACTATTATTATTACTATTACTGTTACTACTATTACTACTACTGCTGCTGCTACCAATTCAGCCTTGTTTCTAGTTTGTTGATGTTTTCTGTCATCATTTAATTTTGAGAAGTTTTATTACATTTATTTTATGTGTATGATCACATGTCTGTATGGAGGTCGGAGGTCACCTGCAGAAGTAGATTCTTTGCTTCCAGTATGTAGGACCCAGATCCTCAGGCCTAGCAAGTGCCTTTACCCATAGAAACATCTCACTAGCCCCAGCTTTAGAAGCCAAGAAAGGAGCTGGTTTTTTCTAGGATTTTTTTGTTTGTTGGCACATACTTGTACACATTAACAGTCTTGAATGATTTTCCAATTTTTGTGGTATCAGTGGTCTCCTTTATCTGTCATCTCTGACTTTGTATCTTTTGTTGGTTAAGCTAATGAAACGTTTATTAGTTTGCTTTTCAAAATATTGGCTGTTGGTTTGTTAATCATTAATATTTTTTATTCTGTTTTACTTATTTCTACTGTGGTATTTGTTATTTCATTTCTCCTTGTTTGGGACTTGGTTTGTTTTCTCATTCCTTGAGTTACATTTTCAAGTTGTTTATTTAAACTTATGTTTTAAACCCACATCTGTTTTAGTCATGACTCTGGCACTTATTTCTAAGAATGGCTAGATGCCTCTAAAGTGTTTGATGTCTTCTTCTAAGTTCCCTTTCTACTCTTATGTTTGGATATTAATGTTTCTAGTTTTCTATACATTATTGATGATTGATATAGGCTAGCCTGTAGTATTTTATCACTTACATAGTCAGAGGGTGAATGGGGCATAAAATTATTGTGCTGTTACTATACTTAAAATAATACAAAATTTGTTGATATTTATAATTGAAACTCCAGAAAACCAGCACAGAAGTGTGTTATAGTACATATGTACTTGCTGAACACTTCTAAAGCATAGACGTGTGTATTAGTTGAGAGTAACTGTGGTCAGCTATTAGAAAGACAGTTTTTATAAAAGAGCTATTCTGTTATTTTACTTACTGGTTTTAATTTAGGCCACACACTTCAGTTACCTTTTCTTTGCATGTCTACCCATGTAGGTAAATTCATGTGTGCTCTTTATGCATAGCTTGAAAAAAATTCTCTAGGGACCACAGTACCCTTTTTATCTTTAGCAATTTTAAAATGAATTTTTAAATTCTATTTTGATTTCATACCATGCCAAATTTCACTCCAAGAAAATGTTGTTGACTAGTTTCCCAGTGAGTATTAGATGTGTTCATTCCTTTAAGAGGCTTTACAACTAACGAATCCCATTTTAGCTTCAGACATTCTTTCCTCTACACTAATGTTGAAAGTCTATACACGTTGTCATCCATGTAAGCTGACTTCTGCTCTTTCACACTACAGTGTCCTCTCACGTGGCAGAGCAAGTGGGAAGGCCCCGAGGACCCCCTCCAGTACCTGAGAGGTCTTGTAGCCCGTGCCCTTGCAATTCAGGTGAGAATGGATTATTTAGTAGCTGAGTGTGTGTCTCCAACTATGGTCCATAGACTTACCTATTGAGATAACCTGGACAGTGAAAATGACAGGACTTTACATAAAACACAAACTCATTTTTAGGTCATTTGAAATGTTGGTACCACACCCACACTCTTCAAAATGTCTGCTATCTGTTCATGGTTTTGTTTCTTAACCATTGATAATGTGGAGAAAAATCTGCAGTTGTGCATCTGGCTTGTACAGACAGCAACTCCGGGTGATTGAAGCCCTGTCAGAACTGTGACCTGACTGCTGGAAGAAGGCTCCTCCTGTTTATATTTTATCCTTTTTTAATTCCGTGCCTTGTTTTGGGTTGGTTGTTCTCCTGTGTTTAGGTTTTTGAGTTTATTGTATGTTCTAGATGCTAACCCTCTGTCAGTTATATTCTGCCTCGTCACCCAAATGTTGGTGCCATTTGCTTTATGGAGCTTTGCTGTTTTACGAGGTCCCACTTACTTTTGGTCTTGATGCCTGTGCTTTTGGGGTCCTGTTCAGAAAGTCCCTTCCTGTGCCCATGTGTTCCTTGCATTCCTCTCTGTCAGACTTAGGGATTCTCGTCTTCTGTTGAGGTCTTTGATCCATTTGGAGTTGAGTTTTCTGCAGGGTGATTTCATTCTTCTATATGCAGCTCTAGGTCCCCAGGCTCCGTGTGGTGGCCGGGGAGTCTCAGCATTAGGGAGTGAGACTGATGAGGTGGTGGTCCCTGGCCAGCGGAACATAGCAGGAACTGAGAAGAGCAATCGGATACTTTCCTGGGTCTTCAGGCTACATGTGGTGGCTAGAAAGCCCCTGGTGGGGAGTTGGCTGTGTGCCTTTAATTTTGTAATACTCAAGTATTCAGATTTCCCTATGGTCTACCTTCCAGTGCCTTATGGTCTCATTTTAATATATAAAAGAGTTACAGAGAATTTCTGCACAATTTGACAAAGATACACAGGTGTAGTATGTCTAGCCTGCATAAAAATGATATTTGGTTGTATTACAGCTGAACTATTCCTTAACTATGTTCATGAGGAAACAGCTTTATTATTCAATTCTATATATAAAATTCATAAAGAAATAGGACTTGGATAAGATATTACTTTTTAATGTAATTTTCTCCTTTCTACCTTTTGTCCATTATTGGTGGTATCTCATTTCCCCTGTCTCATACACTTTCGTCATAGAGTAAATGCTTCTAAATCCATCTTACAGCTAGCACTCAGTATCCTACACTTAGTACTGCAGTGCTGACTGTATCTTACACTCAGTACTGCAGTGCTCACTGTATCCTACACTCAGTACTGCGGTGCTCACTGTGTCCTACAATCAGTACTGCAGTGCTCACTGTGTCCTACAATCAGTACTGCGGTGCTCACTGTATCCTAGCACTCAGTACTGCAGTGTTGACTGTATGCTACACTCAGTACTGCGGTGCTCACTGTATCCTACACTCAGTACTGCAGTGCTCACTGTATCCTACACTCAGTACTGCGGTGCTCACTGTATCCTACCCTCAGTACTGCAGTGCTGACTGTATCCTACACTCAGTACTGCAGTGCTGACTGTATCCTACACTCAGTACTGCAGTGCTGACTGTATCCTACACTCAGTACTGCAGTGCTCACTGTATCCTACACTCAGTACTGTAGTGCTCACTGTATCCTACACTCAGTACTGCGGTGCTGACTGTATCCTACACTCAGTACTGCAGTGCTGACTGCTCTAGTTGACAGTTGATCTGGGAGAGTAGAGCCTAAAAATAAGGCAGACTGAAGTCTCATGCAATTGCCAACTTTGTTCAGAGCATCAGAGGGTTAAGAAAAGTCACATGAGTAAAATGTACACTCACCAGGGCAAGCCACATGCTGCAAAAACCATGTTTTTTATAGAGGCATATAAACAAATATGCAGTTATAATGAATAATCTGAAGTAAACTCACTCTTTTCTGCTACCCCTGGAAGGGGCATGAAGGTACTTCTCAAGAACAATTCTGTGTTTTTGAAGAAACTGAGGTCACAGGCCTCTTGTTTTCCTGGAGTTTTCTCACAAGCACTCAGAATTCCCTTCACAGGACGCCATTCTTGGATCATATTCTGACATTGCACTATTTTGAAATCTTACCATATTCACTTTGGAAAGTTATTTCATTTATCGTATAGTAAGAAACTATGCCTGACCATCTCCAGGATTCATTGTGGCCTAAGCCAAGAGTTGTCCTGCCTACTATTCTGAGGTTATATGCTTGTGTGATGTTTAAGAAATTGCCTGGCCCATTTGTCAGGCGATCCTGTTAGATGTTCATTCACCTATCTCTGTAACTGTTTTTGTTACACATCATTAAAGAATTATAGATATGAACACTAATAATCGTAGATGAGACTAGGGGATAAATCTGAAACCCACCCGTCAGTGGCCATCACCATGACATGAGTAAAGGAAAATCATTGACTAAGAGTTGTTGTGTGTGATTCTGCTTGATGCAGTTTGTCTGTACTCATTTCTTACTAAAAACACTGGTACCTAATTCTTTATTTGCATGCTCATAAATCAGTGTAAGTATGGTTTAAATGTGGAAAAAAGCAAGTCTTCCCTCGCTGTGAGGTTTGCTAATCAGTTACTACAACCATTAAAAGAGGCTTCCCTACATAAGCCTCAGCTGTCAGACCGCATCTTAGCCACTCTAGCTCTAAGCTTAGTAGACTAACACATACTTATTTTTTCATGGACTAATAACATTTTTACCAAGGAAACTTTTCCTCCTTGACTAATTATCTTAATCTGAACTTTAATGAAGTAAAATCTGATTATCAGCTACTCTGTAGTTGTTAATTAGTTTGAGCACATATAAATCCACTTCTGGCAATAACCCTCTAGGGTATTAGAATTCAAAATTGATTTTAAAGTATTAATAGTACAATTATAAATATTTATGTTAAGTGTTTCATTTAAAAGAGTAACTTCTTGGATGTTTAGCTAATAATGAAAGACAAATTAGATAAATTATGTACAGCATTATTGTAAAGCATAGTATCTGAGAGGGAGATTTGCAATTGTTTATAAGAATCTCTTTTTAAATCTCTTAATTAAAAAATCAACACATGTCTACTACAAGGATGTAGAGACATCTTTGTCTCTACAGTACTTAGTACTGGCCAAGTATGTTGAGACAACTACACAAATGTGGAGACTGAAGAGTCTGATTGTTATAATAATACTAATGTAATGGTCTCATCCTGGCTGAGCTGCAAAGGCATGAAGTGGGCTTTCTGTTAATGGAGCGCTGATGGTTTTCTTGGGCTGTTTATAAACCATGTAAGACAAATTACTCCGTAAATGGCCATCTTTGATTGGTCAGTGGTTGAAATTTCCTGTGTTCCACCTTTGTGCACCCGCTGAAATGATAGAGTGCTTCCCAGAGTACCAGGAAGCCACCTTTTAGTGTCAGGACCTGCAGGAAATCTTAGCAGAAACCAGTCACTTAACTCTCGGGTTTATGTCTTGGTTTTAACAGCTGCTGTGTAACCTGGGGTAAGACCTTTGACCTCATTCTTTGTACCTTAAAACAAGGGTCTAACTTGCAGCATGGTGGTATGCACAGTTGGTTAATGTCAGCTGGCTGTTGTACAAGACTGCTGTTGCATTTGTTCTAAGTGGCGGCTTTTAAATTCTTATCTGTAAGACAAATTGCTAAATGGTCTTATTAATAAAAAACCCGGAGCCAGATATTGGGGTTAAAACCGAGAGATCAGAAAAGCAGAAAGCCACATTCTTACCACTTGGAGATGCTCTGCTAAAGAGAGCTTCTTCGTGTATACCCACACCTGTATGCCTTTCTCTTCTGCCATCTCATTTCCTCTCTCTGGCCAGCTACATCACTTCCTTTTCCTGCCCAGCTCTGTCACTCCCTGTCTGTCTGTACAGACCTCCAGACCTTTATGGTTAGTGCTGGCATTAAAGATATGTACCACCATGCTTGGCTCTGTTCCCAGTATGGCCTTTAACTCACAAAGATCCAGACAGATTCCTGCCTCCCGAGTGATAGGATTAAAAGCATGTGCTACTATTACCTGACCTCTATTTTTAATACAGTGGCTGCCTTTTTCCTCTGGTCCCCAGATAAGCTTTATTGTGGTACACAAATAAAATATCACCACACTTTCCCAACATACTGTATGTTGGCACGTGTGACTCCAGGTGGAACTGGCCTGACACAGCAGGTATGAGAAGACTACATTGCAGCCCCTTGACAGAGACTCATTTCTTCTCAGCCCTTGGCCAGGGTGCTGCTGAGAAGGGGGTGCTCAGGATTCAGGATATGCACCAGGATATCCAGTGTACACTGAACATGCATCCCTACTTGCTGGTGAAGGCCCAACTCCAACTGCTATCCATAACTTGAAATGTCCCTTTTTACATTTCATCGTGAACAGATTTTACAGTAGAAAGGCTGTGCCAGGAGGATTGCTCACGGAGGACAGACACCAGATTACTACTTCAGGCTTCTGCAAGGCAGAGGCCGAGTCTCGGTTCTTTCTAGACACTGTTTCAGAGCAATTGGAAAATGAGTATATAACACTCTTGTTAAAAATGGCTTATGTGTAACCATACATTTATGTATTTATTTTCCCTTCTTCCTCTAGAACTGGGTCGATAAAGCTGAAAAGCAAGCTCTTCTCTCTGATACACTTGACCTATCTGAACTCTTCCATCCAGACACATTCCTCAATGCTCTTCGCCAGGAAACTGCAAGGTAGAATGAATATCTTATTTTCCCTGAGGGTGATTATGTTTTACTTATTCACCTCTAGTCACATTATCCTGATTGTCAAGAGTAAATTTATTTTGAGACCTATGTAAGTTTATTACTCCCCCTAACAGCTTGCCTTTAATAACAGTCAACTTCTAATTTCAGTATCATTGCTTTATAGAATTGGAAAATTTTTAAATTCCTAAGTTTGGTCATTTTTTTTTATCCAGACTTGCACTGTCCAAAATAGTAGCCAATGGTCTATTTAAATGTAAACTATAGACTGAAGGGTTTACTTTCTTGGGCCTATTGACCAAGCTCACAGTGTTCGGTGACCACAGGAGGCTGGTGGTTGCCACCTTAGACTACATGAAAACATGATTTTGCAGGATCTTTTAGGAGGCTGCTCTGGATAACTTTCATGGTGAAAAGAGCTACAGTTAAGGTCAAGCTGGTCTCTGTGGCAGTGTCAGCTTACTGGATATATAGACCCTGTTTGTAACAAGATAGAGCATAAAGAAAGAGGATCGCTAGAACATTCTGAGGAAGCGGTAGAAGTTCAGTCCTGGGGACTGGTATTTATCTTTACTCAGGATATTTTGTTCATTCAATAAAAATTTAATATCTTTTATGTGCTAAGATTTGAGGGCCATGATCAAAATGGAGAATGTAAAACAATGTCAAAGGCCCTTTACCTAAAAAACTTGTAATCTCAAAGGAAGATTGACATTTAAGCAACTAATGTTAAAACCTTAGGTATTACACTTAATTTGGTAGCTCTTTCTTGAACATTGTATTTGGATTTAAAACAAGTCATTGAAAATAGCTAATTTGTTAACTTTATCTCCTAAGGACACTGTTTTGTGTGTTTGGGGTTGGTTCTAGGGATTGAATCCCCACCCCCACCCCAGCCTTATGTTTGCTACATGCACGCTCTATTGATAGACCTCTCCTTGCACACTGAAGAGTTATTTCTCATGACATTTGAATCTGCTCTACTTTTACAGGGCAATGGGCTGCTCTGTGGATAGTCTTAAATTTGTAGCATCCTGGAAAGGCCGACTTCAAGAAGCAAAGCTGCAGATTAAGGTACGAATGTTTAACTTTAAAATGCATCATTGTATATTTCTAACTCATAGGCACCTATTCTTATAATGCAAGATCAATGGATCTCAACCATAGATTACAGTCTAATTATATAATATTTAACATGAAAGACCTTACAATGAGATTTATATGATGTAATATAAAACTTTAATTATACTTACTGTATTTTGAGAAAGCAAAATCCAGTATGTGTTATGTAAAAATCATGACCGTGCAGAGATAATGAAGTGCTGTAATAAAAGGGCAGCTCCAGCTAGGTCAGCTCCCATGAAGGTTAATGCTGGCCTAATTCACCTCTGCAGCTACTGCTGGCTGTGCCCTAAATCACTTCAGTCTCAGTATGGCATTCCGAGAGGAAAAAAATCTTGTTTAAAGTCCACCTTTGAAAGTCTTATTACCAATAACAGATCAAAGCAGATAACAGGATGAGCCTAAGTTGAAGTGTTAGAGAAGAAATCTGCTCATAGTGGGAGCATCATTGTTATTAAGTTGTGGCAACTGATACAGTAGGCTATTGCTGTAAGGAAAGGCAGACTGATGAAATATAGCGAAATAATATCCCATATCCTGAAGAGAAACACAGTGCACAACATTGTCAACTACAAACTTCATCCCAAGATCAAGTAGCAGAATGTTAAAAAAAAATATATTTTAAGTAAGTTTGTGATTTGGTATTGGTCTAGTCCTTGGCCACAGATTGGACATGCTGATAAAATTAATACATTGATAAATTAATACATTGATACATTAATACATTGTACATATTCACAATACATTCTTATAGAGCAAATATATCTTCATTACTTCATTCTTTAAAAACGTTACATAGGAAATTTGTTGTTTGTTTCCTAGGGTTATATTTGTAAAGTTTTTAATCAAATCAAAATAACTGGATATAGAGAGTGATGCCAGGGATAGAGAACTCTAAATTAAATTCTTCACTGTGTTTTCACAATCAATCACCAAATCATGGTTTCACTTAGTAAGAACAATAGATTAATCATACAAATTAATTCAAATTAATTTCTAAGATTCCCTAGGAACTGAAAATAATTTATTTTGATGTTTCAGTACATTCGTAAGCAAGCAATCAAAAGGACTACATTTAAAGTTACTATAAAGAAAAGCAAACTGTAAGGCTCTATTACACAGTGTGGTTAATGTTGGTAATAATGTCATGTATATTTAAAAAACTGTTAAAACAAAAACATAACTACTTGTGCTATGAAGAAACAATATGTATTTGAAGTGGCATATATGATAATTTTCTGATTTAATAATTACAAAATACATGAATGTATCCAATAGCCCATCATATAGCATATCTACTTATAGTTATTATGTGTGAAATCAAAATCATTTGCAACAAATATATATTAAAGTGAAAAAAATAAATAAGTATTTTCCTGATACAAAAAATAATAATACATTGATTCTGAAAGCAGAAAAAGGTTGATGTCTAGAAATAAAATTACAGGAAAATATATTTAGGATTTACAAAGAGAAAAATAATAAAAGCTCTAAGGGAACAGTTAGAAATTACTTGAAACTCATCAGCAGAAATAGACAAAAGAACAGAATAAAACACCTTCAAATCAGTGCTGAAATAGTTTGCACGATAGTATGTACAGCACATTGCCTTTTTGTATTCAGGTCGAAAGCAAACTAAATAAATTATGTAATTGCTAATTGCATCCATAAACAGAAACTATCCCTTAAGTGTGTACAGACATGTAAGTCATACTTGGGGGCTGTGTAATGGGCTCAATAAAGTGTTTCAACATCTCTTATTTCCTTCATACGTGAATAAGATAATAGAATGGATTCATTTATCTAGAAAGTGTTGTAAAGTCCTCTGATCAGAATTACCCAAATAAGTTCTGCTTAAACTTTCAGTTTGTCTCACTTCAGTTGGTTTTTATATAATTTTGCATTCCCAGATGAGTAACATTGGCTAAAACTTACCGAGCATTTCCTATGTGTCTGACAGTTTCACACATACTTGATTTCCATGTCAGGCTGGCATCCTAGAGTCTGCTATCATTCCTACCTTCCCTTGGAAGGACATTTTTTTGGACCTTTTTTAGGCAAAAACAACCCAGATTTGATACTGCCTCTTCCTTGTGCTTTTCCTGAGGTTGTAGAAATTCTTTGATACTTCATAGGAGTAAGTCTTTGTCCTATGGAGATAGGCTCATTGTCCAAGTCCAGGTCTGGCTGGAAGTTGGACCATTTGTCTGGAGAACTGCTATATTATCCATAGCAACTTTTCAGCAATAGTTTAGTGTTTGGGGTCAGTCTGTTGAGCTCCGGTTGCAGCTAGTATAAGGGGAGATTTTATTGGTAACACTCTGCTCCTTGGTAGACAACAATGTTCACAGCAGTCATTTCAGTCTTCCCACATTTTAAAGACGAAGAAATAAAACATGGACAAACACCTAAATAAACATTTTTGAAAAAAGATACACAAGTAGCCAGTAAACAGAAGGAAGGGTGACCTCCGTCTTCAGTTATCGTGGAAGGGAAGACCTCAAGCACAGTGACACACCACCTCATACCATCGAGGATGAGCCTAACAGCGGCTCAGCTCACTGCTGCCATCAGTGCCCACCATGAAGGAGAGTACCCTACCACATATGCTAGGCTGCAAAAAGATCCAAATTTAGTATGTGCTTTCAACTGAATGTATATCACTGTTGCAATATTGTAAAAGAATTTGAAGTTCAATCCTCTCAAGTCAGGCTAAAACTTGAAGCTATTGTTTAAGATAGATTGTGGTTAGTATCATGCACATATCATGAGAAAACAGACAAGACTGTAAAGGCAGACTGTTGAACAGGTATGAATGTAAGCTACTACTCAACCTGCTGCCATTAGCTAGGGCAATTAATGCTGGAGAAATAGATAAAATGGCCACCAAGAAACTATAGCTAACACGACTCCCAGAGCCATGTTTTTATTTCAGATGCCTTTGGCTTACACTAAAGCTACCTTAGACTGTGAGACTTTCTCCTTTACTCTCTCACCTCCACACAGAAGGATAAATAAAAAGTGTTAGAAGACATGGAGGAACCATGTGTTCATTCTCTGGTTACGCTTCTCTCCCCTACTTCCTGGAAAAGAGTTAATTTGGCTTATGTCTTTATATTTCTATTAACCTAATGCCAAGGCACTTGCGGTTATATAGTCTATGGCATTTGTGAGTTTTTCCTAGAATTTTAGCTAAAAAGTAAGAACTCTGTCCTAAAGAGAGTTTTCAATGAACACTGATTCAGATTTTCTGTGTTCTCCAAACAAAAGGCCCTAATCTGTTTTCAGAGCATCTGGGACACTGGGCCTTGATCTTAAGATCCAACTGTGTGTACCTGGCATTTCAGAATTTTTTATTTACCACTTTCTGCTTTTCTGTGGCAGATCAGTGGTTTGTTGCTGGAAGGATGCAGCTTTGATGGCAATCGCCTTTCAGAAAACCAGCACGATTCCCCCAGCGTATCATCAGTTCTCCCGTGCTTTATGGGCTGGACTCCACAGGTAAGCACTGGATACACAGCTTCTAACCCCATCGTTCACTCTTGGGTTTTACTTTTCCGTAAGATATTCATAGCTTGTGTTTTTGGTTTGCTTTCCCATTTTACCTGTACTTTAACAAATTTGTAGTTAATATATTTTGAGGAGGTAAAGATTTTTAAACCATTTTGTTTTGAAAAAAATTTTATAAAAAAAAATGTGTGTATTAGTACAAACTCTTGAGCTTAAGAATAAAGTCACTGTGTGGCATGAGCTTTCCTCTGCAGGCCTCTTAGACCAAGGCATGGTTTCATGGTTACATGGTTTCAGGTAGGTAATGTGAGCCACACAGGTCAGGGCCTTCCCACAATCCAGCACTGCAAGTAACCAGGTGTGGTGGTGGGAATAAGGATGTTGACTGCTGTTGTGGTATATTTGATCTCATTGTGAAACTTGGATCAGGGGGTGAAGCCAGCGACTAGTTGACAGGAATTAGCCATAGAGAGGATGGAAGAGCCAGGAATACAGATAGAGAGACACACAGGAAGGAGTTGGGAGGAACTTAGAGATTTGTGGTCCTTTTGGTTTGGGACAAGTGGAGAGACACTTTTCTTGCTGGTTCTCTGGCCAAAAAGGAAGGTCATCTGGTTACTTCTTGGCTTCTGTGAACTAGCAGCTTTTTACCTCCAATATCCAACTCCAACGTCTTTATTGGCGAATAGAACAACTTAGATAAAAACAACAGACTTCCAGTTGTTGGTGCTGAGGGGCTCAGGAAGCGTGGCCTTGCTAGAGGACGTAGTCACTGGGGGTGGGCTTTGAGACTTAAAAGCCATGTGCCTTTCTCAGTTTGTACTCCCTGCTTCCTGCTGCAGTTCCAAATGTTAAGTTCTCAGCTTCCGTGTCTTACACCACTAAGTCTCCATTCTGCCATCCTGGACTTATTGTTGTGGAGCCATCAACCCAAATATACCCTTCCTTCCATACATTTCCTGGGTCACAGTGCTTTGTCCTAGGACAGGAGCGTAACACCTACCCTGGATCAGGGGGTGATGCATGTCAGAGGCCTGGCCTCACACCATGACATTGACATCATGTTCCTCATAGTGATGCATGTCAGAGGCTTGGCCTCACACTCTAACATCATGCTCCTCGTGGCCAGATAGTTTTGTTTTGTTTTTTTTTTTCAGTAATTGAGAATTTTATTCTTCAATGGTGGAACCTAGAGGCATACATATGTCTTTAAAATAGGACATGGTTTTAGATGAGGCATGTAACTTCTTAACTCTGAAGCCTAAGACTGAAAATGTATGCATAAATAGACTGTAATACTCCATCCAGTGAACTGCAAAACGTTGTTCACTACAGGAAAGATGCGTTTTCTCATCGGGAAATGCCACAAGAAGTTTCCAGTTATACTTTCTACAGAGATCAAAAGCGTCTGGGTGTTTGAACATAAAATTTGAAGCTGTAACAGTAACTAGCAGTCACTGTTCAGAAAGCCAAAAGAGCAACCTGTCTGTGAGGCTCCCCACCCATGGAGACTCATTTCCCCCAGTGTCAGGATGACTTTCAGATAAAAGAGTCGAGATCAGAAGAATATTTGTCTTTTTTCAGAAATTTATATCAAAAGGTGATAATTATGAGTTATGTGATTTTTGATCTTAGGTTGTAAATCCTCAAAGTTGTACTCACTGGCTTAGCATGGAATTTGCCAAAGGTTTTAACTGCACCATAGAAAGTTGTGTATGATCTTGATGAATTCTAATGAATCTAAGTCATGTGATGTACTTCTTCTCTGGCAAGTAAAACTGAAATCCATGTAAGGAGCATGTGGTTCACTGAAGGAGCATCGACTGCACTCGGATGAGATCATGGAGAGTAATGGCTAGAAGAAAGGGGGTGTGGCTCCCTGACCTCAGCACTGCCTCGCCCGTGGGCAAGGACAACCAGCTGTAGGCTCCATCCCACTCGGAACTGATGCCTTTCAAATATCCTATCCCTGTCCCATGTATTCTTGGACATTAAAAGTCAGGATTGAAATAAAAGCCAGAAATCATTTGGAAAAACTACACATGTAAGGAATGGTCAAATGGACTTGGTATCTGTCCCATAAAGAGCTAAAGGTAATAATGATTTTTTGAGTAGTTTAAGGGCTACCTGTACCCAGGCTTCTGTATTTTCCATGACATGTGGTGGAAGGACTTCCTGGGGCTTGCTCACTTTTCTCCTTTCTTCACATAGATGTTCGTTCCATGAAGAATATCAAATGTATTGCTAAGAGTTCCTGAACACAAAATTTTGGAGACCAACACAATTGAAGTTCCAGCTCTGAAAATTATAATTTAGACTCAGTAAACTCTCTGAACCAATTCCCCTGTTTATGAATGGAGGGTGGGGATACTGTGGGATGATATGAGGCTTAGGCACATCCCCATACTTACGCAGTACCCTGAGCAGTGCCTCACATCTGGTTAGTCAGTGATACTGTGGAATCATTAGGAGTCTTAGACACATTCCTGTGTATTTGAAATAAAATGCTCAGAGTATGCCTCACACATGGAACAATAATTTCTTACTCCACATAGTTCCTTATAGTTGCTGTTGCTTACAGTCATTGTCTACTTGCTACATTTAGACATCTCAGAGATGCTGTCCACTAGGGTTGCAAAGACAACAGCCTCAGTTCTGCTGTGGAAGGACAAGAAGGAAAAGTCAGGTGACATTAGAGAGCTGGAGGTGCTTACCCATCCTTAGTCATGGTGCAGAAACATTCTAGGATGCTTGCCAGCTTCTGCTCATTTAAGTGTAATTTTGTTCAATAAAGTGCTTTCTACATTTGCTGTGGCTATCTCCACATTATATGGAAAAGAACATCAACATTTTCCTGCATTTTAGTTTGAGGGACAAAGCCCGTGGAAGCCTTGGAGAAGAGCCACTGTATCTACTCCACAGCTGCTTTGTTGCTGAGCATTCAGAATTCTTTAAACAAGCTAGAACATTGGAGACAAAAACCAGACAGAAGGGTTTTTGCTTGTTTGTTTGTTTCTCACAAATCCCACAGTATCTGATAACTGGTCGTCCTAAAGACTTCACTCTAGTAGAAGGATCCTGGCTTCTAACCCAGCCACTGTGCGGTGTCTCTCATTTCCAGATGTTCACTTTTAAAGGCAGGCCTGCTAGTCCTGTGGGATGGAGGAGTAGCCTTGGCATTTCCGTGCAGCACCATATCTCAGGGTGCAGCCAGTCAGTGTCAGGCTTGCTATGTGATCACTGCTGCCCGAACGTGGCCTGGAGTTACAGTTTCCCCTGCCTGAAGGACGGGGAAAGTAAAATGCTGGTGTGCTTCCTCCTTGTCTTGATGGGTAACTGTGTGGACTAAGGTAATAAAATGCGGGTTCAAATGCCGTAGATGGCTGTCTGCATCCATTCAGGAGGCAGACTGATAGACTTGCTCCAGTCAGCCAGTGCTGATGCTCAAGTCCAGATGCCCTAAGCGTTTGTTGAGAGAAGAACTTGGCATTCTTCAAAGTGTTGCCGAGCATACTTTTAGACATTAGCCCACGTTAGTTCCCTCTGGCAAAGTGTTCAATAAACACATTTAATAAACACATTATTCCTTCCCCTCTGGAAATGTTTTGCATTAAACGTTCTGAGAGGGGCTGGAAGATGGCTCAGTAAGTAAAGTGCTTTCTCTACAAGCCTGAGAACTAGGTTTGGATCCCCTGCCCTATATAAGAAACAGGACACGGCAGTGTCCACCTGTAATGCCAGCACTGAGGAGACAGAGTGACAGGGGCTTGCTGGGCAGCTGATGGAGCCCAGTGTTTGAGCTTCAGACTTAGTGAGAGATTATCTCATGAATAAGGTAGAGAGCACCCACTTTAGGACACAAGACCCACTTTCTTTTTTTTTAATAGTATTTTGTATTTGATAATTAACTTAATTTCACATATCAGACACAGATTCCCCCTTCCTCCCTCCTCCCACCTCTCAGTCCTCCCCCCCCCCAATCCTCCCTTCATTCCCACCTCCTCCAAGGCAAGGTCTCCCCTGGGGATTCAGCCCAGCCTGGCAGACTCAGCTGAGGCAGGTCCAATCCCCTCCTCCCTACACCAAGGCTAAGCAAAGTGTCCCAGCATAGGCCCCAGGCTCCAAAAAGCCAACTCATGCACTAAGGACAGGTCCCGGCTCCACTGCCTGGGGACCTCTCAAACAGTTCAAGCTAATCAACTGTCTCACTTATCCAGAGGGTCTGGTCCAGTTCCATGGGGGTTCCTCTGCCCCTTTCAACCTCTCATTTCCACACACAAAAAGAGGTCCAAAAAGTCTGACAGATTGCCACACAAACTTTTCCTGAACCTGTACCCAGAACTTTGTCAGAATCTCATAGTCCATGGAATATCTGTGGGCACATGCCTTATGGTGTGGCTCAGTGTCAGGTGACTCCCCTTCTGGCCATGCACAAGAAGTCAGCTTGCTGTCCATCCTTGTATATCATTAGGAACAGTGCCACATAGGACTTACCAGCAAGTGTAACATAGCAGTCAAACCAGCTTGAACTCCAGCCGAGGGTTTAGCTCTCCAGAGATACCACATTTGACTGCTGAACAATGCATCTGTAAAACAAATTCATGAGCCAGTCACAAAATAGCCATTATTTTATATTACTTGTATAGATATTCAGATATATGTATTAGAGGGTATTTCTGGGTTCTTTGCCTTGTATACACCAGTGTAAAATAACAAAAACTCAGTTTCTTTTCTGATTTACCTTTTTCTTCAAGTCTGTAAGTTAATGCTGGTCCCATTGTTGAAAACATGAGTGAGGGGTCTCTGTTGTTATCTGTTTTTTACTATCTACAGTGGCTGCCCTTTAAACAACAGCTATCCTAGTCAGAGATTGCAACTCCCCTGCTGTCAGAGGCAAGTCTGCTGCAAGGACCACAGCCTGAGGGGTTCTCTTTCCAAGCTACTAAGGGAAACTTTATCTAAATCTAAAGAACTCATGATTCAGCAGTTTAGATGGAATTCTGCTCACTCAGAGAGGCTGAGTAACAAGTAGCTAACTTTCTCCCTTTGCTGGCATCTTCCAAAAACCTAGTGTCCTTCTTTCAGCCCCCACTTAAGAACCCTAGCTTCATGTGGTTCCTCCTGACCACTTCCTGTAAGCTACTTGCTGACTCAGCCTCCTGCTCATAGGTTAATTTTATTTAATCAAACACATCTTTGAATTATTAACAAAAGCAGTAGAAAAAAATGCAACACACTTTAAAATAATATTCCCCAACATTTCCCCCTTTTTTTCTAAACAAAAATGAAAAGTTTTAACTTTAAATAGTAAGACTGTATACAATAAGAACAATTCTCAAGTAAGGATTCCATTCACAATGTACTGAATTCCAATTCATTTGTGCCTGGTAAATTTAAAGAAAATACTCCATAATCTATCCTATCTTAGTGAATCCAAAATTTTATACCTAATTTACTTTCTGTCATATTCAAGGAAAACTGCAACTATAACTGTCTAGTCTTCAACTCCATCATAGGCCCCAGAACAATAATATCATTTGAGTAAAAAAAAAAAGGTGCATTGCAAACAACTTCCAAACACTCTATAAATGACAGAGTCATCTGGCTGCCTGGACAGTCACCCAGAGTTCCTCTGCAACATTGGGGCATCCATCTTCAGCCTACAGGCTCATAGTATCTGGCAGACTTTTCAATGAAGCAGGAAATTTCAAAGACTGTCTCACCTGTATTGGCAAAGTTTGTCAGTCACTTTCTTCTGTATCTTACAGAATGTCTTGATAGTTTCTTCTGTGATGCAGGAACCCTGAAGGACTATCCTGCCTTGTTTTGGCAAAGTTCAGTAGTCACTTTCCTGTGGGTCCTACATGCCCAATTTATACAACATACTGTCAGTCAGTCTGGGCAAGAGCATCTTCTTGCCCAAATGGCTAGCCTTGCCACATTGAAAGCAAACTACATATATAGTTTCTTTGATGCCCATCATCTCTGAAATAAATTGGTGCTGCCAGGAGCAGAGGTGTCTCATTGTCACAAAAAGCTCTAAGTTAACAATACATTTTAAATGACATATTCTGTAGGTTTTTGAAAGGTTTGAAGACCATCTACTTATCTAAAATATATCTCTATATGATCTAGAAAGCATATCTAACATATCTATAAATTTGATTGTTATAAATGACTAACCACTAACCCATGTTTCCTAATTATCCTATATAGTTTGTGATAATACCTTTCAAAAACTAGAACTTCACCCTACATTTCCAAAGGAACTGCATGGGCACAATACCTCAAACAAAAATAGAAACATACATAAAATATGTTGTAACAAAAATAACCTTAAATTTTTATAAATATGCAAAAGTCCCCCAAGCAATAACAGAAACATACATGCAGTGTGTTGAAATAAAAATTACCTTAAATTTGTATCAATATGCAAAAGTTGCATATTTGAGATCAATAGCTGTCCCTTAGTTTATAGTAGATTCAATAATCTACCCTATTATTTAAAGTAGATTCAATGATCTACCCCTCTGTCTTATCATTCCTATATCCCCCTCTCTTTTTTCTTTTTTTTCAGAGATACCCAAATATAATATCATTTGTATAATTTCCTCCCTTGCTAATACCAGTAATAATTAATAAAGAACCCCCATAAATGATGACAATCATCCATAACCCACCAAATTACCAAATACCATTCTCCCCACTTCTTAGGAATGTGGGTGTCATGTCCCAAAAGTTACTTCCTGTTGTCTGGGGGTGATGGTACTGAAAAAGCTGAAATATTGCCCAAGTCCTGAGAAAACCAGTTGTGACATTTGTTGTCCGGTCTCAGTGTAATGGGAAAGTGCCGAGCTTATCTGAAATCCTGGCTAAATTATCCTATAACCCTCTCTGCAAGCAACTTTAGAGTTGTCCTGAGCAGTTTGTAGTCTGATACTGATCTTTGGGTGGAGCTCTTTCACTTAATGACATTACCACAGTCCCTATAGGATTATCATTGTGGGGTGCCATCTTTTTTTTTTCCTGAGTTTTACATAATATTTTCCTTTTTTATTAAGAAATTTTTACCCACTTTACATACCAACCACAGATCCACCACCCATCCCTCCTCCCACTCCCCCCAAGCCTTTCCCCTCACCCCACCCCCATCCCCTCCTCCCAAAAAGGTAAGCCCTCCCATGGGGAGTCAGCAAAGCCTGGTACGTTCAGTTGAGGCAGGTCCAAGCCCCTCCCCTTGCATCAAGGCTGTACAAGGTGTCCTATCATAGGTAATGGGCTCTAAAACTCCAGTTCATGCACCAAGGATGGATCCTATTCCCACTGCCCCGAGTGGGGGAGGTTATCATCTGTTAGAGATGTCAAAGGTCACTGTTATGACTGGTTACAGTTCACTGCTGAAAACTTAAACATTTTAAATGTCATATACAGCTTAGTCTTAAAAATTTAGAGCTAACATTTATGTCTATGAAAAGTTTTAAATAGTTAAAATAAAACTAAAGGCTTAGGAGATCAGTGGCAATAGAAAAGTCCCTAAATTTGGTTTTCTTCTTTCCCACATCAGGTTGCTTTTCTGACATGAGACAGAGATTTTGGATTTTCCTTTAACAAACATGCTCAGGTCTATAGAAGGAGAGAGCCACACTCCAATCCTAAAGCCGGCTTTAAATTTTAATTAAATTTGGACTATAAAAAGACCATTTGCCTTTTATAGTTGTGAAGTACAACAAAAATAAATATTTAGGAAAACTTATGAAAGTTTATCCTGTTGGAAATATACCATTAGGCCAGTTTAATTCTTTGCTATCTCCTCTCCTCATTATCAATCTTGATGGTATCCATAATTTTTTTTTCTTCTGTGGACACAAAAGCAAAACCTCTTCCCCAATGTAACACATATCCTGGTTTCCATTCTGAGTTTAATACATCTTTAAAATATATAGATTGATTTAATTCATCAATTTTTTTTCTATTATCCAGTGTCTCTCTGAAGTTGTTGTTCCTTTTTCACTAACATTTAAAAAATTTAAAGTTAATAATGCATTGTATAATCTTATCTCTGGGTGTTTTTATTATGCCCTTCTGTTTATTAATCATTTCTTTTAAAGTTTGATTAGACCTTTCTATAACTGCTTGTCCTGTGGAGTTGTGTGGTATACCTGTAACATGCTTTATGTTATAATATTCAAAAAACTATCTCATTTTACTAGATATGTATGCTGCAGCATTGTCAATCTTAATTTATACAGGTATCCCCATAATGGCCATTGCTTCTAATAGATGTGTAATTACATAATCAGCCTTTTCGGAACTCAAAGCAGTTGCCCATTGAAATCCTGAATATGTATCTATGGTATGATGTACATATTTTAATTTTCCAAATTCTGCAAAATGAAACACATGCATTTGCTAAATTTCATTTCTTTGAGTATCCTTTGGATTAATTCCTGCAGGTAATGGAGTTTGATTATATAAGGAACAAGTAGGACATTTCTTTATAATTTTCTTGGTTGCCAAGTAATGGAAAAATCCTTTTTTAAACCCTTGCTATTGACATGGTGTGGTTTTTTTTATGAATCTCTGAGGCTTCCAGCACATTTCCTATTAATAACTGATCAATTTCATCATTACCTTGTGCTAGAGAGTCTGGCAGACACATATGGGATCTGATATGTATTTTATGTATATGGGATAATTCCTATTCCTGGCTATTTCCTGTAATTGTATAAATAACAAAGTTAATTCTGACTTATCAGGAATAAGTTCAGTGGTTTCAATATGTAAGACAAGTCTGCATATTGAGAGTCAATAATTATATTAAGAGGATCTGAAAAATCTTAATAATACCATGAGAATAGCATATAATTCTGATTTCTGAACTGTACAATGTAGGGGCACCAGAAATTAGGGTACCTTTTAGTATATGAGGTAAATTTCCAATTAGTTTTTTTTTTTTTATAAACTGAAATCTCTTGCTTTTTGGATAATTGTTACTTATCCAAAAATTTACTCCAAGCGATTATTCATTTTCTGTCCATAATGAAGCAATTTGAGCATTAGTAAAAGGTACTAGAATTTCTGCTGGGTCCATTCCTGTCAATTGATGAAGTCTTAATTTTCCTTTTAGAATCAATTCAGAAACCTTTTCCACATATGTCTTTAACTTTTTACTCTGTTTGGTAAAAATATCCACTCTAAGATAATATCTGCATTATAAAATCCCTGTAGGGGAATGCATAGAGGATAAATTAACCAGAATGCAATCAAGTTCTGGATTCAAATGATCCACATGTGCATCCTGTAATTTCTTTTCTACCAAAGCCAATTCTCTCTCAGCTTCAGCTGATAATTCTCTTGGACTATTTAAGTCCTTATCACTTTTTAAGGTTTAAAGTAAGGAACAAATTACTCGGTTCTTGAGTTGTTACTCCAATAGTGTGCCATAGATAGGAACTGTCTCCTAGCAATCTTTGAAAGTCACTAAGAGTCTGCAATTGATCTTTACCTTTTGGGGTTGAATTTTTTATAAACCTAAGTAATTAATGGAATTTCCTCTTTGTATTTTTTCAGAAGTACTTTGTAATCCCCACAAGGCAAAGTTTTCTTTACTTCTTCAAACATTTTCCCTAAAATATCTACATTTTAATCGACTAGTAAAATATCATCCATATAATGGTAAATTATGGATTGAGGAAATTGTACACAAATTATTTCCAACGGCTGTCATATAAAATATGGGCACATGGTGGGATTGTTTAATATTTCTTGTGGGAGAACCTTCCATTGATATCTCCTGGCTGGCTGGGAATTATAAGTAGGCACCATGAAGGCAAATTTTTCTCTACCCCTTTCTTGTAAGAATATAGTGAAGAAACAGTCTTTTAAATCAATAACCATAATAGGCCATCCTTTAGGTAATAAAGAAGGCAGGGAAATTTCAGGCTGTGAAGAGCCCATTGGCTAAATCACCTTATTAATAGCTCTTAGATCCTTTACCTTTCTCCATTTTTTCATATTTCTGTTTAATAACAAATACAGGAGATTTCCAAGAACTGGTTGATTCTTTAATAACTTGAGCATTTAACTGTACCAGCTGTTCTAAGGCCTATAATTTTTCTGATGTCAAAGGCCATTGTTCTACCCAAATAGGTTTGTCAGTTAACCATTTTAAAGGTAGGGCTGTTGGTACCTTTGAAATACCAACAGCTGTGATGCTTATGTACAGTTTGAATGGTCAGTGACTGTCCTTAATAGTATCTTTTGATATTTCTCTCAGAAGCATTTCTTATTTTATAGTTTGTTTCTGATATTGGGGGAATGTTAACCGGAGTATTCCATTGCTATAGTAAATTATGTCCCCATAAATTCATTGCTATATTAGTCACATATGGCTATATTTTTCTTCTCTGTCCTTCTGGCCCTATAGATTCAACCCATTTTGCATTTTGTTTTACTTGAGACAAACTGCCAATTCCCAAAAGTTGAACATTTACTTCCTGAAGAGGCCAACCTGGATGCCATGATTTGGTGCAGTTTTTGTTACCTGTGTCTGCCAAACCCTCAATTTCTGTGCCATTTATTTGTATTTTTAACTTTGGTCTTTGATCATTTATAGAAGTTTGCCAAAATATTTGTTTTATGGTTTCTTCTGGAGTTTTTGTTTTATCTTCTAAAGCTGTTTTGGCATCCAGATCAGTATGGTTTTTAACAACAGGCATTAAATCATTTAATCATTTTTGTGGAGGATTTTCCCTAGTGCTGGTAGGGAATGATTGAACTACATTTGACATTGGGGCCAGCAAGAGGCCCTGCAGGGCATTTCCTGATAGCAAAAGGGTACCTTGCCTGTCCCTTGTTGATCTACATTCATTAATCCAGTGCTGGCCTTTGCCACACCTGCATTCTCCCGAAGGCTGGGGCCTTCTGTTTGAATTATTTCTAGAATAAACATTGTTTCTAGGAGCACCTTGCCTATACTCCCTTTTCAAATGACCTTGTCTACCACAATTAAAACACCTAATATTTTTATTTTTCTTTATATTTTTAGAAAGCAGTGCTCCTGTGCAAGTATCATCATTAGAAGTATAGGAGCCAATATTGACTGGATTTCTGACCCATTCTTCTATGGGTGTTGATCTTGTCACTAAAGGCCTAATCACTCTTCTACATTCTGCATTAGCATTTTCAAAAGCCAAAGTTTCAATTAGTATTTGTCTAGCATCTGGATCAGATATCATTCTATTTACAGCTGATGTGAATCTGTGTAAAAAATCAGTGAAAGCTTCTTTCAGGCTTTGTATAATTTTAGTAAATGATTCAGTCCTCTCTTTCCTGATTCTTCAACCCAGTCCCAAGCGTTCAAAGTTGCTATACAACATAGAATCAGGGTGTTATTATTCCAGCATACACTGTCTTTGCAAATCAGCATACTAACTCTCACAAAGAATTTGGTCTTGGGAAATCTCATGACCTCTATCTATCCCTCCCTTGTTCCAGGGCCCTGGCTTCCTCTCTCCATCAAGTTCTCCATTGTAATTGAGGACCAGCTTCTAATACTGCTGAAGTTAAACCCATCCAGTCTTGTGGAATAATTTTATTCCTAGTTGCCCATGAATTAACATCTGTTTTACAAAGGGTGAATGCATACCATATGAAATGACTGTTTCCTTAAATCTCTTTAAGTCTAACATATCTACAGAACTTTGTGCATAGCCTTAGGGATACATATCATCTGGTGGTTGTTGTTGAAGAGTAACTGGATATAGTAAAGTTGGTATTCTGATAACCTTAGGCCATTCCTCTCCAGTTTCACAATGCAATGGTGTGGTAAATTCTGCTCTAAATTCCTCTATCTGTATCTGAGCATTTTTGTTTTTTGTTTTTTTTTCCATTAGTATATTGTACCAGGGTCTGTATCCTATTAATCCACTTGTCACATTTAGCACAAAACCCACCAAGGCTATTATTGATAAGATATTAATTACCATACCAACAGTAATTATTATCAGTATTATATCAGTGACAGTTAAGTCATCTATCGTCCCATATTCTGCTTCTGACTTCAAGCCCTCTGAGGTAGCAGTATAGAGAGCCCTAGCACCCTGCATTGTTGTTTCCATTTTTAATTTAGGAAAAAATTTCTTTTCAATATTATTTAATTCTTTCCTACTCTCCTAAAGGATTTCCCAAATCTCTCACCAATTCTGTTGACTTCTTCGAGCAAGTGGCAGCTGAGTGCTAATGTGGAGAGGTCCAGAAGGCAAGTGCAACAGAGCTGGCTGGCCTGACCCCTCCTTCAGTGTGGTTCTACCACCCTTTGGGCACCAATTGTTATGTGTTTTTTGTTATCTACAGTGGCTGCCCCTTAAGCAACCGAAGTCCTAGTCAGAGATTGCAACTCTGCTGCTGTCAGAGGCAGTTTGGCCACAG
Organism: Peromyscus eremicus; assembly: GCF_949786415.1. Classification (NCBI taxonomy): domain Eukaryota; kingdom Metazoa; phylum Chordata; class Mammalia; order Rodentia; family Cricetidae; genus Peromyscus; species Peromyscus eremicus. Next base: position 4,379,116 of record NC_081422.1, on the reverse strand, counting down.
GGGCTGCAGCCTGAGGGGATTTTGTTTCCTCAGGCACTGACTCTTTCAAAGCTATTAAGGGAAACTATATCTAAATCTAAGGAACTCATGATTCAACAGTTTAGGTGGAATTCTGCTTGCTCAGAGAGGCTGAGTAACAAGTAGCTAACCTTCTCCCTTTGCTGGCATCTTCCAAAAAAACCCAGTGTCCTTCTTTCAGCCCCTACTTAAAAACCCTTGCTAAATGTGATTTCTTTCTACCATTTCCTATCAGCTTCCTGCTCACAGGTTAATTTTATTTAATCAAACACATCTTTGAATTGTTAACAAAAGCAGTAGGAAAAAATGCAACACATTTTCAAATAATATTCCCCAACAGGTCTCTACCACTATCCCTTTAAAAATCGCTAGAACTTCCCACAAAACAATGTTTCTGAGCAGTCAGTGCCAAGTTCTTTCCCTAGATTCACACTGAATTGTGCCACTTATACATACACGTTAAAGCTCCCATTTTCTAATGTCCTTTCTAAAATAAGAAAGCCAGTACTTCTGCTTTTGTGATTTCAGGAAACATGCATGGTCCAGTGTAGCTGAAGTTTTCTCCAGTCCTGCCTGGTCCATGGTCAGGACAAATCTCTCTCACCCTCCAGTCCCACGGCCGCTCAGACCCAACACACAGAGTAAACACACAGAGACTTATATTGCTTACAAACTGTATGGCTGTGGCAGGTTTCTAGCTATCTAGTTCTTACATCTTAAATTAACCCATTTCTATAAATCTATACCTTGCCACATGGCTTGTGGCTTACCAGTATCTTACATGTTGGTACTCATGGCAGCGTCTGGCAGCGTCTCCTGACTCAGCCTTCCTGTTCCCAGAATTCTCTTCTCTGCTTGTCCCGCCTATACTTCCTGCCTGGCTACTGGCCAATCAGCATTTTATTTATACAGAGCGATGTCCACAGCAGTCCAGATAACTGATAAAAATACACTGATGAAAATATTTTGGTTTGAATCCATATGTACTGAAGGAGACTCCTCCAAAAAAAGTGGGGACTTCCTCCCCGGCCCCAGATTAGGCACAAACCACCCCCAAACACCTGTTTTCACAGAGAGATTCTTTATTAAGTAGGGGAGAAAAGTTATAGTTGCTGCTTCTGACTCAGGCAGAAAACAGCAGCAAGTGACCTCATAAGTATGATTTTTAAGAGGAGAAAAAGGGGAAGTCTGTGTTGGCTAGGATATAGGTGGTATATTTTGTTTGGACATGTTAATTAGGTGAACTGAAAGGAGGCTTTTGATTGCTGGACTTTAATATTTTGATAGGTGGACCTTAGTAGTCAGCCGCAGGAGGAAGAGGTGGCCAGATAAGAGAATAGACCTTGGTAGCTAGCTTTAAGGGTGTGATGATGTAATGTAATGGTTTTCAGCAGGGCAGAGGGAATGGGAGAAGAGCAAAGCCTGCCAGAGCCGTGCTTGCCACACTTGAGCTGGCCAGAGTCCCTTCGTATACTTTACTATAAATGCATTGTATTGAAATTTAATATATGATATAAATGTAATTATATAGTATACATACTCTAAAATGATTAAGAATTAACATTTGACAAGTTTAAATTCAACCTCTTTATAATGGAGTTAAAACAACCAACCTAGTAATTCTGTTGGGTTCTGTTTTTTGCAGAGGGTGGTGTTATTTTTCCTTTTGTTTTATGTTCTTGCCTTCTTTGCTTTGTTACTGAATATTCTTTCAAAAGAGAAATGTATCCTTATCTGACACATGGCACCCTGAAGGTGGTAAGTCAGAGCTCTCCTCCTGAAGACATCCTGGATTACCCCAGGTAGGGCCAGTGTCCTTATGGGGGCTCTCACAAGGAAACCGGGGAACCCTGGAGACTGCTGCAGCAGTTGAGAGGGCAGAGAGGGAAGCTTGCAAAGGCAGGATGAGGGAGGCCTCTAGAAGCTGTGGGAGCAAGACAGACATCCTCTCTGGAAGCCTCCAAGAGCAGGAACTGACAGCACCTCTGTCAGGACTCCAGCTCTGTAGGACAAGAGTTCCATTCTTTTAAGATGCTAAATTTATATCAACTTGTAGTAACAAGAAGAAACATGCACAGACTATTATAGAGCTGCTTAAGCATCATAAAATCTGCAAAGAATGGCATTAAAATATGCAGAGGACAAAGGTCATGTTTACAACTATTAATGTGAAATAGAAGATAGATTAAAATACGGATTAACATACGCTAATAGACTCTTGAAAGACCTCTTGTTCAGTCCCCCTGCCTCTGTTCTTTAATCCCTGCCACCATCAGTGGCCAGAACATCCCTTTCAAATGTGAACAGTTACTTTATTTCTCTGCTCAGAAGCCTTCAGTGGGTTCCTGAAAAATCCCAAGTCCCAATAGCTACCTCCATAGCAAAAGAAAAAGAGGAGAGAAAAGCAGTGGAAATACCAGTGTCCTTCCTGAGATGCTCTGTCATTAGCATATTGTTCTGTTGCTAGGACTTGAGCACTTTTAACTCACTTTGTGTAAAGCACCAAAGTTACATTCCATTAACAGATACATTAGAGAAGGAGGAAAACCCTACCATGTCTTTATTCACATAAGATGGTATGTATGAAAGTAACTAGGCCAAATTATATCACATTTTGGACTTTAGCATCAGTGTTGAGCCCAACCAACTGACTAGTCCCTATTTATTGTAACTAATGCAATTACAATATATAGATTTTTAATTACTGAATTTTAGTTGCATAATACTTTCTATGTGCTATCATAAACTATTTGCAGTCTTCACATGTCTCATTTATGATAATTGAACGGTGTAATTGTTAATAGATTTAATGCAATTTTAATTTTTTCCAAGCATCTTAAGCTAGCTAGTCTGATTCTTCGGCCTAGTAAAATAGATATTAAAGAAGGAACTGAATCATCAGAATTTAATCAAGTTACATGGCATGCCCAGGGAACTGGAGTCATTTTGCGGTTGGCCAGATCTCTGGCTCTGCTTCTGCATGCATCATTTATGATTAGGGTCTTAAAGCAAGTCCACTGAGCTTTCAGAAAAGAAAGGGGAATGATAAATGATAAGTAGAATGTCAAGAAGCCACAGTGATACTTTGTCTTACAATGTTGTAGGATTGGGGAGAAAAATATGTGATCTCCCTTGCAGCATGGGAAGCCCACAGCCATGAGCAGGCCTGGAAGAACTTGGAAACAGGGAGCTGTAAATGAGTGCACAGCATCCCTGCGTCCTGTTCCTGTTGTCTCCCGACACCAAAAACAGTGCTGCCCACACAGGTGCTCTAGAAAGAGCCGACCTCCCCAGTGGTAGGCTTCAGATCACCTCAGACCATCGGCTGTGTATGTCTGTCTGCTCTGTGTAAAGACTGAGAGGTAACAGCAGAAGAAAGCTTGCACGAAGTCATTGATGTTCTGAGTTCTGAATCCCAGTGCTTTACCCTGTAAGCAGAATTGGAGAAGTGAGTCAGTGACAGGAGTCTGAAATTCCCCTTACTTCTGTCTCTACATTTTCAAGCAGTCCAACTAAGAATTCATTCTCTCATAAACCTTTGTTAGGATGACATCCCAGAAGACTCAGTTTTAATACTCTTTACCTAAAAGTTATGTTCTTGATATTTGATGTGTGTCTTTCCTAAACTGAATTGTAAGCTGCACTGAAGGCCATCTTTTCTGTGTATGAACACTCAGCCTTCCTGACATATGCACCATGAGCCCAAGAGTACTGTCACATGGAAGGCTGAGTAACTAACAACAATCACACACTGGAGATGACCAGGGAGACCCAGGGCAGGTGGCCTGCATTCTTTCATGGGAATGACCTGCATAAAGCACAAGTCTTATTGTATGTGTGTTAGGTTAAAATTCAGGAATGTCAAAGAGCCTGAAGCAACTTACATCAAAGACCAAGGATCTCAGCAAAATCCTCATGTTGGAAAAGCTAAAAAAAGGTTTATATAATGCCAACTTAAAAATAGGATTTTAAAAAATATTTCCATGAAAGAAAACTATTTTATTTATATCTGTCATAGCATCATCCACTACAGGCAGTCGGTGCTAAAAGGGTGATTTTTCTGGATGATTTCAGAATTGGTAGAAATAACAGTCCAAATAATAAAGTGTGTACATGAATAAAGCTCCAACTTCCCGTGGCGTATGCAAGGGTCACATGCCCCTTGACCTAGGGAACAAAATACTTAGCTTCTAGACAAGTATTCCTTATCCTAAAACCATGCTTATGTAAATGATCATGCCTATTTTGAAAGATAATAATCATGCTTATGTGCTAATGTTCATGGGCTATGCTTACCATGGGTAAACTCTCTATGGGCTTCTAATCCAATTGTCTCTTTCTAGAATAGTCCATTTTAGCACTTAAATTCCATTCCAACTCCAAAACACTAATAATTCATTGGTTGAATGAGATCATAAGTTCAGTCTAAACACCAGTGTTAGATTTTAATTGGAAGCACCATTACGATCTTGTTTGAAAATCCTTCTTTGAAAAGGATGCCTATTTCTGAGATCCATTCACCGGAAAGTTCTACACTGTGAGTGACTAGCCACTCCTGGTAACAAGATGAAGATCTTTGATGATATTTCTCTTGAAAGAGGCCAGGGATCATCACAGTAATCATTGACTTGACTTCTGTGGGAGAAGTTGCATGACACACTAGAGACCCAGTGAAGCTATGTCAGCAAAGGCCCCAAAACTCAGTACCCAACTTGGATGGCTACTGGGTAAGGAAAAACAGCTTGAGTACCAGTAAGATAAATGCCCTGAACCACAGCAAAAGTGCCTAAGTCCACCAGCTAACATATGAAAGCAGCAACACTCACTGATGCCCCAGGAGAGTGCTACGGAAATACATTGTTAAACGTAAAGGGAGAGTAGATCCACTTATCCAACCTGTTCCTTCTAAATTGAATTTCGTGGTAATAAATGAGAAATGGAAGTTCTTTGTAGACATATACTGCTTAGAAATGTTGTACTTTTATATTTTATAGAATTATAGATAAATTTTATAAGTTGAATTTTCAGCATATTCCAGTATTTGGGGCTAAAGAACAGTTTTAATGTGTGTGTGTGTGTGTGTGTGTGTGTGTGTGTGCGCGCGCGTGCGTGCATGCGTGCACGTACACGAGAGAGAGAGAGAGAGAGAGAGAGAGAGAGAGAGAGAGAGAGAGAGAGAGAGAGAGAGGAGAGAGAGAACACAAATGTAGTTGGGCACATTGGGGAGGTCAGAAGATGAGTCTTTCTCATGTACCAATGCATACAGCAGGCTAGCTGGCCAGTGGGCTTTCTGGTATTCTCCTGTCTCCCTAGGAGCACTGGAATTATAACTGCCTCTACTATGTGTCTGACTCCTGTGTAATTATTAAGGACTTGAACTCAGGCCCTCTTGATTGCTAGTGAGTCGTCTTCCCAGTCCCAAGGCAAGGTTTTGGGGTTTTTTTGTTTGTTTGTTTGTGATGGTTCTTTGTTTGTTTTCAGACAGAGTTTCTCTGGTAAAAGCTCTGGCTGTCCTGGAACTCACTTTGTAGACCAAGCTAGCAAGAGATCCACCTGCCTCTGCCTCCTGAGTGCTGGGATCAAAGGTGTGCACCACCACTGCCTGGCCCTAGGCAAGTTTTTAAAGGAGCCATGATTGGGTGTGAGTGAACTGATGTGGGATATAGGAATTTATTATAGTAATCTTTACTTGAAATATAAATTAATATCTAATACACATAGCAATTGGAAGGTCTGTATTTGACGCTGTATTTTTAGACCATTTTTTTTCTTTTGAACAGGGTGCATATGGTCCATACTCCCCTGATGAATGCATCTCTCTGCCTGTTTATACAAGTGCTGAGAGGGATCGTGTGGTGACCAACATCGATGTTCCCTGTGGGGGCAACCAGGACCAGTGGATCCAGTGTGGGGCAGCGCTCTTTCTTAAAAATCAGTAAATCGAAGGCAACACAGGACAGCCTAGCAAAGGACAGTTCCTGCCAAGTTTTACACAGAACATGTGGTCAGTCTGAAATGTTAGTTCAGAATATCTGCAGTTAGTTTCTTGTTGTTGATCTCCGTGGGTTCTTATTGTAATAAATGTGTAATACCAGCACTGTGGACCTTAAAGAATTTTATAATAAAGTGGGGTATTTGGTGGCATTAGATATTTTTATGAAGAAATTTACTTTTTCAGTGGTTCAATTATTTAAGATTTAAAGTACTATATTTAAGAAGTCAATATTTTGGCTATCATTTTATGTAATTGCATATAGTTGTTTTAGTCTTCTATAGTTTTAAATATATGTACCATTCTGCTTTTAAGCATTGAACAATGTACAAAGGCATAATGAATGAATTATCTTAACAATTAAACATTATGTCATTTCATTGTGTATATTACATGATATAGTACATAGTATTTTAAGGGTGAAAAGGAAAAACTCACATGAGGGTGTAGAGAATGGAAACAGATTCTGGTTACTGGATTTAGATTAATCTCTTTCATATGTCCTTTGGAGCATGTTGTTTCCGCTTTGCAAGACTCCGTAAAACCAAAGAAACTAGGGACGCTGCAGCTGAGTGACACCTCAGGAGCCCAAAGCTATGTCCAGCTGTCTGTCCACTTGGAACAAACAACTCTTAAGGGTTGAGACTTGTGTTTTGCTGGGAGACGGATGTAAAATAGCGCTCTAGTCTTCTATGTATGTGTCTGCACTGGAGCCAATACTATTGGGTTCTGTTGTTTCGTTTCACATCTTCCTCCAGTGTCAGGAGTGAGGTCAGGACCCTGTGCATGGTAAGTGAGCATGCTGCCACGGAGGCAGATCCCCACACTTGGCATTTATCATCAAAAAGAGGTTACCTCCCGAGAGGAGAAATAAAGGATGCAGAGATTCTATTCTTAATTCAGTCTTTTCCCATTTATTTTAGCCTTTATTTCTCCTCTCGGTAGGTAACCTCTTTTTGATGATAAATGCCAAGTGTGGGGATCTGCCTCCGTGGCAGCATGCTCATGGCTAGGCCCCAGGTAGAGCTCTGGGAGTCCAATTAGTGAGAAAGAGGAGGGTTTATATGAGCGAGAATTGTTGAGACCAAGGTTGGATAAAGCACAGGGACAAATAGCCAAACGAATGGAAACACATGAACTATGAACCAATGGCTGAGGGGTCTCCAACTGGATCAGGCCCTCTGAATGGGTGAGACAGTTGATTGGCTTGATCTGTTTGGGAGGCATCAGGCATGAGTTGGCTGTTTGAAACCTGGGGCCTATGCAGGATCGCTTGGCTCGGCCTGGGAGGAGGGGACTGGACCTGCCTGGACTGAGTCTACCAGGTTGATCTCAGTCCTCGGGGGAGGCTTTGCCCTGGAGGAGGTGGGAATGGGGATGGGCTGGGGGGAAGGTGAGGGGGGATGGAGGGGGGAGAACAAGGGAATCCGTGGCTGATATGTAGAACTGAATTGTATTGCAAAATAAAACACTCAAAAGAAAATATGCTTAATAAACAGGGGTAATAAAGACCACCAGGAAAAAAAAAAAAAGAATAGAATCTCAAAGTAATCCTCAAGAAACAGAAAATAACAGCCCAGGAACCAGTGCAGTGAGCGTGTGAAGGTGAAAGCAGCACCACACAGTCAGCATTGGATCTCCCGTACAGGTGCGCTTCTACCACCTATTTCTAAGAGACTGTGAGAGTCCATGTGGCTAAACGCCTCAATGCATGTGTAATTTTGAAGTTTCTGGGAAATAAGAAAAACTTAGAAATACCAGTTTTCATTGTGTCATCATTTGTATCCGTTTAGTTCTGAAGGAGACAAAAGCCACAGCCCACACTGATTTGAACAGGGGAGGTTTAATATGAAGGTTTGCTAAGTTCTGATGGACATGGTTATAGGATGTGACAGAACTCAGCTGAGTACATGGGAGCTGAGGGGAATAATGTGACAAGCAGACTTGGGAGAAGGCATCCCTAGAGAAGGTACAGACACCATAAGCTCACTTAGTTTTTCCTCTACTTGGGTTTACCTTTTGTCCTTCCACCAAATAGTCATTGGAATGCATTTACAAGACTGCATTAGCATTTTGCAACACATGACTTTTAAAAAGAAGAAAATCGCTGGGTGTGGTGGAACATGCCATTAATCCCAGCACTTGGGAGGCTGAGCTAGGAGGATCACAATTTCAAGGCTAGCCTAGGAGAGAACCTGTCTCAACAGGTTGTCTGTCTCACCTTATTTTTCAGTACATGTATGTTTGTATCACTCACATCTTGGAGTTTATGTATTTGTGAACTCGATGACTGCTGTCTTTAGACAGCTTGGTCATCAAATCTGTTTCAAAATAATTTCAGACTGCTTCCCTAAATCAACCTCAACCTCAAAAGGATGAGTTTATTGAGTAAGGTAGTTGAAGATGACTAGTCAGAGGAAATGTAAATCTGACAAAGAATTCAAAATACCCAAGCAAAGCCGAGAGCATCCCAGAACCCCAGCACAGGCAGACAGCATCCCTGGGCCTCATTTCTGCTTTGAAGAGAACAATTGTGTGTAGTTCTGGAGTGAAAACCTTTTGCTACTGAAAAGGATCTTAAGGAATTTTGTTTGACATACTTCTGTTTAACAGTGACTTTCTAACTGCTCTGCTGTGCATTATGAAGCTGAGTTCTCTAACATTTCAACCTAAAAAAAAAAAAAAAAAAAAAAAACACCTGGAGTTTGGTGAAGAGATGATTTCCTTGCCCATACTTAGGCCTTCTATGGCATTAAATAGAAGTGAACCAATCAGGTTCCAAACACTCAGGTGCATCTAAAGTCCATACAGATGTTAAAACTGAAATTTTCTTACTGAAAACTAAATGTATTCCAATGACTATTTGGTGGAAGGACAAAAGGTAAACCCAAGTAGAGGGAAAACTAAGCAAGCTTATTGAGAATGAGGTCTTGACCTACATATATTTTTATACACATAGATATGATTGTCAAGCTATATTTTTAACAGATAAAAAAAAAACTGTTGGCCCAAATATTATTCTCTGATCATTTATTAGTTCTGATTCTGTGGTGTCTAAATACACCCCCTCCCCCACCCCAGTTCTTGTGCACTATTTCAGAAAGGACTTGGGCATTTGGAACCTAAGAAAGTAAAAACAGAAACAAGAAAATAGAATATGTCAAAATCCAGCACTATGAGTCAGGCAGTCGCACACACTTATAATCACAGCACTTAGAAGTTAAGAGTAAGGTTCCAGATTCAAGGCTGACCTGGGCTACACAGTGAAACTTTATCAAAAGTAAACATTTTCTAAGTATTGAAAGGTATCTTCAGTGTATCTCCTTTCCTAGAAATGGATCACTCATTGGTTAGAAAAGAGTACAAGTTAGGAAGTGGGAAGATGGCTTTGTCAGAACAGTATCACACAAGTGTGAGGATATAAATCTAATCTCCTAGCACCCATGTAAAATTCAAGCATAGCCATGTGTGCCTGTAATCCCAGCATGCAGCTTCAGAGGCAGCAGGACTCCTGGGGCTTTCTGGCCACCCAATGTAGCTAAATTGGGGAGCTCCAGTTCAATGACAGTCCTTCATCTCAAACAAAGTGGAGAGAGAATTTAAGATGGCAGCAGCCACTAGCCTGCAAGGGACCTTGGGAGTCTGAGGAGTCTGAGAGACCCATGGAGGCTTCAAAGGGGAGACTGGGCAGCAGAGGATGAGGCTGTAGAACACACAATATCTGTGGGGGATTGGGGGTGGGGGTAGGGGTGGGGTGGAAAAGGACAGCCTGGAACCCAGGTCCTATAGGAAGATGCTTTTGAAAAGTGGTTTCATAGAATTGGAAAACAGATGGTGGGATGGGGCTGCAAACGGTGGAGGGGAACTAGTGACGAGGCAGTGGTGATGGGTGTGGGGAGCACAGCTGCAGCGAACAAAGGAGCACGTCCTTGCACCCCAGCCCTGTCTGCCTCCTAGGCCGGTGTTGCCACTCCACAGGCTGTGGTGGTGGCGGCTGCTGCTATTGCTACTGCACTGCTTGCCCTGCCGGGGAGGGGAGAGTTCAGGGATGCAGCACAGTTGGCAGGTCGCAAGCAGGACCAGTGCCAAGGGCAGGGTGGTGTACAGCAGCAGCCTGGGGCTCATGCATGTCCTACACACACACACACACACACACACACACACACGCCATCCAACCACATGATCACCCTGACTAATAGCAACAAGATATCTGAGGTGAAGAACGGTTCATTTTCCAGATTAAGTCTCCTGGAAAGACCTCTGTGTTACTGCTGGAGACCATGTTGTCGTCCGTGGTCTGTGCTGTTGTCATGGTGATGTCCATGGTCACACTGCTGCTGGCAACCATGTTTATGTCCAAGGTCCATGCTGCTTCCGGGGACCAGGTTTATTTTTTCAAAGCTACCACTAGAAACTGTTGTAGGGTACTTAACAGAGAAGGCTGCTCAGATGTGGGTTTAAGCCAATAGAAAGTCTTCATTAGCTGGCTAACAACTACACAGGGTGTTCTTGATCCCAGTGTAGCCCTGAGCCCCTTTTCAGGGTGAGTTTTTAAGCACAAAAAACATGTTCTGGGTTGACATACTTCAGTTAACAGGAACAGTTGGCCAGAAGTGGAACTACAGAAGTTAAAAAGCAAGGTTAGTTCATTTGGAAACTTCCCAGAACAATGGACTTTGATGGATTAGGCCTTCGTTTTAGTTTTGGCAGGTGGTGCTGTCCATGTGCTGAGTTTTACAGCCTGAATGGCACTTCCATCATGGAGTCAGTTGTGTTAAGGTCTCAGGGCCTCCTAAGGTTTTGTAAAACCGTGTTGAAGTCTATGATCCATGCTGCCTCCCAGAGCCTTGTGGAAGTCCATGATCCATGCTGCTGCCAGCTGCTATGGGCAAGGAAGCTTCTTTTGCAATAGTGTTGATGACTGCAGACTCATACTGAGAATGAGAGACCTTGAAGGCTTCTGTAACACTCCCCCCCGCCCCAACACACAAAAAAAGACGAAGTCCGGACAGGAAGCTATTGAAAAGCCCTTAAGAACTGTGATAAAGATGCTGAAGTGTAGCTCTTCACAGTTGATGGCTGTTGAGGTTTGGGGGAGGACCCAGTTTTCTTTAAGGGGCTGGCCACTGGGAGTGTGACCATGTCCCAGTGAGTATATGGGAAACACAATTAGACTTGGTGGGTTTTGTTTGTTTGTTTGGGCGGTATGCAGTGGTGGGAGGGTGGACCTGAGGGAAATGGGAAGTGAAGCAGTGTGATGCAATACCTTGTATGGAATTCCCAAATAATTAATAGAATTATTACATTGAGGGAAAAATAAAAAAGCAATGTTTATAAAAATAATAAGATGGAGAGAGATTACAGGAAACACTTGATGTCAACCCCAAGCCTGTACATATACATACATGTCCCATACCTGTACATACATACCCACACTTGCATGTACACATACACAGTAAAAGTTGGGAGTTCTATGAAAAGTTCAGAAGACAAGATACCAACATAAACCATCTGGAAATAGTAATGGACTCCAATTATAACCTAATGCAATTTTTTTATTTTTAAAGTCAGTGACACCTGTATATTTTAGATGTTATCTTATTATTTAACCATAGATAATTCTGCTCCCAGTAGAATCCTTAGCAAGATTGTCTTATAACACTTGTGTGTAGTGTAGCCATTCCAACCTTGATCTGGAAATTCCAACCCCCACTGAGGCTTCGGTAACTGTCACGCCTACAAGGCCTGGCCAAGAGAGGACCCTGAAGACCCAAGATCCGGATGGACCCGCTCTCTTGGTTCCTGGACCCTGGATGCTGGAAGTAGACTGAGCAGAGTTCTCCAGAGAATACCGCCGGACTGCGCTACACCTTTCCCAGACACTGTTACCTATCCCTTCATTTGTGAGTTACCCCACAAAATAAACCTCTTTTTTAACTACGTGGAGTTGCCTTAATAACTTCACCAATATCATGTTAAAGTTAAAACCTTTCTTTTTGAAAAAGAAAAGAAAAAGAAAAAGGGGAAGTGCTGTGGATGATTGATAAATAAAACACTGATTGGCCAGTAGCCAGGCAGGAAGTATAGGCCGGACTAGCAGAGAGGAGAATTCTGGGAACAGGAAGGCTGGAGCAAAGGAGAGGCTGCCAGCTGCCGCCATGAGAAGATGTTAAGATACTGGTAAACCACGAGCCATGTGGCAACCTACAGATTAATAGAAATGGGTTAATTTAAGATGTAAGAACAGTTAGCAAGAAGCCTGCCACGGCCATATAGTTTGTAAGCAATATAAGTCTCTGTGTGTTTACTTGATTGGGACTGGCAGATGAGAGATTTTTCCTGACTGTGGGCCAGGCAGGAAAACTCTAGCAACACTCAAGGTTGGAGCCATGTATTTACAAAGCATAAGTCTTTGTGTTAGAAGTCACTACTTGCCTCAAGTTTTACTCCCTAGCTCTCATTGAACTCACTGACTGAGCATGTTCAAAATCTCCAACACTGCATCTCTGCTCTCTATAGGTTGTTCCTGGGGTTGCCTTTTGGACAAAGAATATGAACACAAGATCCTTGGCCACTCCAGATCCTCCTTAAAGATCCTGGTCCATGACAGCTTCCTTTTGTCATGTCTCTCTCTTTAGTCCCCTTCCTAGAACAAGCCCTGCCATGGTGGATTTGAGACTTTAGGACTTAGTACCCCAGATGCCTCCTTTGGCCTCATTTGTGCCACAGAGATTTTGCAACCTTGAATGGACTGAAGGACACACACTAGTGAGCTGATGATGTAGACAACAGGACTAAGTCCAGATAGTCTCTCCCTCCAAAAGCAGGGACTAGACCTAAGTATTCAAATAAGACCAGGAACCTAAGTTAATGCCACTATTATCCTATGGCTTCTGATTGAGGAGGTTTCACATGGGGGGGGGGGGGGACGACAAAATGGTCTTCCTAAAATGAGCCTACTACTGAAGTTACTTTTGCAGTTTTTCATCAGCTCAGATGTGGGCTTGTTGGCCTTTGTGCATAGCAATCATTTGATAGTTGTTAAGCTGTAAGACAAAAGCCAGATGTGTGAGCATACACCTGTCATCCTAGCACTAGCAGGTGGAGGAGAAGATCACTCTTGGATATATAGCAATTTCAAGGCCAACATGAAATCATATTTCAGAGAAGCAATACCCCAAATTGTGGCATTTCTACTACACATATGGTTGCACTTCAGGTACAGATGGCAACTTCAAAGTTCAATATGATGATGACAAAGGTACACGGTGGCAAGAGCCCAGGCTTGGGACAAAATGCCCAGGCTGCCAGTTGTAGTCTTGTGAACCTACAAGTTGCTTTTGCCAAGGTGTCTGGTTTCTGAGCTGTTCAGTGTGAATGCTTCCCACTTTAAACTGTGATGTGGAGATCAAGAGAAATGCCATCCGATAGCATCATATGATCTCCTCATTGTACTCTAAGGTGCTCAGTGTCACCTTGAGAGCACACATGAATTTAAATGCTGTTTCAAAGAGTTCTTAAATAAGTTTTATAATATGAATGTGCTATGCAAAAATAACTTAGGCTGACATGTGACAATGATACCTTCAAACTTTGCTTTATCTGGCTCAGCCATAGTTGCACTTCTAGGTTAAAGATGTACTTTGTTTCCACAAGAAGAACAGTAACTTAATAGGATCAGTGTTCCCACCTGCTTTTCAGCCCAACAGACTGTGTGTGACAGCAACCAAGGGTTATATACAGTGTATCCATCATTTCCCCACATGACTGACTGAGACATTAAAATCTTTTATTATCATGCCCATTTCATTGATGAACAACTAAGGTTAAGTGACTTTCTTAAGTAGTAAACTAATAAGGTAGTAAGAAAATTACCTTGTGCCACACCCTCAGAAAAAAAAAAGCCAGCCACATCCCCCAGCATAAATCATGCTGAAAGGAATGAACAGGGACACTTCCAAACCACACACTAACCAATTCATCCCAACAAATATTTACCGTAGAAGAGCTTTTGATGAGGATAAAATGAATTGATGGTACCAGTCAAAATGCCTGTTGCATATTTCTGATACCTAATGAAACCCAGGAGGGTTATAGGGAAGAGATTTGATGAACTTAGCTCTCAGAAATGCCAACTAAGAGGTCCTTTGCTACCAATGCTACTGCACAGCACTGCTCTGGGGTGCTGCCGCTCACATAGACATTCTGTCTTGCCTCAAAGGAATGATGAAATCAGAACCACTTTTCATCTTTCTCATTTTTGTAGAGAGCTCTGAAATATTCCAGACAGGTGAGTGTACCTGTGCACACCATAAGGATGCCAGTGTGAATGTCTCTCCCTCCCAATGTTGCTGTATAAGCTTCCATGTGACTTTGGGTACCACCACCACCCTGGTAATGTGACTATGTAATTCCCACAGTGTCCATACTTTTATATATTAAATGACAGAGTTAAAAGATACCCAGATAGCTGGCACATACTTCTGGATGTGTTTGCAAGAGTGTGTCAAGAAGAAATGTTTATTTGAATCAGAAGACTGAGTAAAAAGATCACCCTTCACCAAAAGGGGGGTGAGAAGAGCTTGTCCAGTATGTGGAGAGCAGGACCAAATCAAATGGCAGAGAAGGGTGAGTCCTCCCTCCTGCTCCAGGACACTAGAATGCCCTGATTCTCCTGCCTCTGGGCTCCAGAAGCAAGTAGTTCTTCCTCCATCTCTCAAACATCCAATGTTGCTTCAGACAGATCTACCAGCAGCCTTTCCAGCTCTCTTGCAGACAGCACATGGTGGGACTCATTGATCTCTGTTTCCATAGCCAGATGCCACAATCTGTTATGTATCTGTGCATGATATTGGCTCTGCTTCTTAGGAGACCCCAAACACACCTGAGGGATCCTTATAGGCTATATAAATATGAATGGAATTCCTTGTAACACGAATCTTAAAAGGAGCTACGTATTGGGGTGAAGGCTGAATGATCAGAGAAACAGAATAAGCCACAGTCAACCTCACCTCGCCAATTCCTCAGCTGATCTTGTTTCCTCAGACTGGAAGCCTCTGTGTCCTCATCCGAATGGATCTCAGTGGAACTGCTGCTAAAAGCCTAAAAGTTTAAAAAGCCTCTAGTTCCTGGTTTTCATGCCTTATATACCTTTCTGCTTCCTGCCATCACTTCCTGGGATTAAAGGTGTGTGTCACCATGCCTGGCTCAGCTTCCAGTGTGGCCTTGAAGTCACAGAGATCTGCATGGATCTCTGCCTCCAGAATGCTGGGATTAAAGGCGTGTAGTACCACTGCCTAACCTCTATGTTTAATAAAGTAGCTGTTCTTTTCTCTGACCCCAGATAAGTTTATTAGGGTGCACAGTATATTGTGTTCCCCAATATCACCACAGTTCCTTTATTATTTACTTTTCTTGTTTATTTGACAAAAATATGACAAAAGCAACCCAAGGAATATGTATGCAAACCCACATGCACATTCTTGTATTGTCTATTTTTATGTTAAAAATGTAATTTGGGACTCCAGAGATTTCATAGTGGTTATAACTGTTCTTCCAAAGGACCCAGGTTTAATTCCCAGCACCCACACAGCAGATCAAAGCCATCAGTAGCTCCAGTTCTGGGGATCTGATGCACTCTCCTGGCTTCCAGGGGCACTCAGATCTACATGTCCCCAGTGACAGCATGACCTTCAGATATCAACATGGCCTCAGGTATTGGCCCAGATCCCAGGGTTCTGCATAACTTTTGATGGTAGCAGGAGCCATTGACATCAACACAGTCCCCAGTTTCTGTAGGAACATGGACCTAGACATGGCCCTTCACTGCAGCTCAAGCCTAGACAGCTCCATAGTCCCGCGTAGCAGCCCAGTCTACTCAGATCAGGATGGCCCCTATGGTGGCATGACCCTTGGGTATCAACGTGGCAATATGTGGTGGTCCAGACCCTGGACATCCTCATGGTCTTTGATGGTAACAGAAGCCGTGGCATCAACACAGACCATGCTGAGGCAGGGCCCCAGCCCCAGACATGGCCCTTGGCAGCCGCCCAGGACCAGATGTCACCATGGCCCTAAGTGGCAAGCAGGCCACCCACATCAGCCCATTTCTCACCACTTTTGTCTCTTCAGATCCGCCTCTCTCCCCAGGATGTGAACCTCTCTCTCCCTTCCATACCCCACCATACATTTGCTCACCATAATGGCACCTGATACGCGCCTCCCTCAGGGTGTGTGTGTGTCCATCTCCTCACGCTTAGTCCTCAGAAGTAACCAAGAGGGATAACCAAGAGGTATTGAAAGAAAATATCCTACTTTTAGATGAGTAGGGCTTTTTAAATGTATATACATACACTGGAGTATTGTTTTGAAATTTAAAAAAAATCAAATACTGATACAAGGCTGAAGAGATGGCTTGGTGGTTAAGAGCAGTTGCTGCTCTTGCAGAGGACCTAGGTTCACTTTTCAGTACACACATGGTTGAAAGGACCAAGCAAATGCCATAACAGGCTGTCAGTCTTCTCTCAGAAATCAGGCCTCGATTTCAGTTCCTGAGACTTGAGCAAGCAGTTTCTGGGAGGGCCATGAACAAAAGACATAGTCCTTGCAGTAGCTCCCTTTCTGCACGTACTCTGACTGCTCAAGGTTCAGTCAGTTGTTTACTGTCTGGGACCACTCACCAACTTAGAGCTACGTGCATGAGTCAAGGACAGAGCCTGGGCTACTGAGTCAGTCCCCACAGTCAGTATGTACTAGACCAGCTAGCCTCCATGGCAGCTCAAGGAGAAAGCCTGGGACTTATCCAGGCAGGCCTGCCCAAAAATGGATAACTATAACCCCCAACTAACCCTAGCCAATTAGAAGTTACTCATATGGTGATACTTTATTTGTGCTGAAATGTGATTTTATTTGTATGTTAATAAATAAAGTTACCTGGGGGTCAGAGCTAATAGCAAGCCATAGCAGAAGTCTGGCAGTGGTAGCACACGTCCTTAATCCCAATCACATGACAGGCAGATCTCTGTGTGTTCAAGGACACCACCAGCATGGAGACACATGCCTTTAATCTCAATACCAACCGTAGAGACCTAGAGGTCTGTATAGACAGGCAGTGATGAGGAGGTCATGTGGTTGGGTTTACAACCAATGAGAAGTCAGAACAGAAAGTCAATAAAAAGACAGATACACAGGAAGTAGGTCTCTTTCTGAGGGGAAGGATGACAGCAGCAGCAAAGGGTAAGAAAGGGTTTTTAGTATCAGCTCTTAGCTACTGCTCTGACCTCTTGGGCTTTTAACTCTGCATTTGGCTCTGTGTTTCTTATTTAATAAGACTGTTACATCTACATACTAACATGATTGCCACTCACATAAAACAATCCTGAGTCTGTTCCTATGTAGTCTATAGACCCCAAGCCCCCTTGCTTTAAAAACCCTATCCCATTGCTATTCAGGGTCTCTCCTGCTCTGCTGCTGCATCAGATGGACGGAGAGTCCCGAGTTAACTCATAATAGTAAAAAGACTCTTTGCTTTTGCATCAGATTTGGTCTCTTGATGGTCTTTGGGGGACTCTGGGTACAACAATGGTGACTCATAGTCTTCTGTAACTCCAGGGGATCTGATGCTCCCTTCTGGCCTCTATGGGCACTGTGTACATGTGGTAAATTACTTCCTGGGGTTTTTTGTTTGTTTGTTTTTTGTTTTTTTGTCAACGACATAAGCTAGAGTTATTTGGAAGAACCTCAGTTGAGAAAATGCCTCCCTCAGATTGCCCATAGGCAAGTATGTACAGCATTCTTTTGATTGATGATTGATGTGAGAAGGCCCAGCCCACTGGGGGCAGTGCCACCTGTGGTCAGGTGGTCCAGAGATGTCTAAGAAGGCAGGCAGAGCAATCCATAAGGAGCAAGCCAGTAAGCATCACTCCTTTATGTCTTCTGCTTCAGTTCCTACCTTCGGGTTCCTGCCCTGACTTCCCTCAGTGGTGGAGTGTAAAGCTGTAGGATGAAAACCTTTCCCCACAAGATGCTTTGGTCATGGTGTTTCATCACAGCCATAGGACCTAAGGCAGCACACTCACAGGCAACGCATTTACATAATAATACATTGTTTTTATTAATGATAACAAATGATAACATGTGAAGAGGACAGTCATGAAAGCCCACAAGGGCTGTATCAAGATAAACTGTCTAGAATCAGCAACACTATGTGTCACACACTGGACCTTTATGTCATTTCAGATTTATAAATTGACACATAATCCCATGTGAGGTGGGATTGGGGAGATGAGTAGATCATTAAGACAAAACCTTCATGGATTGGGGCTAGGGTTCACATAAGGAAGCTCCAGGGAGCCAAACTAGAACACAACTAAAAGATGTCATCTATGACTCGGGGAGGGCACCTTCACCAGACTCTGAGTGCCCCTGCCTTGAACATGAGCTTCTCAGACCTGATACTGAGACAGATAAACTTTTGTTGTTCATAAGCCACCTAGCTTATGGTGTTTTGTTATAGCAGAAAGGACAAATGCAACACTAGAGACAGGAAGTAAATCAGCAGTCGTTAGGGGTGTGTTTGTGTTAATTAAATAATATAGAGTGCTAAGGAGCTAATTAAAAATATGAGATTAAGGTATGGTCATGGAAATGTATTAATTCTTCTACAATAGGTGATGTAGCATCTTGTATGTCCAGTTGGAAAGGGTAAACCATGGAAGATATATAAGGGTTAGTCTGTACTTTAACTTTGAAAAAAATTATGTAATAATTTTACTGGTATCTCATTGAGAACAACATAGAGATAAAGAGATCTACCTGAAAGCAGTTTAAGCAGGTTCAAATCTCTCCTTCCTTAGTTCACTTTAACATAGGTAGGTTCTTTGAATATATGTATGATAGGGTGGAGGACAACCGTGCAGCCATTCTAGGTTGGTTGATGAGAATTCTAATTCTAGTTTAGAGGCAAAACTTCACAAACTATAAAGACTATGATAAGAACAGCTGTAAATGAAATAAACAAGCCATTAGAATATACTGTTTCACGTGGTGTAAGCATTTTGGTAATCGAAGTAATGCTGTGGTATCCCTGAAAGTCCTAGAAAATGTGTGGGATGGATGTTATATTTACCTCAACAAATATAACAGCAAAATGAGCTTTTGTGTGTAAGAGGGTCAGAAAATGGAGAGTAAATACTAATGAGCACAGGGCTTTGAGGAAAAGCAGCAGCAGCTGCTGCAAAGGCTGTGAGTATACTACACACCACTCAAGTGTGATGTATGTGTGTGAATTATGTTCCCAGTAAAGATGTTAGGAATGCATGTGGACGCTTCGCAGGCCATTACATACACAACCAGGGCATTCATTTCAATAGCTGCAGACTGGCATTCTGTTCTTTTATCTAATTTATTTTATTTTTATAATACCTTCATTCAGGGTTTTTATTATGAGTAGTGCTCCAATAGCTACTACCATAGGTAAGGGGATTTTTTTTCTTTGTTTAGGTTAAATAGTCACAAAAAAGGTTGACCCAAATTGCTCATAACTGCCTCCTTCTGAAAGGTGCTTCCACTGGATGGCCACCACTCCCCAGCACTTCCTTCCAGCCTTCCAGCACTGCCTATGGTCTGACTGCTGCTGTCATGATCTGTCGCTGTTTTAATTCACATCTTTAAAATCTTTAGTCAGATTTAAGACATTTCCCTGTTTTCACTGGGTATTTGCATTTTATTTATTTATTTATTTATTTATTTATTTATTTATTTATTTATTTATTTATTTATTTTTTGGTTTTTCGAGACAGGGTTTCTCTGTGTAGCTTTGCGCCTTTCCTGGGACTCACTTGGTAGCCCAGGCTGGCCTCGAACTCACAGAGATCCGCCTGGCTCTGCCTCCCGAGTGCTGGGATTAAAGGCATGTGCCACCACCGCCCGGCTTCTGTGTCTTTTGTACTAATGTGAAGCATTGTCTACCATCGTTGTACAATTAACCCTTCTTTTGCCGTGTTTCCTAACTATAGCCCATCTATCCTTTGATTTTAATTTTGCCTAATACATGCTGGACATAAAAACTTTACTTTTTTATTTACTTATTTGTTTATTTATTTTTGGTTTTTCAAAACAGGGTTTCTCTGTTACAGCCTTGGCTATCCTGGAACTCGATTTGTAAACCAGGCTGACCTTGAAGTCACTGAGATCTGCCTGCCTCTGCCTCCTGCGTGCTGGGATTAAAGGTGTGCGTCCTCACTACCCAGCTACATTTTGTTTTTATTGAAACTAGATGCAGTGTCATCAATATATTCTGTTCACAGTTCCCCTCCTCTAACTCCTTCCAGATGCTCCCCACCCAAATTTTGCTCTCTCTCATTAGAAAACAAGCAGGCATCTACAAATAAAATGATAAAAACAAAATCAAACCAACCTGAATAGGACAAAACAAACGAACAAGAAAAAAAAAAAAAGGGCCAAAGAAAAGCACAAGAAACACATATAGACACAGAGAGCACATACAAAAACTTCCATAAAGACACAAAATTGGAAACAATAATATGTGAGCAAAAGATCAGTAAGGCTTTTTAAAAAATGCCTTGACAAAACATTATTGAGAGAGGAAGTGACCCCAAGCTCCCATCCCTAACTCAGAAGCTATCTTCAACTGATAACTACTTGCAAAGGAAAACTTATTTTTCTTCAATAGAATCTCACTGTGTATACAAACCACTCTTCATGGCAGGCCCCATGCTCAGCAGTAGATGGCCAACAAAAAATGAACTCAGTGGTATTTTAGGAAAACTTTACTTTTCATAACAAAATATTAATAGCTTCCCTTAGAGCTTGCCTGTTTTACTTAGGAATTCCTCACCATCTATGGTGCTTTGAATAAGAATGGCCCCCCTAGGTTCATATATTTAAATACTTAGGGAGTGATATTATTTGAAAGGATTAGGAGCTGTGGCCTTGTTTGAGGGAGTGTGTCACTGGGGATGGTCTTTGAGATTTCAAAAGCCCGAGCCAGGCCCAGTGGCTCTTCCTTCCTGCTGCCTGTGGATCTGGGTGTAGAACTCTCAGCTCCTTCTCCAGCACCATGTCTATCTGTGTGCTGCCATGCTCCCCATCATTCTAACAATGGACTAAACCTTTGAAACTGTAAGTAAACCCCTCAATTAAATGCTTTCCTTTATAAAAGTTGCTGTGGTCATGGTGTCTCTTCACAGCAATAGAACACTGATTAAGACACCATCATAACCCCTGAAGTTATATTAATAGAAAAAATATACTATTCCATTTACATAATTGGATCTTTAATCCAAATCATTTGCATATGATTAAGAGCAACTAGGATTTTCCTGATGAGTAGACAAAACACCAGTAGCTCCCTGTTCCCTAACACCATCTGTGACTTAAACCTCTCCTCCTCCTAACATCAGCTCATGAAAACAAATTTAAAATTTTTAAATTTAAAAATAATTTTAAACTTCCCAGAAGCTTTTCTGTTCTCTGTTTGGACTCCTTTCCATGTAACTAGTTAATCTCTTTCTGTTCTTGCTTCACCAGAACCACCTCATCTCACTTGGCTCAGTTTCCTGGATGCTTACAAAGCTATTGTCTGAGAGCTAACTGACCACTCTGAAGCTGTGTTATGGAACACTGTAGGCTAGGAGTTTGTGAATAAAAATGTCTTCCTCACCATTTTGGAGCTCAGGACTTCAGGATGAAAAGACCTACAGATTTGTTTCCTAGAGACAGAGGGCCTCCATGCTGGTTGACAGAGGATCATCTTCTCTGTGTCCTCACACAGTGGAAGGGACAAGAGGCTTCCTTGATAAAGCACTAATCCTCTTTGCAAGGGTTCCTACTCTAAGGCTGAATTATCTCCTGACAGCCCTATCTCCAAATATCAACCATATTACTAGGACTTCAACATTTTGGGGACAAGGAGGACATAGAAACAATCTATACCATGTCCAAGGCCACTCTTCTGTTGTTGCTTGTCTTTCCTGTAGTGCTTGCAGATAACATCCTACACATTTTTATGTTAAGTGGTATAAGGATTACATTCCTATGCACAGACAAGGCTAGCAACATCATAGACTACCAGACCGCTCCAGATCAATGGACACCCCCTCACAATCTTTGTATATTGGAATAGCAGTTTCTCTACATTACCTGTGGACTGTTAAATGTCTGCAGTCTACAGGGCTAGAGTGCAATATGTGATTTGGCTTCTGGAGAGAAAGCTCATTTCCAGAGCACTGGATGGGTTCTGTTTGTTGTGAAACAATTAGACACATGTTGGCTTGCATTTCTGTGCAAGCCCACATTAATCACAGCCTGTTATAATCTAGCTGCTGATTGTTGCCAAGGATGAAAGAATGCATCTGCATTCCAGGCAGTTCCATGCATTCCAATCACCTGAAACAATGGAATTAAAGTCATGGCAGCTAAAATGAAGCCACTCAAAACCTGGGAACACAATGTATGTGGGTATAACCTCTGTAGTGTGTGCCTGAGGGAGAGACATTTTTATCGTGTTAGGACATATGCTAATGCAAATTAGAAAATGAGAAGTTATTAAAGGCAATTCTGCTTCTGAGCAATGTATTGGGACAAAGTATTGCACAATCTTTCCAAAACTGTAAATTACATCTGGTTTGAACTTCATTTGAAATTTGGAAGAGTGTGAGAGGACCCTAAGTTTCCTATTGAACACACGTCTTAAATGAGAATCCAGCACTCAGGAGACAGCTGACTGACAGTATTCCACCTCACAGAAGCCTGAGTGGGTACACATCAGAATACTTAATCAAAACACTCAGCTGTTGGCTCCTTACGCATTCATCAGAGCCCTGCAGCAGAGAACCTTCAAGACAGAGATTCATATGTCAAGAACTCAGCTTTGCTTTGCTTGATGTCCCAGACAGATTAGCAGATGACCACTTTCCACACCACAGTAATTGGGCCAGCATGAATTCATGCTGGAGATGATGCGAATCTGTGGTCTCAAGGGTCATAGTCCTTGGTTCCAGCACAACAAAGCTGCTGCTGAGGCTATTGGAGTCAAATGGTTTGGGGAGAGGCAGTTTGTCTCATGCTATGTGACAGGAGATAGGAATGAGTCCATTCCTGGTGCATAGGGTTGAGGATCTGTCTACCATGTCGTAACAATCAAGCATGTCCACCCCATTCCTGATGCTTGTATCATCATAATAGGAGGGTGTGTGTGTGTGTGTGTGTGTGTGTGTGTGTGTGTGTGTGTGTGTTAAGGAAAAGACAAAGGTCATTACTTATTGGTCTGATTAAATGTGTTTACCCTGAGTAAAATTTACCCAGAAAGTACTGGTGCATATATGTGTTCCTAATACTTTCTTACCCCATGAATGCTTCTGAAATGATATTACAAGCATATGGAGTTGTTATCAGTGATTTTTTTTCAATTCTTAAAACTACAATCCAATCAAAATATAAAATTTGACTTGGATTTGAAAGAGCCCAATGAGGTGTGTTCAGCAGCAGCTTTCCTCCAGTTCTTTTGCCTGGCTTTGTAATGTCCTGTGCATCTCAGTGGGTGGAAAACTGGCCACAGCTTTGTCTGTTTCAGATTATGAGTCCCATACTGTCTTCCTGGGCTCTAGTGAATTGTCTCAGCTTCTCTTTGAGTTGATTTTCTGTGCACCTATTGTAGACAAGGAGCTCGAGAGCCACTGGAGAACATGCCAGAACAAGTGCTTGTGCCCCATCTATGTGGATGATGGCTATTACACTGCAGCTTGAAAACACTGTTTCCACAGCAGAGAGACCACTTGAGAAAAGAGTCCATGAGAAGCAGGTACCTGCGGTTGTTCTGCAAGGATAGCTCTGCACATAGAAAGTGCTTTCAAAATGTCCCCATTTATTTTATCCAGTAGGAAACACTAGACAACAGGACCGATTGTGGATATGTTCACAGCATCTCCTCAGGAGCCGAGTGCTCCCACTAATGCCTTTGAACTTGTGCTGTTGGGTTGGTCCATTTTAGCTCCTTTGTCTTCCATCCACACCCTGCAGCACCCTGCTGCAGATGTTGTGATGCCTTGTTGGGAAAACAGGAATTTTCAATGGTCAAATCTGCCCCTACAGCTGACACTCTGGATTAAAGCCCAGCTCTGCTCCTTATCAGCTGGCCACCTTCGCAGAGACATTCCTCTGCTCATCTATGAAATTGAAATAACACAGGTTTGAGTATGCCTTACCTCAAATACTTAAGTCCTGAAGTGTCTTTGAATCTCCCTTTTGATTTTGGACTATTTACTTGTGTGTGTGTTCATACCTTGGGGATAAAGCCCAACTCAACATTCAATTCTCTTTTCATATATGCTTTATATATGTAGCCTGAAGGTTAAATTATATAATATTTTTATGGTACCTGCATTTTGACTGTGTCTCCTATGAGATTAGGTTTGGAATTTATTTCCCACTTCTGTTGTCACATTTCTGCTCAGAACATTTGGAATTTTGGAGTATTTCAGATCCTCAATATTTAGATTAGCTTGCTCTGTAGTACCCATGGCTATAAGAATCAAATGACCTACTCATCAAGTACTTGAACCATTGAGCCATACCTGCACAAAGTCTCTTCTTCCATACTTGTTAGCACCTGCTATTACTTGGACCTCTTGATAAAAACTATTATGTAGCTGGGCTGTGGTGGCACACATCTTTAATCCCAGCACTTGGTAGGAAGAGTCAGGCAGATCTCCAAGTTCAAGGCCAGCATGCTCTACAGAGCAAGTTCCAGGACAGTCAGGGCTACTCAGAGAAAACCTGTCATGAAAACAAAACAAAACAAAACTATTAAATAAATTTGAGTAACTTTCCCTTTAAAATGAGGAAGCTGAGGTTTGGCGATGTTGAACAAGTGTTTCAAGCCAGTCTCTAGACAGAAGCCAGACAGGATCCAGAATCTCTGAAACCCATGTAAGAGCTTTCTCTGACTCTCTGACAGCACAGGGTGGTTTAGCCTTTAAAAGACAGGGCATGTGGGTTCCATGGACCAGCCTCCAGCAGCATAAGGGCTTAAAGGGAAGCCACAGAGTTGGTGGGTACTACGACTTTTCTCTCTGAGGGGTTAGGGGAAAAGACACACTCTCTCGATGGTTTCCTTCTTTATTCTTCTGTATTCTTCATTCTGTGTTCTATATTCTTCTTTTTAAATTGCTATCCAGAAATGTCCCTTCTGTTTCTCTAGATGTTTTCCTTCTTCTAACTCTCTTGATGTTCTCCTCCTAGCTCTCTCATTCTTGATGTTTCCTTCTAACTCATTTTAACTCTATCTTTATTCTTCCCCTTACAGCTTACATACCCCAGCAAAATCTTTCAGGCAATATAAAAATTACAATGTGGTTACATTCTTTTTTTCAAGTGAATGATAACAATGTGAATATAAGTAAAAACCAGCATGTTTTCCATATCCCTTACATGATTAAACATGTTACATATTACATGTGAGAAACAAATTATCCCAAGAACCCATGTGCATTCCCAAGCACTTGCTATAGATTAACAGTGTGTAAGCAAGCAAGATACTCTTTTACTGGCAGGCTGCATTTTTTTGGTTACAAGGAAAGGTCCAATCACTTTATTACTTATGTTGAAAAGTAATCTTATAAGGAATCTTAAAGGAATCACAAACATAAACTTTTATACATGAAAAACAATCAGTCAGATTTACTTTAAATCTTTAGGGTGCATACCCATTCGTTAATAGTTTTTTATATCAGGAGATTGAGGGCAGAAATGGGTAAAAGATATTAATCATCACCTTTGGTCATCAACCAATCCTAGCAAGAAAGACACTTCAGCTAATGATAATTGGGTGCTTTGTTCTCATGCCCTGACCTTAACAAGTTCTTCATTCAACTATGTGCCTTCTAAAACTTTAGATTGTCTTCTTGGGTTTTTCACCTCAAAACTATTTATCAAAAACATTTTAATCTACTCTTAAGTTATTTTCAAAGCTTTGTTTCACTGTAATGCACTCTGAAACCTGTGAACACATCTCCCAACATTAAGGTTAAAAGAATTTAAGCTAGCTAGGCTATTGGGACTCAGTTGTTTTTCTTAATCATTAACCTAAGGCACAGTCTATATGGCTCCTCAATAGAAACTCATGTGTTCTAGCTCTGTGACACTTCCTTGTTTTATTTTTTACCATCAAAAATCTATTTAAACTAATATTATTATTATCAATTAGCACAGTGTAAGAAGAAATCATGTTTATAGTAATCCATAGGTTAAAATGCCCAGTAGAACAGAATGTTTTCATGAGATAAACACACTACATTACAGGCAGTGGGGATCTCCCCACACCCATTCACACCACGCCAGATACCAGAGAAAGATGGCAGCAGCAAATATGTACGGGCACAGCAGAAGCAAAAGACACTCTGGAGTCCATGGTCTTGGGGCCTTACCTATCCGAAATTTACCCATCAAGGATTCGCCTCTTGGTGGGCTGACACCCTGAAGTCAACTGCCATCTGCTGTTCCTCTGACATAGCCACTGGCATCTGTGCTAAGAATCTGTTCTCAGGGTAAGAAGATCATGGCAGGTAAGTGTGGGGCTTAAAAATCACTGGGCTATGAGGCTTGGCTTGGAAAGGATGGGTGCCTAGTCATCAATGTTTTGGTCCCTTATCTTTCTCTCCTGTCTTCTGGTTACATGGGACAAATGTCCCTTTCAGGAAGTATGGACTGTACACTAGACAGCTCAACTCTTGAATTAAAGGCACAAACTTGGAACTTTTAGAAAAAAGTTGCAAGGTCAACTCTGTGGAGTTTAATTAAGCACAAACATCTCCCATCACAAGTGATAGGTGAACAATAAGGTGGAGTTTTCCAGTCTCAGACCTCTGGGATGCTATGGCCCATATCCCTACACTGCCATGGTTCTCCCCATCCGGGCTTGGCACCACCATCTTTTATCACACATCAAGTGTGTCTTTCCACGGATGTCTCATTACAGCTTGTGTGAGCAGGCAGATACCGTCTGTGCTAGCCTCTGGCCACTTCCTTTCTTGCTCACTATGGTGCCCTCTCCCTGTCTCTTAAAAAAGCCCATGTTGCTGTCATTGAGAACCTGGAAGTGGTAACTCTGGTTTCCTGGGTCCTTATTCTGGATGCTCAAGAGGAGATCAGACCTTGGCCTATCTAACAAATATATTCTTTATCACAATAATGAATGCAAGGTCCCTGCAAGTCTCTGAACATTTTACTTTCCTTTTCTACTTTGAAGAGATAATAATGATGACAATGGAACCTATAAACATCCAAGGGAGAAATATAGGAAGCTTATAACATTTTAGTTCTTTTGTTTTATTTTGGCCCACTACTGGAGCCACTGGAGGACTTATTTTCTGTCCCATGCTGCACCACACTTGGAGAGATGGCAGACTCTGGTGACATGATACCAGCAAAACTGAGCAGCCACCCGTCCTGAGGGACATGATTTACAAAAAAACATCATCAGATTCATTAATTAAGCTTTTGGTCCTCATTATTAAACATTTGTGTCATAGTGTTACCTATGAGGATCGATCATACATGTCAGTGTATGAAGAACATGAAGCCAGCCCACCAGGGGTGGAGGTACTGGAACTGTTGAACATTGCCACTTGTCTTTTGTGAAAGGAAACAACTGTGTACACCATTCACAGAGGAAAACAACAACATGTTTATTCGTGCTTCCAAAGTGACAAAACACTGCAGCTGAAAGCAGCTCTGTCTTATTACCGTATTGTGCTGAAATGGAAAAGTAATCTCCACAGGGAGACACCTTTCCCTCTGAGCTTGGTCTCGTTGGGTTGGCACAGGGTATTAAACTGTTTTGTGTTGTATTCTGCAAGACCATTAAGAAGAGGTGTCTGGTACTCTTGTGAAAGACACTATGAGGTGGAGGCACATGATGGAGAGGCTGATAAATCAGCTTTGTTCTCCAGATGTTAGGGATCATTCTGCATTGGCTGCTTAAGCACACATGCTTTAACCTCTAGCCAATGCAAGAAATTGAAAATTCCTTCACTATATATAAGAAAAAGTTTCTTCTAATTTTGATGTATTCCTTCTTGTGGTTCACAATACATGTTTCTATTTTTAGATGTTATTTTTCCCATTTGTTTTTCCTAATGTCTCTCCTTCCTTCCATATTTGTTAACTACCTGTTATCTGTCAATCATTGATTTGGTGCATTAGCAGGGCCCTCCACCTCAGGCAGCCCAGGCCACAGTTCCTTGGCCTTCTCTGACACATTAATCATCCTCTCTACTTTCCTGTTATAATTTACTGTATGATCACCTTCCTATTACCAGAATCTTTCCCACTTAGAACTCTGAAACTTTCCATTTTCTAAGTCGACTCCTCTTTCTATGTTTAAAGCCTCATTCTAGAAGCTGACTGGAGTGACTGTCCTCTTGCAGTATTCCAGGAGAAACACTACCCCAAGGCACATTCCTTCTTCTGGTCTACCATGAGGGGTGTGTTGGTCATGGCTCAAAAGTGGCTTCACCCTCAATCAAGCATCTTCAACCACATCTGCTTTAGTTACTGTTTTATTGATGTGCAAAAATAAGATGACGAAGACTTTGGGACAGTCTATAGTCTCAGGCAGTGAGTCAATGAGCATCACGGTGGGGAGCATGGCATCAGGGTTACATCTTGATCCACAAGCACAAGGCACAGAGAGCTAACAGTGAATGGCATGGGCTTTTGAAACCTCAGAGCTCACCTCATTCACATACCTCCTCCAGCAGGGCCATACCAGAAGACTGTTCTCACTCAGACCACTACAGTCTATCACACTGTCATACAAGGAACAATACAATACTACCATGTGGTCACTTTGTGGCAGCTTTTGTTGGTGTCCTGTGTTATGAGGGTGCGCAGGTGAAAGAGAGTCACCCTGGAATGTGATTGGCTTCCAAGCAGTTGGGGAGCCAGCTCCTGATGAAGGACTGCCTCATGGCTTTGTAAAAGTCTCTTTATTGTCACACAAAGACATCTTTAGCCAGTTGATTTCCACATACCAAAACCTTATCTGGACTTGGTTGAGGAAATCATTACCTAAGCAGTTCTCAGCCACAAGAAACTTTGCCGGGTATGTCTGAGGCTAAGCTATGCAAAGTCTGTGAATCCTTCAAAAGAGCAAACTCAGGTAACAGTCACTGACCACTGACACTTCAGAGGCCAGGTGCCAACCCCCAGAATTCACACCAGATACAGTGGTTCTGTTGAATCTTTCACTACACTCATTACAATAAGACTCTCAGTGGGTAATTTTATTATCTCCATATTGAGAAGAGGAAACTGAGGCTTACCATATATTGGCAATACAGGATATCTAACATGCTAAAATAATCCTTTAGACAGTGTTTCTGTTTTGCCTTAAGTTGTCCTGGGTCATACAACTGATATGTAATGTAATAAAAAAAATTGAACCCACACCATCTGATTTCAAAGCCAGAGAGCCTGAATGTTCTTTTCCTTTCTGAGGCAGTCTTGACATATAATCTAGGTTCCCTGACTCAGTGTTCATCTGCCTCCTTTCTCAAATGCTAGAACTGTAGACCTGCACCCAGTAAGCAAAGCCTTCACGTTATGACAGTCTGACTGTTCAACGAAGGTATGAATTCTTTAGTTATGACAATTACTTACTTGTTTCTAAATTCCTAGGACCCAGAAATGGAAAATAACTAAATTTGGATGGGAGTGGATGGGTAAGGTGACAAGAATGGATTCAGAGTTCTAGAAAACATCAGTAATTTGAGAGACAATGTTAAAGGGATATACAGCAGCTATTGACCTTTGTAATGGCTATATGAAATGATCCTTTGCTATGCTGGCAAGAGTTCTGGGGCAGAGATACATGAAATTAAATTTCATTGTATTCACCCATCAGAATTGTGCAGTCAAAAGCAAAAGCCCAGGTGCGATGCTCCAGAGTAAGGTCCTGTGCATCCCAGTGGGTGGTAAACTGGCCACAGCTTTGCCTGTGTGTCCTGTGCTCCTCCTGATCTGCAGTGTCATTAGAGCACACAGCACGGCCTTCCTCTCAGGCCTGACTCCCCGAGCTCAGATGACGGTCAAAGCTATCTGCGTCCTATGGGCTTGCCCAAGTCCCTACCATAAGGGAGGTGTCCAGGTGGACTGCTGAAGAGCTCCTTCTCTCCTGTACCCCTGCAGTATCTGAAAAGTGGTGGTGTTATACTGAAAAGCTTAGCAAGACATCAGAAGGGACCTCCCTGGTGAGGCAGTTTAACAAAATATTTTAAGAGATGTGTATACTCTCCGTCTTTGAGAAAATTAATCTGTGGTGCTGAAGGGATGGCCCAGCAGTGAAGAGCAGTTGCTGTTCTTCCAAGGGACCTGGAGTTCTGTTCCCAGCATTTCTATCCCCATCTCACAATGACCTGTAAGTCCAGCTTCAGTATGTTAGGCATCCTCTTCTAGCCTCTGCTGGCACCCACACACGTGGTATATACACATACAGACATAGTTTTTAAATGTTTTTGGTAAAGGCACTTACTGCCAAACCTCAGGACCTGAGTTTCATTCCTGGGACCCACACTGAAGGAGTGAACCACCTCCCACAAGCTGTCTGTTCTCTGTATGCACTAGGGCTGTGCACACACACAGTAGGTAAGTCTGGATACATGGCTCAGTGCTTAAAAGTGCTTCCTTCTCTTCAAAAGGACTTAAGTTTGGTTCCAAGTACCCATATAGGTTGGTGCACACCACCTGTGACTCCAACTCCAAGGGGCCAATTGTCCTCTTCCATTCTCCACCTACACACATATGCACACATACACATAAAAATAATATAAACAAATATTTTAAAATGAATCTTCATTTGTATGTTAAATAGCAAAATTTCTTCCATTTTTCATTATAAAAATGTCTATAAGGCGTTCTTTGTATCAATATAAATTTTCACGAACACTTTCATTGACAGATTCATCCTGGGGTGAACGGTCTTAGACATTGTGTCGCTGTTTGAGTCTTCCAGCTAGTTTAATAGGACATTTTTAGCAATTTAAAAATGTACAAAGAGTATATCCTAAATGTTTTCATCACCAAAAGATAAAATAAAAGGCAAAGAGAGAATATCCAAATTAACAAAATCAGAAATGAAAAGAGGGACATAACACTGAGGAAATCCAGACAATCATTAGGTCATACTTCAAAAACCTGTACTCCACAAAATTGGAAAATCTAAAAGAAGTGGACAATTTTTTTGGTAGTTACCACTTACTAAAATTACATCAAAATCAGATAAATAATTTAAGTGGACCTATAAGCCCTAAGGAAATAGAAGCAGTCATTAAAAGTCTCCCAGCCAAACAAAGCCCAGGACCATATGGTTTAGTACATAATTCTAACAGACTTTTAAAGAAGAGCTAATGCCAATACTCCTCAAATTATTCTACAAAATAGGAACAGGAAGAAAATTGCCAAATTCTTTTTATGAGGCTACAGTCACCCTGATACCCAAACCACACAAGACTCAACAAAGAAAGAGAATTACAGACCAATTTCCCTCATGAACATGGATGCAAAAATACTCATAAACCAAATCAAAAAACACATCAAAAAGATCATCTAACATGATTAAATTAGCTTTATCACAGAGATGCAAAGATGATTCAACATATGAAAAACTGTCAATGTAATCCACCATATAAACAGGAGGAAAGAAAAATACATGTTATCATCTCACTAGATGCTGAAAAAGCCTTTGGTAAAAATCCAACACCCATTCATGATAAATGTCTTGGAGAGATCAAGTATACAAGGGACATACCTAAACATAATAAAAGCAATATACAGTAAGCTGATAGCCAACATAAAATTAAATGGAGAGAAACTCAAAGTAATTTCACTAAAATTAGGAACAAGAAAAGACTATCCACTCTCCCCATATCTATTTAATATAGTACTTGAAGTTCTAGCCGTGAAGAGACACCATGACCACAGCAACTCTTATAAAGAAAACATTTAATTGGGGTGGCTTGTTTACAATTTCAGAGGTTCAGTCTATTATTATTATGATAGAGAGCATGGTAGTATGCAGGCAGACATGGTGCTGGAGGAATAGCTGATAGTTCTACATGATGTAGGCAACAGGAAGTCAACTGACTGTCACACTGAGAGAAGCTTAAGCAATGGAGACCTCAAAGTCCACCCCCACAGTGACACACTTTCTCCAACAAGGCCACACCTCCTAGTAGTGCCACTCCCTTTGGGGCCATTTTCTTTCAAACCACCGTAGGACCTGAGCAGGTCCTGAGGGGACTAGCAAACTACATGAAGAAGTTGTCCAAATGCCTATGGTTTCTATTTTTATTTCAATACTGTCTGCTGCCAAACTTGCACCTATAGTTTCATGGGGTTTTCCTTATGATCAGCTGACTGAGGAAGATGAGGACCTGGTTTACTGATGGTTCTGTACATTATGCAGGCACCACCAGAAATGGACAGCTGCAGAATTATAACCCCCTTTCTGGGACAACCCTAAAAGACACTGGCAAAGGGAAAATCTTCACAGTGGTCAGAAATTTGGGCAGTATATATGGTCACGCATTTTCTTTGGAAGGAGAAACGGCGAGCTGTGCCATTGTTCACTGACTTGAGGATTGTGGCTGATGAACTGGGTCAGTGGTCAAGGACTTGGAAAGAACACGATTAGAAAACTGGTGAGAAAGACATCTGAGGAAGAAGTACAAGAATATGTCTCTCCAAATGGGTGAAAGATGGGAAGATACTTGTGTCCCATGTAAATACTAACCAAAAGGCGACTTCAGCTGAGGAGGAGTTCAATAATCAAGTTGATAGGATGACCCATTCTGGGGACAGTCAGCCTCTTTCCCCAGCCATTCTTGTCATTGCCCAAAGGGCCCACGAACAAATCAGTCATGGTGGCAAAGACCAGGATCATGAATGTGTTTCCACTCAGCAAGGATGATCTGGCTATAGCTGCTTCAGAGTGCCAGATCTGCCTACAGCAGACCAACATTGAGCCCCAGACATGGCACCATTCCCTGGCATGACCAAACAGCAATCTGGTGGCAGGTTGACTACACTGACCATTTCTTCTGTGGAAAGGACAATGTTTTGTCTTTACTGGAGTAGATACTTGTTCTGGTGATGGATTTTCCTTTCCTGCATGTAATGCTTCTGTCAAAACCACCATTAATGAACTTATAGAATGCCTTGACCACAATCATGGTATTCTATGAAACATTGCTTCTGACCAAGACACTCCCTTCATAGCCAGAGAAGTGTGACAGTGGGGCCACAATCATGGACTCCATGGTCTTACCATGTTCCCCACCTTCCTGAAGCAGCTGGCCTGATAGAAAGATGGAATGGCCTTTTGAAGACACAGTTAGTGTCAATTAGGTGGCAGCAGCATGGAGGGCTGGGACAGGGTCTCCAGAAGGCGGCATATGCTTTGAATCAGCATCCAACAAGTGGTACCATTTCTCCTGTAGTCAGGATCCAGGAATAAGGGGTGGAAAAGGGAATAGTGTAGATGTAACCAACCGTCTTATTCAATAAGAAACACAGAGCCGATTCAGAGAAGAAAGCCAAGAGGTCAGAGGTAAGAGCCTCACCCTTCCTGCTTCAGCAATCCTCTTCAGCCAAGAGAGCTCTCCGAAAAGGACCTACTTCCTGTGTTTGTCTTTATATAGTCTTTCTGTTCTGCCTTCTCATTGGTTGTAAACCCAAACACATGACTGCCTCGTCACTGCCTGTCTGTAAAGACTTCCAGGTCTTCTATGGTTGGGATTGAGATTAAAGGCGTGTGTCTCCAATGCTGGCTGTATCCTTGAACACACAGAGATCTACCTAGCTCTGTCTACCAAGTGCTGGGATTAAAGGCGTGTGCCACCACCGCCACGCTCTTGCTATGGCTCTAATAGCTCTGACCCCCAGGCAACTTAATTTATTAACATATAATTAAAATCACATTTCAGTACAAATAAAATACCACCATAGAATAGTTCTACTCACTATGACCCCTAAGAAAATTTTTGGTTCCTGTTCACACGATCTTAAGTTTTTCTGGCCTAGAAGTTTGGGTTCCGGGGGAGGGAGGATGGGCGTTCCTACCTGGAGCCACAACAAACATTCCATTGAACTAGGAGCTCAGACATCTCCCTGGCCACTTTGGACTTCTGATGCCCTTAAGCCAACAGGCTAAGAAAGGAATAACAGTGTTAGGAGGGTGATAGATCCAAATTACCAAGGGGAATTGGATTGTCTGTCCACAATGGCGGTATAAAGGATTATGTCCTCAGTGCAGGAGATCCTTTAGGGAGTCTCTTGGTGCTACCATGTCCTGTGATTAAATCAATGGGAAACTACAGCAGCCTAATCCAGGCAGGATGACAAAGGGCACAGACCCATCAGGAATGAAGGTGTGGGTCACTCTTCCAGGAAAAGAGCAAAGACCTGTTGAGGTGCTTGCTGAGGACAGAAGAAATACAGAATGGGTAGTAGAGGAAGGTAGTTATAAATATCAGTTAAAGCCATGTGACTAGTTGTTACAGAAATGGGGATTATAACTCGCAAGAGTGCTTCTGTTGTATTTTTTTAAGAATATGTTTATACATGCATTTGTGTTTTTTTCTAAATTTCTACATTTTGTGATGTAACATCAATTAAGAGAGTATTAATTGTTATCATATTTAAGTTTGAGATACTGAAAGAATGTCCCTCAAAGGACATTGTCACTTATTCTAAATTTACAGTGCATTTGCAATTGTATGAGGATTAGTTATATCATGTTATACAAAATTATGACATAAGGAAAACTTGTGTGTCAAGTTGTCAACTTGTGTGTCAAGTTTACAAGGGGTGGATTATGATAGCTATTCTTGGTTGTCAACTTGACTGTATCTGGAATGAACTATAATCCAGAAATGGAGGGCACACCTGTGATCCAGACCTTGAGGCAAGAAGACAACATGTCTTTGATCCAGACCTTGAGGCAAGAAGACAACATGCCTTTGATCCAGACCTTGAGGCAAGAAGACAACATGCCTTTGATCCAGACCTTGAGGCAAGAAGACAACATGCCTTTGATCCAGACCTTGAGGCAAGAAGACAACATGCCTTTGATCCAGATCTTGAGGCTGGAAGGTACACCTTTAATCTGGGCAACACCTTCTGCTGGAAGGACAATGGAAGAAGGAAGGGGGTGTGTTCATTCTTCATTTGCTTGCCCTCACCTTGTCAGCACATCTGTTCCTTCACTGGCATTGGAGCCTACTTCTTTGGGATCCTAGAATGTACAGAAGACCAGTTGAGACACCCAGACTCATGGGATTGAGCAACTACTGGACTCTTGGACTTTCTATTCACAGTTATCCATTGTTGGACTGCAGCCTGTAAGTCATTCCAATAAATTTCCATATATATGCATATATATATATATATATGTGTGTGTGTTTAATATGTACATATAATATGTATAATTATATATCTATATACATATACACACAGAGAGGGGAGGAGAAAGGGGGGGGGGAGAGAGAGAGAGAGAGAGAGAGAGAGAGAGAGAGAGAGAGAGAGAGACTGACTAATACAACTGTATCGCAGGGAGACCTTGAATTTCTGATCTTCCTACCTCCAGCTCTTGAGTCTTAGGATTACAGGTGTATTGTTATGTGATACTAGGGATCAAATCTAGAGCTTTGTGCATGCCAGGCGAGCACTCTGCTGCCTAAGATACATCTCCAGCCTTAGAAGGGACATTTTAATAGGCCAAAGGTGATTGGGAACAACTTTATTATTCTGTGTCTTTCTCTTTCACTCCCTCCCCCCAGACTCCAATTCCACACGCAGAAGAGCTGAATGTCTGCACAGCAGAAGACATGCAGGGCACCAAAGTTCTCCTACCTGCCTTTCCCTTTCCGCCTGAGTGTGCTGGCCGGTCTCACACCAGGGAACTGTTTTGTGAGCATGTTTCTAGGCCCTACCCAATTTAGGAGGCAGTGCACAGAAGGTTTGGAACCCATTGCATATACCTGGAGGGAGAGAGAAGCAGATGCCACTTGAAAGGGGCCTGATTAGAGAACATGCTCACTGACAGTGTACCTGATTGGCATCCATGGCTCTGCAGCCTCACCATCTGTTTCTGCGGATGCAGCCCTGAGGGTGGTGCATAATGAAGTTCGGGTCAGGAGGATTTGGGGGAGGCTGTGTGGCATCTGTGTGCTGCCTCCAGCTAGGTGGACAATGTGTGTGCTGGGCACAGCCATGACTACAAGGTAGAGAAAACCTCCCAGATGTCAGATAAAAGAGGAGAGATAAAGAGCTCCATCTGTGTTTCTCTGGGGACATCATTAAATGGAGGAAGACAGAGCTTTAAAGGGGTACAGGCACAGAGGGCAAGTACTTAAAGATGACTGGTACTGTAGGTGGATATAAGAACATTAAAAATAAGAGAAAAATCAGGACTGGCAGGATATGAACATTTGTGGCTCCAGGACAAGCCTGAGGTGTGAAGAAGTGGATTCTCCCTGCTCCCTCCCACTGCTGTCTAACCTGGAGTGGCTGTTTGGTGCCTTACGAACACTGCCATGGTCTAACAGGCACCTGCCACCCAATGCTCATCTCATCCTGTGACCCTGAAGTCCTTTCCTTATGCTGAAGGCCAGGTAATAATTAAATAATCTCTCTACTGACACTGACTCTTGCCACTGAGGACCACTATGCATGTGGTTCAATACAATCTGTAAACTTAAAACATTGTAAGATGTCTTTGTGACTTTTTCCCCCAGTAATCTGGTTGCACAGTTCTCAAGTTAGAACTTTGTAGATGGTGACATTTTGTTGCAATGCCAAAAGTTTGGCTGCAGCTGACAGCATCAAGTATCTTACATAGACTTAGCCAAGACCAGATCATATGGAACTCTCTAGCACCCCAAGTGGCTGCTTTCTGCAACACATTTACATAGTGTGCTGTAATATTTCTCAGCAGTTCGTCTCTGACAAGCACATGGTGTTATTTGAAATTTATAAGGCAATAATGTTCCTGACAGCATGGCCCAGTGAAGACAGCTTTAGTGTATACATTCTCAATTCAAGTCTTGAATTGAATCTGCTGCTCTGACTGAGTGAGTCTTGAGTGAGAACCAGTGGATCAATGAGAAAGCCTCTGGTGATAAAAGTACTTTTAACAATGTACTCTTTAATATGCCACACTAGACTAACCCTCTATAGTTAGATAGCTGTTTCTATTTCTATGTACCTGTGATCCTATTGTGGTTAAGTTAGTTTGTATCTTGTGCAGCAGGCAGGGCTGAAGGAGGCTTACCTTCTTGCAATACTCCCTTACACAGCAGATTTGGATAGCTATGATTGACTTTCTGAGATGATGGTTTGATTATGGAGTGGTCCCTGACTCTCCCCTGAAACAGACCTGAAACACCTGCCCTTTGACCCATGCACACTGATGCTCATTGTCTTTTTCCAAAATTCAAATTTTAGTTTGAGTATTCTGGGGCATCTTTATTTATCAGTGCTTGTGTGGGAATCTAGACATTTCATTGTCCTTTGCCTTTACTGTTTTATAAAAATAAATGCTAGTATCACTACTAAACAGCAGTTTATATAAACTCAACTAAATTGAGGCAATCCCTACATGGGTAGAGGCAAAGAACCTTTAGCTACAATTAGATGTTTAATGAATTAAACTGGCTAATGATTACTCATGAAGAAAAGAACAAAATTAAAAATGAAATTCTTTAGATGTTGTAGATCATTACTAAAAGGAAAGAGACAATTTAGATTTGTACAGTGTTTGAATTTCATGTAAATGACCACTCAACACACACATACACTGTCTCCTTGACATTTCTCTTTGAAAGTTTTGCCAAAGATTTTAGATTTTAACGGCACATTACATGACAATAGTGAGAATGATTCATGTAACTTGCTCTTTAAAAGGGAGTCTTAAGAATGACAATGGAATAATGGGGTGGGAGACTTGAGACAATACACACACACACACACACACACACAAGCATGGTGTGTCTCTTACACTTATGAACTCACAACAGCTGCAGCTGCTTGCTTAGAACCTGCATAAGTCATGTCCTTCAAGCACTCAGTCACAGACAAGATGGATTCATGGGGCCCAGCTCCACCCAGGCAAGCTATTGGCAGTTGAGGATTGTGGGGAGAGGAAGTCAATGTCCTCAGTGATACAGTCACTGCTGAGTTATGCTTCAGTGGACAGCTCCACACCAACTGCAGCACCCAGAAAAGCAGGCCCTGCACCTCATCTAGGCAGCACAGTGGAGACGACCCTGTTGACGGACACAAGTGAGCCAGACCTGAGAATGTGAGCATAGGAAATCTGGTTCTACCCATCATCTGCTATATGGTGGTGAAAGTGAGTGGGAGATGCCCTCCCCACCCCTAAGCCCTACCCCTCAGCACCTTTGGCAAGTAGGAGAGCTGGCCCTGAGATCACGAGAACTGGTGAGCTGGCCCTGCCTCTCACCAGCTGCAGCACTCGGCAGAGTGGCCCCCATACCTCTCCTGAACAACACAGTAGAGTTGGCCATAGCGGTGTAGGTGTGGGCGAGCTGGCTCTGAGAACACGAGAGCAGTAGAACCAGCCCTGCCTCTTGCGGTTTACTACATAGAATGAGCTAGCCAGAGCAGTGGTGGAGAGCTCATGCTGGGGTTGAGGATGAGGGAGAGCTGCTGGGCTGACCAACCCAGCAACCACCCACCCCATCTATGATCTACTGGAGCACATGAAGGGGCCAGAGCTGCAAACCTAATGTTGCAGGATCTTCATGACACAGGACAACAACAGGATATCCAAGAGGAGCCTCAATGAGAGCCCAGTACTGAGGGTGTAGAAGAAGCCAGAGGCCTCATGACTCAAACCAATGACTCATTGCAATGAACATCTGCAAGTAATGATATATGAACTAAAGGGTATACTGTGTGTTTCACTGTGTCACAGTACAGCTTCCATGATGAAAAATTTCTTTTCTTTTCTTTTAGATTTTATTTTGTTTTATCCTGGTGGGGGGAGGTTGCAAAGGTAGAGGGCAGATGGAAAGGGATAGGGAAATGAGTGAGACCGAGATGCATGATATGAAATCCACAAAGAATCAATAAGTTAAACTGGGGAAAAAAAGAAAAGAGATACAGCATGTTGCTGTCTTACAAGTCTCCATAAAATCACTATATGATTCTTATATCCAGTAACGCCTTTATAAAGCTCATAAAAAGATGCTATACTTGCGTTTTGGGTCTTGTGACTTTTCCTCTTGTCCCTGTCAGTGTGGCTGTGGCTATATGCTGTGACAAGACTCTTTTCCTTTGTGTGACTTAGCTTGTTTAAGGTATTGAAGGGGATGCAGCCATTGCTTTCTTTCTCAAGCCCCGGGCTCTTCCCTCCTGCCCTTCTGTCCACTGCTGTACTTACCAATGTTTAAGACTTGGACTTTTAGCTCTTCTCACTCAGCTACCATGATGAACTGTGACCTGGAAGAATTGTGAGCTGAGGACCCTTTCTTCCTGCTTCTGCAGGGCATGTTATCATGAAAGACCCTAACCCTTCAGGCTTACATCCCCCAAGCCCCAGGAGAATGAGGAACTAAAAAAAAAAAAAAAAAAAAAAAAAAAAAAAAAAAAAACTAGTTCCAAGGGCAACCTGACTCAGCCATTATTCAACCACCCCTGCCACATGTAACAATGTACAGAGATCTCTGATGTGCTCAACTGTGACTGGGATAGTTGCAAGTGTTCCAGGAAGGACCACTGTGACCTTTGTGTAAACTCTAC
Organism: Peromyscus eremicus; assembly: GCF_949786415.1. Classification (NCBI taxonomy): domain Eukaryota; kingdom Metazoa; phylum Chordata; class Mammalia; order Rodentia; family Cricetidae; genus Peromyscus; species Peromyscus eremicus. Next base: position 4,339,266 of record NC_081422.1, on the reverse strand, counting down.
TCCCGCCCTGATACCCCCCCCTTGAGGTTTTGGGAAGAATGTGCATGCGGACGTGACTGTACCCACTCTGTGATCACTCTGTGATCAGACCATGATCTTATGAAATTAGCCTCTAGACATAAATCAATCGAAATGAAATTGTATGGGAATTGTAATCTTGTGGCTTTTGTGGGTTTTTCCTTTAAAAGTACCCATGTGGCTGCAATAAGATGCAACTCTTGTTCTCAGGACAAGAGTAGTCCATCTGTACAGTCGCTTCAATAAACCTTGTGCTGTTGCATCAACTGGACTGGAGTCTGGGTTTTTGGGGCGCCCACTTGAGACCCTAGATTTTTGGGGTCTATTAATCACAGCAGCATAAAGGAAACTTGGACACACTAATATCTCTCTGTTGCATGACTTTTCCTGGTGACATTTGAACAAACCTCTATCCAGGGTACTAAGCACAAACCAAAGAAATGTTTTTACCTAAGTCTGGCTCAGGGAATCAGTGAGTTCATTGATCTCACTTACAGGAGCATAAGTGAGGGGTTACTTAAAGGAGTCACCTGTATGTGTGATTTGATTGGATCATACATACATGTATGAATGGATGATTCAAGTACAACCACACGAGTAAGATGCCCACCCCAGCATGAGTGGGTGACCCACAAAAACATCCATTAAAGGCCCTGTTGGAGGCAGGTCGGCTGATGGGAGAGTCCCCTCTTCCTAGTCATCCTAACTGCTCACATTGCTTTGTGGATCTTCTAAATTTCAGGAGCTTCCTTGTAAATTTCATCTACTTCCTGAGTCTTAGGAGTCTCCTCCCTTCCTGCAGAGAATGTTCCAGTTAGAAGGAAGTAGTAGCACAGTGCTTCTGGACCACAGAGATGAGCAATAACAGAGTACTATTAAAAACTACTCTAGAAGTAGTTTTTGACACTGAAATGTCAAAAATAGAACAGTACATCTGAGCTGAGGATTGCCTGGTGCCCAGGCAGTTGGTAATTGACAGTCTGCACAAAAGAACACTGTTACCCACTGATTTGTGTGGAGTAACCCCAATGGCCAAGTCTTTTTTCACCTATAGGTTAAGATGATCAAGAACGGCTACATTAGGGTTGAAGAGATGGCTCAGTGGTTAAGGGCATATGATGCTCTTCAGAAGGCCTGAGTTTGGTTCCCAGCACTAACATTGGGTGGTTCACAGCCACCTGTAACTCCAGGTTAGGAGAGCCAATGCCCTGCGGCTCCCAGTGGAGACCTGCATGGATGTGTACACATCTCCACACAGAAACACATGCATAAACACCATGATTAAAAATAAATCTTAAAAATCTTATAAATCATGAAACACTTTTTAAATCACTGAACCTCAATGTAATTGTATTTAATAGAATTTCATGTTTATGTTTCGGAAATTGTAATTTTTATAAATTAGGAACCTATAGTTTGCTTGCCTGGTATCTCTCTGGAAAAAAAGGGTGTTCCTGAATGTCTCACTCTTAAACACTAATTAAACTATTTTGCTATTTTGAATTCTATAGAACTTTTATTTTTAGACAGAAGGACACAGCTTTCTGGACTACACCACTGAGGGCTGCTGTTGAATCTCAGGATTTGGTGGTTTGAAGCTACTTCAGGTAAATGAGACAATCAGGGAGAAGGTACAGCCATCCCTCCACCCTGCTCTGGACAGAGGAGCTGTGAGCTTCCAGTAGAGGCAGGAAGTGACATGTGTGATTTGAAATCCGACAGATGAAGTGAGAAGACTGCTAAAGAAGGGACCTCAACCCACAGGGCCAGGATCTTACGTGAAGATGGAGGGTCAGGGGAGGAAGCACCTTTTGGAATGGTGTGGGATCCCCAAGATGAGAGAGATGCTGACCGCAGCACATTGGTCCCAGGTGCGGAGTTTGACACTTTGCCCACGTTAGCCTGTCCGATACTAGCAAAGATCAGGCAGTGTGCAGAGTTAGAGACAACTGAGGATAGCTCGCTAGTGTGTTTAGCGCAGCTTCTCCACTGAGGCCCCATTAAGTAAAAGATGTGAAGTTGGATCCAGGAGCCCATCCCTCCGAAGCACTGTGGGAGGGCGTGGTGTAAGCACGAGGATGTGAGGGTGTGTGAGTGCATGTATATGGCAAGATAAGACTGTGTGTGAACAGGGGGAAGGGTATGAAAGGTTGTGTGAGCACGTGTGTGTGTGTGTGTGTGTGTGTGTGTGTGTGTGTGAACAGGATGAGGGTGTGAGAGGGCGTATGTGAGCATGTGCATATATGAGAATAGAAAGAACTCAGTATTTGTCCATTCTAGCGAATTTAAGAATGAAATTCAGAGAGGTCCCTCAATGCTGGCTTAGAGTAAAGACTGGAGTGCCTGCTGGGCTGGAGTGATGAACAAAACAGTGGACTGAGCTTCCTTTCCTGTCTCAGATCGATGAGTCTGAGGACTCGGGGGATAAGGATCAGTTGGTCAAGCGTGAAATGCAGATTCTGGCCTCAAGGGGAGCAGATCATTCTAGAACATGGTAGTAGGAGACTAACAGCTTCTGGGGTTAGCTTCTCAACTGATAGCCACATGGACTCTGTGCTTTCCAGGGTGTCTCTGTCTGAAAAGGGTGGCTAACTGCCTGCCAGCTCTGGCGTCGTCCATTTTAAACTCACCTCGTTTCAGTTTTAGAGGGAGCGGTTATGATATTTGAAGCTTATGATTTTATAGAAATCATTTCCAGTATTGATTTTTTTATTAAACTAAACTAAAAAACGTTAATATTCAACTGATAGAGAAAAATGAGACTGCTCAAAACAGCTTGGTGTAAATTATTAAGTGATTTGTAAATCATAAAAAATCCAGTTGGGTTTTATGTGATAGTAACCAAACATAATGCTCTCCTGAGCACACAGTTACTGCATTAATATCTAAAACTGACATTATGCCAAGGGCATTGGTTAATTGACTTGATTTTGCAAGCCAGTCAGGGATGGTGAGGATTTTCATTCACAATTTCCATAAAGATTATAAAAAGAAACCAACCTGCACCCATTGAAGAGGCTCCGACTGAAGCTATTTTAATTTGGAAATATACAGCATCCCTTCTCATTGAACTCCCCAAATTTATTCATTTGGAAATGGGATTTAGACAATCTTATCATCCCTCTGTTTATACTTCAGATAATTTTAAAAAAGGGAATGTAATAAAGTCTTAACTAGGTTTTGGTCATCACTAAACAATTCAAATATCATCCATAGGAGAAGGACTCCCTTAATGGATAGATGAGGCCAGTATTTAATGATCTGATAACTTTGCAAATTCCAGGCCTTGAGTTTTGTGGTAATCTGTCCTTGAGCAGTAGAGAATTCAACATCTTCCATCAAGTGCCAAGATAAGTTGTACTAAGCCAGACAGAGGAGAAGGTGGTGAAATGAATTAACCTTTTTATCTAAACACTTTCCATAGAGAAAGTCACCCAATTCCTTGCTGAGTGACAGTTTTGCTTCATCACAGGCACAAAGCTAACTGGTACACTGTTACGGATTTTCAGTTATCATCAAAATCACAATTAACAAATGAAGCAGAAGCATAATGTAGAACATGATGCCAATATCCTAGATCCAGCCTATGGGTGACATCTTCCTGCGCTCTGTTTGTGTGACTGGGGTTTGAACCCAGGGCTCAGTACAGGTTAGGCAAACACTCTACCATCAAGTCTACTTTTTATTTTGAGCCAAAATTCTGCTGCATTGCTCAGACATGCCCTGCCTCAGCTTTCTTAGCACTGAGATGACAGACCATGCTCATGAATTGTATTATCTGGTGGTTTAGATTTGTGTCATTTAATTTAATATTTTATGGCATTCTCATTTTACTTCTCACCTCCAAACTTGTCACCGAATCTTATTAAAATCCGAGTGTGATGGCTCATATTTATAATACCAGTACCTGGGGCTGAGGCAGTAGAATTACTGTGAGTTTGAAGCCAGACTGGGCTGTACAGCAAATTGGAGAGCAACTGGGATTTCATAGCAAGACTCTGCCTGGAACAATCAGACAGACAAACAAAGTAACCAGAGAAGTGCTATTTCAGATGCTTGATCAAGACAGGGGTGTAAGGAAGCCTTCCCAGGAACAAATATGGTTCTAGAACTACAGACTGCCTCGATGACCTGAAGTGTTGTGGTGCTGGTGTGTGTCTGTGTGTATGCTGAATTAACATGTATTCTCCTTTTGAGAATACATAGTGTTCCTGGCAAAGAAGATTGATCAGCCAAATGCCACATACTCAAAGCACCACATACTCTTACCTGCAGTTTTCAAATCCAAACTGAAAATATGTCTCTTCTTTAACCCCTGGATTGAAATCTTTTTTGAAGGGGGTGGCGGATTTTGAGACAAGGTTTCTTGGTGTAGCTTTGAAGCCTGTCCTGGAACTCGATTTGTAGACCAAGCTGGCTTCGAACTCACAGAGAGCTGCCTGCCTCTGCCTCCCAAGTGCTGGGATTAAAGACATGCACCACCACTGCCTGGTTAAAGTCTTTTTAAAATATAGTCTAACTCTGCTTAAAAAAGACTCCCCATACATGATGAAGAAAAGGCAGTGTAAGAATAAGTAAAATAACCAGTGTCTGTGTTAGATGGAAAGCCTGGTGCTCCATACATTAGGTACGATGGAAAGTGGAGAGGGGAGATGTGTGGTGATATTTTAATTGTGCTGAAATGTGATTTTATTTGTATTTTAATAAATAAAGTTTGCCTGGAGATCAGAGGTCATAACAAACCAGGTACAGCAGTCAGGTGGTGGTAGCACACGCCCTTAATCTGGTCAAGGACACAGCCAAGCGTGGTGACCCTTGAGTCTTTAATCCCAGTACCAACCATAGAGACCAGGAGGTCTGTATAGACAGGCAGTGACGAGGAAGTCATGTGGCTGGGCTTAGAGCCAATGAGAAGACAGAACAGGAAAGCAATAAAACACAAGACACAGGAAGAAGTTCTCTCTCTCAGGGGAAGAACGGCAGCGAGTGGAAAGCTAAAGGTAGTCTTGGCTCTTTGCTAGTGCTCTGATCTCTTGGGCTTTTAACTCTGTATTTGGCTCTGTGTTTCTTATTTAATAAGACCGTTTAGAATTTCGTCTACAGAGATGCAGCCACAGAAAGACTGAAAACAAACTGTGAGCTGCAGAGGAATCTGGTGCTTAAAGAAGCAGGGAGCTGGGACGGAGTCTGACGGAAGGTGACTGATCTCTTTCAGAGGTTGGACCTCTGCCCACTGTCAGTTCCCATGGACCCAGGACTCCTTAGGAAGAAGGCCTGGTGAGCATCATTTCTTTCTTAATTTCCTCCAAGTAGCCACCTCTCAGCTGCATCTTTCCACCAGATGTCCTCAGACTACAGCAGAAACTTCCCTCTGTTCCCAGAAAAGGCAAAAATCCTTTCATCATGTGCTTCTGTGAAAAGGACATTTGCAAGAAAAAGAATAGTTTGTACAGGTAGACCAGAAGGCGAATGTGAGGTTTCCCAGAGCTGGAAGCTGCAGTGGCTGGAGAGTGCTCTGTGCTGGGGGGGCGGGGGTGGGGGGGAGCGGGGTTGTGTGACCCACCGGACACAGAACTTTGGGGGCCAGAGGTGGAATCAACAAGGGCTGGGTTTCTGCTTAGGTGACTCTGTTTCCCAATCAGTCATGTTAGCATATTTTTAGCATATTTTTTTTTTTTGGTTTTTCGAGACAGGATTTCTCTGTGTAGCTTTGCGCCTTTCCTGGAACTCGCTTTGGAGACCAGGCTGGCCTCGAACTCACAGAGATCCGCCTGGCTCTGCCTCCCGAGTGCTGGGATTAAAGGCGTGCGCCACCACCGCCCGGCAAGCATATTTTTAGCATAATTTTTGTACAGCTGCTCTTAAGGGGACTGAACTCTGTCCATTGCTCAACATAGCAGCATTATCAACCTCTCCATCCATCCTGACTTCCTGAAAGCCTCTCGATATATAAGAAGCTACATTAAATAATGCCTATTTCTCCAAACTCATTTTTTCCTACAAACAAGGCTGTCATAGGAGACACAGGTTCTGGCTCTTTTTTTTTTTTTTTTTTTTTTTTTTGGTTTTTCGAGAAAGGGTTTCTCTGTGTAGCTTTTGCGCCTTTCCTGGAACTCACTTGGTAGTCCAGGCTGGCCTCGAACTCACAGAGATCCGCCTGGCTCTGCCTCCCGAGTACTGGGATTAAAGGCGTGTGCCACCACCGCCCGGCGGTTCTGGCTCTTTAACATCCCTCTGACACAAGCCTCTTGTGTACCTCACTTAAAACTTGCAGACTTTCGGCCGGGCGGTGGTGGCGCACGCCTTTAATCCCAGCACTCGGGAGGCAGAGGCAGGAGGATCTCTGTGAGTTCGAGGCCAGCCTGGGCTACCAAGTGAGTTCCAGGAAAGGCGCAAAGCTACACAGAGAAACCCTGTCTCGAAAAACCAAAAAAAAAAAAAAAAAACTTGCAGACTTTCTCATTACTCAGAAATTGGCAAAAGCTACTTCCTCCTCCTCCCCCTTTTCTCCTTTTGTTCTCCTCCTCCTCTTCATCTCCATGGTTTCTTCAACATGTGAGAAAAGCTCTCATCACAAAGTGCAAGGCCTTCGGGTGAGCAGTCTTTCAAGTTCCAATGCAGAAGCAATGGTGAGGGATGTTAGCAGAAGCTGGGCTGTGAAGGATGGTGTGTGGACAAAGGGGCAGGTGGTTGGAAATAAGACCTACCCTAGGAACATGGAGTTAACCCTCAGGCCCAACAGGATCTGTTGACCCAGATTATTAGAGACACACTATTCATTTCTTTTGTTTGAATTGATGGAGATGAAATGTCAGGGTGTGCTTTCTGCCAGTAGCAGGCCCAGCGGCACATCTGTCCCACCTTCTCTCCTGTGATGCATGGCCTGTCAGACATGGGAGGGAGGCGTCTGGTTTGATATTTTTTGACATAAAAAGCATAGTGAATCAGAAAGAAGGCACAGTAGCTGTTAACGTACAAAACCCTTTTGGATCCATGATAATTTGGTATAGAGGCTCTTTCCCTCTGTGAGGACTCTACTCTCCTGCTAACCTTTGTCCACAGACAGCATCATCAGCCATGTAGAGGATTTCTGAGCCCAGCCAATCTCACAGATGTTGGAGAGAATGTGGTCCAGTCAAGAATGTTCATTTTTAAGGTTCATTTTACAGCCACATTATGGATAACATAAAAGTAACTCCTCAAATTAGTTTTTTGAAAGAGAACATAATCAAATGGCTCCCCTTTCTGCACTGTGCACATCAAAGGCAGGGGAGGGTTAGCTACAGCCAAGAAAAATGAGCGCTGTTAGACCTTGCATACCAATCGTAGAAGAGCAGAGGAGGAATAAAGCGGCCGGCTGGCTGGAGAATTGCTATCTGTTCAGTGTTCTTTGGAAAGACTAGAGCACTTGAAAGGATAACATGTTAGCTATAGCTTACAGACCCCAAAGTAAGAACTTCAGCAAAAAAAAGGGATGAGAGGAAGGAGAGAATTAAGAAGGGCCCAAGGAAGGGGAGAAAGGAAAAAAAGAAAATTCCAGCTTTTGTTTGTTTGCTTCCAACTGTTGCATGGGAAATATAATCCCAATCAGAAGATGGGAACCTCTGAGTATGGCCATTTGTCCATCTAGATCTAGAAGTAGCTTTTCTGTGCTCCCACTCCAGTGAGCACCCACCTTCAGTGTGTTGTGTGAATCTTTTCCTCACCCTGGCATCACAGAGCAAGATCTATAGCTCTTAAGCCTTCAGCAAGAACAGTGTCCCGAAGACTTCCTACTACACAGAAAATGTTCAGGGCTGCAGCTTGGGGCTTTGGGGCACAGGGGCTTTGGGGCACAGGCAGCTACCTTGCAGTAACCTTCACTCAACCAACATTTACTTGGTGCCAACACGACTAATATAGTAGAAAATAACAGTCTATTGTTGATCCTCATGGAGGAGGGCAGAAGACAGGACAGGTAGAATCATATATGTGCTGAGGAACTTGGTGTAATCTGTGGTTTCCCTTCCATGTTCCGGTCTACTCTTATTGTCATAAATATTTTCTGTTGTCCTGAAACTGTGCCACACAGATAACATGGGTCATAGATATAGGTACTGAAGGATAGATCTGTAGAACTGATGCCATCCCATAGTGATTTTGAAAATGTTCTAGAAGCAGCATAATGGTTGAGTAAGAGCAGGGCATGGAAGGTCTAGGAAGTGGAAGTACAGACAGACTGTGACAATGGCCAACCAAGAAGACTAAGAAGGAGCAGCCTCAGCAGTCCACAGGTGACCAAGAACAGCTGCGGATGCCACCCAACACAAGATCAAATCAGACGCTTACTTGAAATAGTATGGGATTGTTTTGTGATTTTTTTTTTCATAATTCAAGTATATGATTCCTGTGTGTGCACTTTGTAGATGACATAACATAACTGTGTTATGACACTGAAAGTTTGGACGTGCCTCAGCTCTAAAGCAAGATAGAATCAAATATACACAAGTGTATACATTATGGCATTCTTAATAATGTATTAATCTCATCAATATATTATTATATAATAGATGGTATAATATATATATATATGTGTACATACACATGCATATTTGTTATCATGGACACTGTTAGTCCCACCAGTCAAGAATAAGAATTTGAAGCAAGCTTTAATTAAATACTGGCCAGGTGTTTTAGTCGGGTTCATACCCAGGTTCCTGGGAAATAGCCCAGAATCAAAGTTTGTGGTGGCTTAAGAAGGAAAACACATAATTCATTGCATTTCCCACCAGGTCCAATCAGGGGCAAGAATACATCCTGACGTACCTCCAGCCTGTGAACCTCCCGTCCACATGTGATCAAGTGGGTCAAACAAACCTGTTTGGGAGAATGAAAAACATCTGGCTTGTTATCTCCTATCAACAACAGCCTCCAGCGTTTCAGGAACTGTCTGTCCTTGGTCAGGGTGCTTGCAGATCAGAGGCATTTTTGTTTCATGGATCTCTTAGGCATAGTAATTAAAATGTAAATGTAACTTTGGCTCTCACAGACACCCCAGACTGAAAGGAAAGAGAAGCCAGTGACAATTTTGAAATTTTAAACCAGACAGGCTGTGAGTGTCTTTTCAGATTCACACATCTCATCAGCCAAACATCTTGCTCAGCTTCCTGCTGTCACTAGATGATGAATGTGGGGCTCAGGGCAGCTTGGCTACATTGCTGCCATGACAGGCTCAATAGAAACCAGTCAGAGAGTAGGCCTCAGTGTTGGTTTACTGTGAGGCAACACCAGTTCCAAGGAAAGCCATAAACTGGCACCACCCTGGAATGGGCCCATCAGCACCTAAGGACATGACATTCCAACTTAAGGGGAAAGTACTTTACACTCCAAACATTTCCGACCATTATAGATAAGATCACCAGATGTCCCTTAGCCCAGCACATACCTATCCCCTTTTGCCAAGATACCCTTAGACAAATGTCAGCCAATTGGGGTCCTGAACCCTGGAAATCCCCTCACCCCAGCCCCTGCTATGATAAAACCCTACCCTGACCAGGCTCTGGGCTCTCCACTCTCACTGCTGTGTCAGACAGATGGAGAGACCAAGCTTGAGTTTGAATAAAGGCTCTTTGCTTTTATATATGGATTCGGTCTCCATGGTGGTCATTGAGGGGTTCCTGAGATCTGGGCATAGCAATGAACACTAGCCCCAGGTCTGTTGAAGGCGCTTATTCATGAGGACATGGCAGGAGATGGAAGCTTGTGCTGTGGGCCTCAGTTCACCTGCCCTGGCTTTGTGTGAAATGCAGAACTCTGATGAGCTAGAACTGATTCAGCAGTTCAAGGGTGTCACTGAGAATCTGGGTAGGGCTTATGGTCAAAGCAAAACTATATATGCTATTTGTATATTTCATTCTTAGCAGTTACACTTGAAAGTTGGACATGAATAGGTCGAAGTTCTCCTGTAGTCCTGATGGTGGCTGCATTGGTCTCTGTGGTGGTTTAGATCGATGGTCAACCTGACAGAACTCAGAAGCATGAGGAAAGGAGTCTGTGGCATGCCTGTGAGGCACTGTCTATATCAGGTTAACTGAGACACAAAGACTTGCCCTAAGTGTGGACACCTTAGGACTGAACAAAAAGGAGAAAGGGAACTAAACAGGAGTCTTAGTTACTGCTTCCTGAGTAAGGAAGCAGTGTGACCAGCCCACTTCCTGCTCCTGCTTCCATCGCCTCCCTGCTTGAGGCCAAATCTTCCCCATATGATGGAATGATTCCCTTGAATAATGAGCCAAGAGAAAACCTTTCTCCTTTAAGCTGCTTCTGCCAGGCTATTTTATCACAGCAACAAGAAAACTAACAGAACTGTCTGAGTGATAATCACGGACATTTTTGAAAATACTGGAGACCTGAAAACATAGATTCATCCCCCTTCACTGGATAAGTCAAACCCATGCCCTTAGGGCTAATCATCAATGACTAGAGGAACTAGAAGAGAATGTCCCACTACTGTGTCATTTTAAAACTTAATTTCAGCTGGGCATTGGTGGCTAGGCAGTTGTGGCACATGCCTTTAAACTCAGCACTTGGGAGGCAGAGGCAGGCAGGCTGATCTCTGTAAGCTGGAGGTCAGCCTAGTCTACAGAGCAAGTTCCAGGACAGTTAGGGCTACACAGAGAAAAACAAACAAACAAACAAACAAACAAACAAAAAACCCAACTTAATTTCAATAAAATAATCATGCCACACACATGTAACATCTGATTCATGAAGTACAATTTAAATATTTAATTACATTCTACTTCAGAGTATTACTATTTCTGAAAAGACATTTCATTATTAAAATCACTTCTCTCTGCATTTACTCAGCTCGAGTGCCAGAGACAAACAGATTAAATTACAGGAGATATTTTACTATTTTAATTGATTTTCCTTACCTGATTCATGTAATTGAAAATGAAGACTGATGAGCCACATTTCTGAATCAGACTCTATCTATAGATTAATTTCTTGACCTTGTGAAAGTTGTGTTTGTGGAAACTGAGATCTCAGAGAAGCAAAAATAAACGTAGAACATTTTTCTAGGAAATTGAAAGCTTTAGTGAAATCTTGGACAATAGCCATCAAAGAGTCAACTCCCAAATGTTTGGTTTGCTCACTTTTGTGGAGGGGTCTTAGGTTTTCTTGTTATAAGAGGAAAAAACCTTGAGAAATGTCTAGCTCTACCTGGGGGAAGCTCAGGATGGAGCGCTCACTTAGCACAGCCTGGGGATCTACACACTGAGGGGAGAGGAAGGACACTGTGAGCACATTCTGGGCAGCCTGAGTGCATGGGGAGCCAGGTGTTTCTCCAGGGGAAGATTCTGAAATCATTTGACCCCTCTTTGTCGGCTCTTGATGTGAGAGCTTTTGGAGAAACTCTTTGATTTTCTTTAGATAATGCTTCCATCTTCAAATGCACAGCGAGCAAGACTTGTCACCAGTTTAAAAGAAAACACCCCACTTAGAAAGACAGAGATTCAGATCACTCCGGACACTGTGTTAAGACAAAGCCACCTGGCTTCATTCCAAGCCCCAAATTCTTGTAGTTAGTTTGAGTTAAAATTGTCATTTGTATGGAGATTCTATGATTAAAGAACAGCATTTGTTTTAAAAGATTTATTTGCCGGGCGGTGGTGGCGCATGCTTTTAATCCTACCACTCAGGAGGCAGAGGCAGGCAGATCTCTGTGAGTTCAAAGCTAGCCTGAACTACAGAGTGAGTTCCAGGAAAGGCGCAAAGCTACACAGAGAAATTCTGTCTTGAAAAACAAAAACAAACAAACAAACAAACAAAACAAAAAAGATTTATTTTTATTTTTAATTATTTTATTTTTAAAAAGTGGGGGCTTATGTGCACATGAATAGAGCTGCTATTGGAGGCCAGAAGAAGGTGTTGGTTCTTTTGGAGCTGGAGTGGTAGGTAGTTATGAGCAATCAGATGTGGGTACTGGGAACCAAACCTGGGTCCTTTGGATAAGCAGTATGTACTCTGAATCATCTCTAGCCTCAAGAACAATAATTAGACGATGTGATTATTATATACAATTATTGTATATAATGCTTTCTATTTATTAATCCAGTAGCCAAAGGCATGATTTGAAAATGACATACTCACTACAGAGGCCATGACTGTAGTCCCTGTAGTATGTCAAGGCTTCCTGTGTGCTCACTTTACACAGTATGCGGCATGTGTCTGCACACAGACTGCTACTGAACCCAGTCTCAGTCTGGTGAACAATTGCGGACAATAGCGCTTACTGAGCATAAAAGAGGGATTCCAATAAGAAGTTTTGTCTGTCTTCAGGGTAGACCTTAAAGACCTCTGGAAGGCTGGAGATTCAAGCTTAAATCTGCCTTATCTAGAACAAAACAAATAGTACATAGGGAGGACTGTGGAGAAAATTCCTGACTGTTGCCCAAACAGCGCCAACAATTTCTGTAAGAAGTCAAACTTTACGACAGCTGCTTCTGTTGCCAGTGTTCATGTCATGTCTTGTGAGACGTTCTGCACACCACTGCTGCTGCAGCCTCAGCGGCCCCGAGGGAAGGGTTAAGACTGGCGCCACTGGATTCGCCCTACTTCCAAGATTTTTAGGGAAATATATGTTTAATGTGTTCAGTCCCTATCTGGGAAGATGCTTTCTATACCAATTTAGTAAGTCCCTTCAAAACAATGATACATTTCCACTCACAGAAATGTGACAGATTTTTTAATCTCCATTTTAATGGCTCATGGGATTAATATCCAGCAAGTCTGAGTTTCTTAAACTAAAGTCTTGCAACAAATTCTAATATGCATAATGCTGTATGGAAAGTTTGTTAGAAAGCACTCAAAAATACATTGCCTTAAAAATACACACTATTGGATTGGTCAGGGAGGATGGTAACCCTGACTACCACTGAAACAAGCCTCAGGCAATCCTGTGAGGATTTCTGGCATGTACAGTAACACTAGAGTTGCTCCAACAGTAAAATGAAGAAGCTAAACCTTATGTATCTGCATAAGCCAGTTTTGAGCCCTTTGTAGCTAAAAGAGACTAAGTTACTGTTTTTGCTTTGGGAATGTGACGAAATCCACCCAAAGTGGAGTGCAATAGGGTGGAGTTGAGCTGTCTTCCCATGGCGAAGTCTACTGGGAGTATGGGAACAGGAAAGTGAAACCATGCAGCTGCATGGGACAACAGTGGATGAGTCTCAAACCTAGAACCAAGTGGTGCCTGCCCTCTTCTCCAGTTCTTCCGATGACTTTGCATTATGTAAATCCTTGCATATACAGAATACTGTTATTAGTTTCTTTTTATTGCTGTGATAAAATATCTGACAAATATCAAAATAAGAGAAGAGGGTTCATTTTTCACTCATAGTTTGAGGTACAGCCCACTGTGGCGGGGAAGGGATGACAGCAGGGATGTGAGGTGATTGTCATATTGAGTTCACACTGAGGAAGTAGAGAGATGAACACTGGTGCTCCACTTGCTTTCTCCTTTTTATTCAGTCTAGGATCCCAGTCCATGGGAATTGTGCCACCCAAGTCAAGGTGGGGACCCCAGCCCATGGGAATTGTGCCACCCCAGTCAAGGTGGGGACCCCAGCCCATTGGAATTGTGCCACCCCAGTCAAGTTGGGGACCTCAGCCCATGGGAATTGTGCCACCTTAGTCAAGGTAGGGACCCCAGACAACAGGACAGTGCCACTCCAGTCAAGGTAGGGACCCCAGCCCATGGGAATTGTGCTACTCCAGTCAAGGTGGGGACCCCAGCCCACAAGACAGTGCCACCCCAGTCAAGGTGGGGACCCCAGCCCACAGGACAGTGCCACTCCAGTCAAGGTGGGGACCCCAGACCATGGAATAGTGCCACCCTAGTCAAGGTGGGGACCCCAGCCCACAGGACAGTGTCACTCCAGTCAAGGTAGGGACCCCAGACCATGGAATAGTGCCACCCTAGTCAAGGTGGGGACCCCAGCCCACAGGACAGTGTCACTCCAGTCAAGGTGGGAACCCCAGACCATGGAATAGTGCCACCCTAGTCAAGGTGGGGACCCCAGCCCACAGGACAGTGCCACCCCAGTGTAGCTAGAGTTTTCCTGCCTGGCCCACAGTCAGGACAAATCTCTCTCACCCGCCAGTCCCACAGCTGCTCAGACCCAACCAAGTAAACACAGAGACTTATATTGCTTACAAACTGAATGGCTGTGGCAGGCTTCTTGCTAACTGTTCTTATATCTTAAATTAATCCATTTCTATAAATGTATACCTTGAACGTGGCTCGTGGCTTACCAGCATCTTCACATGCTGCTTGTCATAGTGGCAGCTGGCAGTGTCTCCCTCCGCCTTCCTGTTCTCTCAATTCTCCTCTCTGTTAGTCCCGCCTATACTTCCTGCCTGGCTACTGGCCAATCAGTGTTTTATTTATTGACCAATCAGAGCAACACATTTGCCATACAGATCATCCCACAGCAACCCCAGTCAAGGTGGGGACCCCAGCCCGTGGGACAGTGCCACCCCAGTCAAGGTGGGTCTTCCCACCTCAATTAATCCTTTCTAGAATGGCCTTTCAGACATGCTCAGAGGTTTGTTCCCTCAGGGTTTCTAAAGTCAGTCACATTGAAAGTGAAGATGAACCCTCACCAGTATCAAGGGTGGTTTTAGTTTCATACACTGACACATGTCGGGTTGATGCAGTCTACACTAACAACAAAGTTACATTTCTTCTTCATCTGGAATAACTCATTTAGTTCTGGGTGCTATATATTGAGGAAATCAGAGCTCTGAAGACACAGATGACAGTGGCCATGTAGTGATAACCTTGAAGATGAGATGGCTAGGCACAAATGAAAAACAAGAGACAAAATGTATGAGGAACCAAATGCCTGCTTTCAAAAGCTTAAATCTTGTGTAGAAGAACTCTTCCATATGAAGAACTAGGACAATATTAGTGACAAAGCCAAGGAAAGGTTACAATAGGCATCTCGTCTTGCTAGTCATTGAGATTCCATTAGAGAAAGTTACAGTAGGAGATGGATGGCTCACAGTGGGAAAGTCATAGGAGATTCTGGAGGATGGAATTCCATGAGATAGGTGTTCTTAGAGTAGAGTCTCAATCAAATAGACTACCTGCTGCTTTGAGACAGACAGATTTAGTGTCAATATTTAGAAATCAGTAGATTCACCTAAAGATCACGTGGCTTTACTTGGAAGGAAAAGATCATGGTGTCTGGTATCAGTGGGATTATATTCCATTTAGGCAACAATTGGGGGTGACGGGACAATTTTCTTTCTTTAGGCCAGGCAATCATCCTGCAATTGGCCACAGCTTCTACATTCTCAATTGTTTGGGCTTTAGCATACATCTGCTGTTGATGGTCCCTGTCAGGAATCTGAGTTTTACTACCTCTAGATGCCAAACCCAAGACTGTTTGGTTCATTCATGCTGGGACTTAACGTCATGTGCGAATGCTCTCTCTTATGAGGTAGCCCTTCTAGTTAGATGCTCTTACTCACATTCCAAGACAAGCCTTGAGTATGAGGTATTGACCATAGCTTTTTTGACTTCAGTAACTTCCCAGTAGATGGTTGGACACTGTAATGGTTTGAAATGGCTCCCAAAGGGAGTGGCACTATTAGAAGTTGGAGGAAGTGTGTCACTGTGGGAATGGGCTTTGAGGTCTCTCGCTCAAGCTTCCCTCAGTGTGTCTGTCAGTCAACTTCCTTTTGCCCGAAAGATGTAGCAGTCTCAGCTCCAGCACCACATCTGCCTGCACACCACCATGCTCCCTGTCATGATGATAATGCAATGAACCTCTGAAACTGTAAGTGAGCCACCCTAATTAAATGTTTTCTGTGAGAGCTGCTGTGGTCATGGTGTCTCTTCACAGCAATAAAAATTAACTGATGCTTAAGTTCAAGGGTCTCATAGAGAGGAGGAACCTTTACATACTTGTTTGATAAGTCCTCTGCATTGACTGTTAATAGTGCTTTTGACAAATTGATTAATTCCACTGTAGCTTAAAGACAGTTTTTTCAACACATGGGAAAAACTTGTTTGTTTTAATTTTAAACTGCAAAGTTTGATTTTGAAATTGAATTGTATTTCCCTCAAGAATTCTGGAATCTTGGAATATGCATGTGGGAATAATTGAACTTTTAAACAAGGGAACTCCTCCTGTTAGTCATTTTAGTAGTTGTCTTCAGAATGAAACTTTATCATGCATTGAATTGCATTTTTCCTTTCACTGAGAATTTAACATACAAGACTGCTCCCTTCCCAATGCCTATAGTTTAAATTTTGAGTTTAGAATTGCAAATCATTTTAAATATGATTCTGCTGGAGTCCAGCTCCAAAAGGATTCAGATCCCAAATAGAAGGTGTGGAGTTGGCAAGGAGACGGACATGATCTGAGGGTGAATTGGGATGGCTGTCACTTTATTGAAAAAGGCTACACTTTCTATAGTTTAGAATAGTCTAGCCACAGGCAAGATTGAAGCAGGCTCAATGGTTTAGAGACAGAAGTGGTGTGTACCTGTGTACTAAGGCAGTTGTAGATGCAGCAACAGCTCCTGTAATAATAATGAGTGCAGTAATGTCCCAAATTAAAGCAGCAATAAATCATTTAGGCTTACTAAGAGAATTGGTAATTTCTTCTATAGCATAAACATCAAGATCACCATACCAGTGTTATGTAAGATTAACTGGAAAAAGCACATATGGAGGCTGTCTGATTACAATATGAGTATCAGGATCATAAGAAGAATTTATACAAAGAGTAATAATGCATTTTTCAAGGGCAGCCCCAGCTCCTGGGCTGGAGAGTTCAGGGTAGAGGGTGTGAGACTATGCCCTGTAACAGGAAGACACTGAGGGACCCTGGGAGAACCTGGCATCCAGGTCCAGCTTTGATGTGTTAAAAAGTCACCTCAGCCATTTGTCCTTTTTGTTGATAATAAATGAATGATAAGGGGTGACTTAATCATCTGACTACTTCCTGTTGACATTAGGGTATTGTAGTTGGGGACTCGAAAGGCTGGAATATTGGCCAAGTCTGGGAAGAGAAGCTGTTTATTTCACTTGCTATTCAGTCTCTGTGGGGCCATCTGGGGACATGCAGGCAGCAGCTGGAGCAGTTTGCAATCTTTAATTAATTGGAAATCTCTTGGAACAGATACATACCAGGAGCAGAAAATAAATTTTTTTTCTCTTAAGTATACACTTAAAACTTCCAGGTCCATGGCCCTGGTAGCTGAGTGAGGGGCGTCCCAAAGACCAGGGAAAGAGGAGAGATCCCACCCTCAGGAATAGGCAGTTAGGGGAACATGCTGTTGATTGACAATACTTATCTGGAGTCCATTTGACCTGTGAGAGGTAGATCCAAATTGACTTCCCGAAGCTTACTAGAAACCTTTTTTAAGTTTATAAAAAGAGGCGAAAGTTCCAGATACATTAGCATTGAATTAAAACTGTAGAAAAGACAGTTAACTGATGTCTGAAACAGCTGAAGTAGATGCATGCCTTTGAGTCCTAGTAAAAGCTACAGCTTTGGATTAAAAAGCATGATCACTTTTGCTTCTGCCCAGAGAGCCAGATAGATTGGACAGGGATGTCTTTAGCCTAATGAGAAGCACCTTTAAGTCTATACTTAGAGGACAACCAAAGGGAATTTTAAAATCTTGAGGTAGGGACTATGAGAATAGTAATCAGTATTTTCCAGAGCTACATTAATAACTTATCATAACTCCACTGGTTAATGTTAGAACTCAGAATTTTTGAAGTCTCAATATAACAATAAGAAAGAGAGGGGAAAAACTGAAACACTTTTCATGTATCTTAAGCCATCTTCTTATACCTTCAGAAATTGCATCCATCCACACATTTCAAAACACTTTCTCAGACCCTCACAACACAAGCTTTCATGTCCGCAAACCTCTATAACTTGCACCTACACACCTTAAGTCACTTTCTTTATGTCCTCAGACCTTTTACACACATTAAAACACCTTCTTAGACCCTAAAACATTTTTTTTAGATCTGCACAAGCTAAGCTTTCATATCCTCAGAAATTACATAAACTTTACACTTTTTATTTCTGTCCAATCATCACCACAAGACACAGGTGGTTGATTACTGAGAGCAGTCATTGTAAAGCAAGTTCCTTTAAATAAAGGAATAGTAAAAAGTTACATTGAAATCCGTTTTAGGAGTCTCTCTCTCTCTCTCTCTCTCTCTCTCTCTCTCTCTCTCTCTCTCTCTCTCTCTCTCTCTCTCATCTGTAGCAAGGCAAACTGTGTCTAGACCCAGTAGAAGCTCTAGGTAAGTGAGGCCTCTGGCCTGATTTTTACATCTGAAGAGAACAGAGAAGGCAGCTGAAGCCTTGGGAAGGAGCTGAGGGCTTGCTGCTGTTAAAGCAACAGTCAGTGATCTGAGAATGATAAATTGTAACTGGAAATACAGTCTAAATGGTCTGTGTATCAATTAAAATGACAGAGACCCATTACCTAGATGGCTACCTTAGGCTCTGGTGATCTCCATAGTTTTGTAGGGGGCAGTAGTCGTAAGTCTTTGGCTGGATACACCATTACAGAATATAACAGTTCTATGTATGACTCAGTTTACCAAAATAATTATAGCTTAACAATGTTAATAAAAGCAAGGAAGTTAAACATTTTAGGAGTCTTACTATGTTGCCCAGGCTGGTCTCAAACTATGGGCAAAAATTCCAATCCTGGTTTTCCTAGAAGTATTGTCTAGGTATTTCCAACTAACTGGACAAAGCTGGGTCATATGGCTATTCTTTAGCAGCAAAGACATCTGGGAAATGTAGTTCCTAGATGGGCTCATTGGCCACTAGGATGTAATTAGAGAATAGTTATTAGATGGACTCATGTAGCATGGATTTCACTCTGAGTGGTCCATGTCACTGAGCCAGGAAGGACAGCTAAAGTGAGTCACACTGCAAAGTCTGGAGGGTAAAATCATTATCTAGGACAAAGCAAGCCCACTGGTTATTTTATTAATGGAAATGTTTGCTCACTTTATTTTCTGTTTTTTTTTTTAAAGTGGAATATTGGACTAGCTCCAGTTTTAGCAAGAGGGCCTTAGAATGCTTCAACTTGTCAGATTTTAAATTCATTTTGCTTTTGTAACATTTCATAAAAGTGAATATAAATCAGAATGAAAATCTTTAGAGTATAACAGGCTTCAAAATTTTGTTACAAAACAGTAATGCACCGCTAGCCACAGAGCAATAAAGAAAAATTAGAGGAGTATATCGCAAGGGAAGAAATAATGAGAGCCATTAGAGACCCAAAGAGCGGAAAGGCACTGAAAAGACGGGGGGCCTCCCTGATTTTATCAGCTTTCCAAAAAGATACAATATTCTACCAGGTAATAAAACCATTTAGTGAAATTACTCATACAGACCAATTAAACTTCACAAGAAATGGGTCATTGTTTCTTGCCTACTGAATACAAACACAGCAGTAGGAATGTAGATCTCACCAAAGGGAACCCCAAAAGGTGCTTGCAAAACATTTTTCAGAATGGAGTAATGAGTCTTAAGGTTGCATACCCCACATCAAAACTTGACTACAGCCTAAGACATCGCTATGGTCATTGAGATTATAGGTAGTCCCTATGACATTTCAGGAAAATGAGAGTGAGGAGTCAATTCCTCTCCATTATCATAAGTAGACTCATGGATGGAAGTGTTCAACAGTGCCACAGTTCTAGAGCGGGCACTGGAGAAGCTCACAGGCCATTAGCACAAGCCCTAGTGGCAAAGGGAATGGAGGCTGGGGGAGCCTTAGATGTGGCTTGTCCTTTCTGTTCAAAATAGTAATAGTGGCTCCGATCTGGGCATGAGAAACACTGTCCCTGAATACAGCAGGGTGCCCAGGGAGAAGAAACCACCAGGCTCTCTATCTGCAGTTCAGATGACACACTTCTGCCTGCCCATCTGACAGCAGGACAAGCCACAGTCCAAGCCTTGTTCCCTGTGTCTGGGTAAATAAGGTGGACTGACTTGAGGAAAGAACAGAAGCACAGTGTGCTGAAGTGCTGCTGATGGAAACAGATTTAGCTGCCAGGGGTCATGTGACACTCTTCACTCTTCTCTTGTTGAAGGTAGGGCATCTGTCAGTCTGTCACTGAGGAACCACAGTGGGTCGGGAATGACCCTCTTCTGTAGAAGGACTTGGAGGGGGATGTTTGTTATGGTCACATCTATCCTGGCTGATACACTTCACATCAAATCAGCTTAATTACTCACAGTACTGTTGACATGCTTAATCTCTTCTTGTGTTTAGAAATTCTTTTTTGTCAGTTCTTAAAATGAAAACTACATCTGGGTACGGACCTTACTCTCTTATTCATTGGCCTATTCCTTAGAACCTACACATAATCTAAAAGATAACCAACACTCAGTATATTTGCAAAATAAGTGAGCATGGCCTTTTAATAAGAAACAAAAGTCCCCTTTGCCAAGAAACTAGCCAGCCCTTTTATATGCTTTTCTCCCCAGTACACACCATCTGAAATGCTAACATTCATCTTGTGACCTTGGGGACAATCACTTTAAGTACAAACCTATCTGATATTTGAACATTCATCAGCTGTGACATTGAGGGCAGTCACTTTATCTTTTTATATCTGATGCCTGAGTTTCTTCATCTACAAAAATGAGGATAATTCTGTCACTGAGCTCATAAGGTCGTCGTGAGCATTCAGTGGGTCACGTAAACAATGTAGTGAGGCCCAGTAATAAATATTTATTACTGAAAGTGACACACAAAAGACATTAGAGCAATGTGTGTGAATGACAAGCTGTATTTTTCCAGTATTTCCTTGTGGCTAAATGTGATTAGATTATATTCTGCTAGAGATAGCCACACTGAAATATGGAGTGAGATAGATGGGTACCCCTCACTCTCTTGCTGTTTAGATGTGGATGGAACACATGAGGCTCTGGCTTTAGACTTGTTACATGTGATGAAAGTGAGCCTGGACACCACCACAGTGGAACAGTAGAACAGAAAGAGGCAAGCCCCACTTGATTGAGAGGAACCACACCAGCCTGATCAACTATTTTTGGGCAGTCTGCTCCCTACCTCATTTCTTTAGAAGAATAAAATTGCTTTGTATAGCACTGGAGTAATTCTAACTAGCAGACAAATTAAAGTTCTAGCTGATGTGAACCTGTTGTATGTTGATAGTCTGTTTTTCCCAGTTGAGAGTCTGTGTGTGTCTGCTGATTATGTATGCACACATCTTCATGTGAGGCTCTCTATGGCTGTACCTTTTTCTCAATACTGTGTTGAATTCCGCACTGGTTGAAATAGCCGTGTAGCTCATGGTGATGATACAAACCTGACCACACTTCTTATTTTGTTCTTGCTACATTCATCCATTCATTTATTCTAGGAATTATACTGGAGTATTGCTAAATCTTAAGCTCTGTCTAAGCACAGAAGAAAAAAGATGAAAGCATTGCCCCTAAGGTTAAGGATGTCAGAATCTAGAGAAATATAGCATAACCAGATAGCTGCTAGGCAGTGCAAACTGGCATGCCCAAACGTATACTTTGTGTGGCATCTAGGGAGACTCCAGCCTGCTGCGCAAGCAACAACATGCCAGCAGACTGATGATGCCACAGAACATGAGGCAAAACATAGATTAATAGAAATGAGTTACTTTAAGATATAAGAGCTAGCTAGCAGGAGGCCTGCCATAGACCATACAGTTTGTAAATAATATAAGCCTCTGTGTGTTTACTTGGGTCCAAGTGGTTGCGGGACTGCAGGTGAGAGAGATTTGTTGGACCATGGAGGGCCAGGGAGGACCCGAGAAACTTCTGGCTGCAACTTTCTTATCTACAAGGTTCACACTTGAGAAACATGCAACTGACACATACACACACACACACACACACACACACACACACACACACACACAAGTTCTCTCAACAGCAATATAGAGGGAAGATCAGAAGGTAGAAGAAGAAGCATGGAGGCTAGTTTGGAAACAATCAGAAAACTAAGAGTTTGAGGAAAGTGGGGGGTGTGGGAGTGGAAGGTGGGAGGGGTAGGAGACTCAGACAGGGAGAAACCTATGATAGGCTTCTATAGGTTGCAGCCTATGGGCTAGGGAACAATTTGGCATTTGGGGAAAAGGCTGCATTAATACATAGATCTCTTGCTTGGGAAAAATGATGTAATTTAACTAAGATGGAGAAAATGAGATGTTTCAGTTTATGGGACTGGAATAGGTGGTGGAACTCCAGAGCTTGCCTTGGAAAATAACCCAAAACAGAAACAATCTTTCACGTCCTCCGTCTTATTTCCTTCTTCCTTTACCATTCTTTACAGTTTTCTTTAGTCATTTCCAATGGAAAAACTCAAGCGAAGTCCAAGGCTGGGTTAATATCCCTTGTAGAGGATGATGGGAAACAGGTTGACTGGTGAGTGCTGCTTACAAGTTAAACAGGGGGATGGATTGATAGTTAGCAGAAGAAATCACGAGTTTATTTTAGGACATTAGTGACAGTCTCTCAGTTAAATTGTGCTTGTATTCTGCAGAACTGAGTGTACACCAGAGAGATGCTTTCTTTTTCATTTTCTCCTGGACACCCCCAGGAAGGCTTAGCAAATTCAAAAATTGAAATGCAATGCAAGCAGTGGACTTCTTATTGACGTTTAAGCTTGGATTATTAGCCAGAATTCAGTTTTCTGTAATGTAATGCTGCAGGTTCCTTGATTTGGTGGACTTCACAATGCTTTTTCAATAAAGAGATTTTCATTTAAACATGTCCAGCTGCCTCATGTTTAGAGGGCTGTTTTTGATGTCATGGGCTGCAATCTGTTTATTCGAATATGAGAAAAATAGACTCTCCTATTTCTAATACATTTCCTTAATTCTCAGATAGGATATAGTTGCAAGTTCTTGGCGGGGGGTTCAAAGCGACTCTGAGATTGATTGTTGGGGAATAAGGAACAAGGCTTTTTCTCATCTTGAATACCACCATTCCCACATATCAAGTACTTGTCTATCATTTTTCAGTGAACCTTCCTCTTCCTCTTTCATCCTTTCACATGGCAGCCCTCTGTAGAATTGAAACTCTTTGCCCTGTATTATTGTGCATATTTCTTTCCCTATAGCACTTATTTTACCTGCTTGCATTTTCACTTGTTCACTGACTCTTTAGCTGGAAGGGAAGCTCTGTTTTGGCAGTGTTAAGTATTTTACAATGAGTGTTGAGAAGAGCATTGAGGCAATCTAAATTCGGGGTGCTACAAGGTCTCTATTTATGATGCTTACAACATAATGGAAGGAAAGTCCAAGCATCTTGCAGCTGAGGTCTCTCTGTACATCTGTATTGCTTGGCTTCCATGTGGGAGGTTCTTTCTCCTTTCTATTTGATGACCTAGGTGTTTCTACTTTTAGCATCTAATTTGTGAAGAAATGAGGATGGTACCTTCATATTGAAAGTTCCAAGACTGTAGAATTTGTATTATTTATAGAGAACTGAGTAAAAGCTAAGGTTAGCACAGCTGAGGTGTGAAGAGCATGGTTAAATAGATCTAACTCAAGGGAAAGAAGTAGGGCAACACCACGAATGATGCCAGTGCCACTGTGAGCCGAAATCTTCTCCAATGCCGCAAAGCCCTGGGGAGGATCTTGTCACAGAGAAGGCAGCCAGGGCCCAAACCATTGGAAACTAATACAGTCACTGTGTAATGAGGGGCGGAGGGACTGCTGGGTCTATCTCCTGCCACTGTTCCATGTTATATTCATAGCTGTCTCTAAAAGGCCATTGCTAGCACACTTACTTTTCAAAACTTTTTGTGAAACTGAAGACAGTGTCTTCAACAAATGGTGATATTCAAACTGGATAGTTGTTTGTAGATGAATGCAAATAGATCCATACTTGTCACCCTGCACAAAACTCAAATCCAAGTGAATCAAAGACCTCAACATAAAACCAGATACACTGAACCTGATAGAAGATAAAAGCTTTGAATACATTGGCACAGGAAAGGCTTTCTGAATAGAACACCGTTAGTGCAGGTATTGAAACCAACAATTAATAAATGGGACCTCATAAAACTAAAAAGCTTCTGCATGGCAAAGGATAACATCATTCAGACAAGGCACCAACCTACAGAATGGGAAAAGATTCCAACTACACATCTAATAGAGGGCTAATATCTAAAATACACAAAAAGCCAGATATCAAGAAAATAAATAACCCAATTTAAAAATGAGGTACAGATACAAGGAAAGAATTTTCAACAGAGGAAACTCAAGTGGCTGAGAAATATTTAAAGAAATGGTCAATATCCTTAGTCATCAGGGAAATGCAAATCAAAACCACTTTGAGATTTCATCTTATACTTGTCAGAAAAGTTAAGATCAATAAAATAAGTGACAGCTAATGCTGGTGAGGATGGGAAAGGGAACACTCCTCCATTGCTGGTGGAACTTGAAACTTGTACAGCCACTATGGAAATCAGTGTGGTAGTTCCTTAAGAAGATGGGAATTGATCTACCTGAAGATCCAACTATACTATACCACTCTTGGGCATATACCCAAAGGATACTTCATCCTACCACATAGACACTTGCTCAACCATGTTCATTGATATTCTTTTCATAGCAATCAGAAATTGGAAACAACCTAGATGTCCCTCAACAAAAGACTGGATTAAAAGAAAACAGCACATTTACACAATTGAATACTATTCAGTCATTAAAAGAAATGAAATTTACAGATAAATGGATGGAACTAGAAAAAATCACCATGAGTGATATAATCCAGACCCAGGAAGATAAGTATGGTATTTGCTTATATGTGTATATTAGCTGTCAGTGATAACCATGCTACAATTCATAGAGCCACAGAGGTAAAGTATATAGTAAGGGACTAAGGGATACAGATATATTCTCTTAGAAAATGGAAATAGAATAGATAGTTATGGATGGATGGGGTGGGGCTGGAACGGGAGGATCAAGTTGGGAGGGGAAAGAGGAGGGGATTGAGGCAAGGAATAAGGAGAGAGACAGCTAAAATTAAGGACCATTTGAAAGGTAGCATGGAAACCTAATACAGTAAAAGTTTCTTAAAATATATACATATATGAAGGTGATCTAAATGAAATCACCAAACATTGTGGGGAGACAGAGACCTAGCTGGGCATCTCATCACAAATAAAGCTTCCCATACTAGGATTGGGTTATATCTATTGAGTTATTGGCTAACAGGATCTCATGGGAATTCTCAAACAACCCAGGCTGTTTCCAATACTCCAGGTTGTTCTCTACAAACTGACAGCAAGGCCTGATTGCTGAAGACGACACCTACACAACTCATTGAACAGGAGAAGTGCCTACATGGAGCCTTCACCCTTGCCTTCTAGAGTCTCTGGTTCAGGAAGATACTCTGCATACTACCAAAAGAGATACATGAACATCAATCCTGCCACAAACGCTTTGATCTACAATGCTGTTCTCTCTGCAAGATATGCTAGATCAATAGTGGCACAAAGCTTGTGGGAGTAACCAACCAATATCTGATTTGACTTAAGGCAACTCCATGAGATGGAACCCATACCTGACACTGCTTGGGTGACCAAGAACCGGAGACTAGACAGCCCAGGGATCTAGGGTAAAACAAAAAAATTGTAGCAATAAAATGACTCTTAATGACATTCTGCTATACTCATAGATCAGTGCCTTGCTCAGCCATCATCAGAGAAGCTTCCTCCAGCAACAGATAGGAATAAATACAGAGACCCACAGCCAGACATTATGTAGAGAGTAAGAGGCCTTGGAATATTTAGCCCAGAAAGGGATGTCTCCATCAAATCCCTCCCCTCAGGGTCCAGAGAACCCAGTGGAAGGGGAAGTGAAAAGAATGTAAGAGCCAGAGGGGATGGAGACAAGGCCCTCTAAATCAACATGACCAAAGCTCAAAGGAACTCACAGAGACTGAGGCAGCACACACAGGGTCTGCAGGGGCTGCAGCAAGTCCTTAGTGTACATACTGTGGTTTCAGTTTAGTGTTTTTACAGGATTCCGGAGTGTGCAATGAGTGGGTCTCTGGTTCTTGTGTCTTCTCTTGGGCTTTTCCTTCTGTTGGTTTGTTTTGTCCAGTTCTGATGAATTAGTTTTTATTTTATTTTAGTATATTTTATTTTATTATTATTCCTTAGAGACGTGCTTGTTTTCTAATGAGGGACAAAATATGGGTAGATCTGGCTGTGAGGGGAGGTGGAAAGGAACATTGAGGAATAGAGGGAGGAAACCATAATCAGGGTATATTACATGACAAACTATCTATTTTCAGTAAAAGGAAACAAAAACCTTTCCATAGAAACAGAACAGGGTCTCTCCGGCTAGAGCTCACACTTCCTGTGACTCTGCACATCAAGCTTATTTGTCCAGGACTGTGCTGGCTAATGATCACATTGCTCCGCCAATTACCAGGACTATGAAGAGATCTTTCATCTGGAACAGCAAGGTGGCCTTTGGGACTTCAGAGAGGTGGAGGGGGAGCACAGTGCACCACAGTGGAAGTCTGGGACCTGCCTCCAAACTTCAGCAGAAGCAGCAGGACAATGAAAGGAACCAAAGGTGATCATCTGCATATGAGTGATGAGCTCTGAGAACAGTGCTCCCCACTGAGATGGAAGTCTAGGCTTCATGTTCTCTATATCAACACAGCAGGACCTGGTGCTGGTAGCCTGAGGGGAGATCCTATAATCTCACTCTGGTGCTCAGCCACTGTAGTGTTTCATATTGTCCTGCTGCACTTCTTGAAGGTCTCTGTTGGCATTAGCCCATCAAGGGTGACATTGGTCAAGCCCTCCCATAACTTAGTCCTAGCACCTCAAGTTGCATTACCCTGCCTCCCAGAAGATGCACAGATCCTTCATCCTTTTCCCTGGGATGCTGCTCATTCACTTTAGCGATACATTAAATGCTAGCACATTGATAAAGGTAGGCTGCTTTTTCTCAAGGCTGCAAACTTATTCCTGTCAAAGCACAGGCAAAAAACAAAAAAACAAACAAACAAAAAAAACACCACAAGATTCTGAAGTGACTTTGAAAACAATAATGTGGCTCATTAGTATTCACAGGCAGAAAATGGAACTTTCTGTTTGTGTTCAATTATCAGAGTTGACAAGAGGTCTGACTGTAAGAGAGGAAGACGTGGCTCTCACAATCATTTTCAGGTACGAAAATGCAGCACAGAGCAGTCTCTCCTAATTAATACCAATTGTACATCCTGCAGGATATTCCCTGAGCACGTCTAGGCTGCACATAGATTTATTACCATCTTGTTGAGGAAGGAGGGCAGTGATTGACAATAGTTCCCTTTACAAATCCCAAGTGGTGTATAATTTGGCTTTCTAATTGTGCGTGTTTGCACAGTCTGCTTCCTCCTGCAGCTGGGTTGCTGAGTGACATGGTCATCAGTTCTATCTTAGATGTGCCATGCACCTCTAGGAAGGAACAAGTTTGCACATTCTCAGCCTTCACAGAAGTCTTGGGACCCAAACATCAGGGCGGAGACTCTGCAGCAGAGACCCAGTCTCCTCCACGAAGCCACTCAGGCGGCCAACAAAACTTCCTTTTTAAGTAAGGATTCATTAGAGAGAGAGAGAGAGAGAGAGAGAGAGAGAGAGAGAGAGAGAGAGAGAGAGAGAGAGAGAGAGAGAGAGAGAGACTGCTGAGGTCAGAAAAGGGTGCTAGGTACCCTGGAGCTGGAGTTATAGGCCAATGGGAGGCACCTAACAAGGTCTCTGGAATTGAACTGCTGTCCTCTGGAAGAGCAGCAAGTGCTCCTTACTGTTGAGCCATCTCTCCTGTCTAAAAGCCCTTCTTTCTAATGATTATCCGTCCCTGCACACTGAGATTTGCATGTATCACAAGAATAACCCACAGTCATGGGTTCTCTGGCAGTTACAAGCTGATGAAAGCATCATAAAGAAAGTTAACACATGAGCTGGGTATTAAAGAATGAACAGGAGTTTGACACGCAAGGGAATCGGGGAGAAAGGCAGTTTAGAAGACACAAATGGCATGCCAAAAACCTTGGAACAGCAAAGCCCATTTGGGAACCTGTGGGGACGTCAAGTACGTTTTCTTTATTATACCATTGCCTTTCTACTTTGGAGCCTTTTGTTCCTTATTTGTGTAGAATTGAATGTTTGTGCTTCAAGTGTGATTATTTTCTGGGACTCATGGTGAGGTGAGCAGCATTTCTGAGGAAGCTGCAAGGCTGATGAAGAGCAGGAAGCATTTCTTGTGGAGAGCGAGTTGTGCAGACGCCCCTTTGTCCTATGGACCAGTTTCCCCTTTATATACAAAAACATTAAGTGTCTCCCATCTGAAGAGAACTGGTGATCGACACGTGGGCTGGATGCACGGTCATTGGATGACTTCTCTCGAAGGATATTAGCTATTTTTCCTGTGGTTGTGACCAAACCCCTGAGAAGAGGCTCCATGGAGGAAGAGTTTATTTTGGCTGGAAGTTTGAGGGGATGTGGTCGATGATGGTTGTGAAGGTATGATGACAGGTCTCTTCACCTTCACCTCTGGAGGACTGGACAGCAGAGAAAAGACAGGGAGTGAGACTAAGCTATAAAATCTCTACGTCTTCCTCCCATAATCCAACTCTTTCAGTGAAGCTCTGCCTCCTAAATTTGTGCCTCCTTGCAATTAGTGCCACCAGGTGGGGACTCAAGAACATGAGTCTACAGAGGCCATTCTACTCTAAAACCTCAACTCTGGGCTCATGAATGTTTCTGGGACAGAGTGAGGTGATGGGAAATGAGTCTCAAAACCTCTCAATATATGGGTTTCACATCATCTGCATGTACTTTTGAAGGGACACTGACATGGATATCTCAAGACCTCAGAAAAATAAAATATATCTCTCACTAAGATGTTGACTAGCCTACTTGTGAAGACACCTGGATCTCCTTGGAGGTCTAGGATATACATTATTGTACTCAGAAGATTGGGGAACTAACTTTAGAGTGGGAAACCCCAGCCCCCAGATTGTACCTGGCTCTTCCAGCATCTTTCATATTGATAGTCTGTGAGCAAGACAAGACAGTCTTTCTACTGTATAGCAGTTTTCTCTCAGCTAATATGTCCCATCAACAGGGTCACCCCTTAAGGCTCAGGATGTTCCAAGAAAGGTAAAAAATTTCCTTCTATAGGGAAGTTCCTTAAGACATAGCAGGCCTATTTAGGAAGTCCCTGAAACTGAGCAGATGCATTAGGTCCTTCCCTCCTCAAGCTTATACAAGCAATAAAGACTGCTGAGAGACCTCTCAGGCCAGCATATCTGCCTGGAAGAAGCTCAGACCAGCTGTATTGTCTAGAAGAGACAGAGACCAACCATGCTACTTGAAAGACAGACATGTTGAGCTGCCTAGAAAACAGAGAGCACTTGAGATACCTGGACAAAGATCAGACCAGCTGTGACCCCTGAAAAAGACACTTTCTGACCTTTTGATTTGTGTGCAAGCTCCAGTGTTTCAGCTTCTATAAGCTGTCACTCATACTGGGGTGAGATTTTTTTTTTGGTAATGCAGCTGTCTTTGAATCATTTTTCTTCTGGTAAGCAATATTTTATCCATGCTCCTGTAAGTAACTTCAATGAAACTCATTGGTTCACCAAGTTGGACTTTGGTGGTTGTTGGTTCTCAATCTAGGCTGATATGTTTGTCCTTCCTTCTCAGCTACCTGCCTATCTGAACTATGAAGGCTTACATGTCACACAAGAAGCCATCCTAAGATCCAACCCTTGGAGGAAGTCTTCATTCGGTTTTGTTTCCAGAGACACTGGGTGGTTGTCATCCTAGACTGAGGGAGTCATGAGGCATGGGAAAGGCTGAACAGCTGCTGAGTGAGGGGAGCCCTTGGGCTTCCATCAGCTTACACAGAATAAATTGGGACCCTACTTTTTTTCTTGGATGAGAGACAAATTAATTGATCATAAAGTCATTGAAGAAGAAACATGGTAAGAAAAAAATAACTAATTTACCAGATTTATGAAGGTCATTAACAGCCTACTAGGATGTTCTGATTCAGTTGAGACAGTAAATTTAAAGTGACAAAGTGAAGATTGAGAAAAATAAATAAGTAAGTGAGAGAAGGCATAGGAGAAAACATTTTGTTTTTCTTTGTCCTTGTATGTTACATCCTGCTGGCTTCATGCTGTGGAAACTCTCATGTTTCTGGTCATGTGAGCCTAGTCTCGGTCCCAGGCTGAACTTGAAGCATGCTACCTTTCCTTTCCTGTGCACTGATGAGGATAACTCAGTTTCTAAAGTCCAAGAAGGAGAGACAAGAAGTCTCTCATCATTTTTGTCTGGGGCTAGCCAAAGCATTGACTTTGAGATTAGAGGGGTTCTTCCATTGAGTAATATCTGTTCCATTCTCAATTCACTAACTAAAAAGGTGAAATGAAGAAATTGCGATCTGTAAAACACCTCTTGAGTACCTTTTGTCTTCCTTTTGTTATCCTTTTCATCTGTCACATGTCTGAGTATGAAAACTGCAAGGGGCCTCAGTGGTTAGCTCATCTCATATTTTCTAAAGTACACAATATGAATCGAGATTACACAGGGATATTTTAAAATATTTTAATATCTAAATATTTAATGTGTATTATAAAAATTTAAATAGCATAAGAAAACCATGATTTCAAAGATATTGCTCCTTGGGTGATCTCATATATTACTATGACAATAGTCCTGATATTGGATGAATAAACTTTGGGGAAACTAATTAATTTATCTTTTTTTCAGTAGCTAGACAAGCAGGATCAGGAGACAAGAGACAAGACCTAGGTTACCCAGTGAAATGCTAGTGGACCCAGGCTTAAACCCAGGACATTTAACTTCATTTATTCATCATTTTCTTCATGTGTGACACTGATATTTGCTGTAACCACAAATCAAGAATTTTTATATTGCAAAACTATGTATCTAGTGTAAAACTATCATTTGGAGGCTGAGGACATAGCTTGCATATATATATATATATATATATATATATATATATATATATATATATCCGCACGTGAGCACATACATACACACACATGCATATGGGTTAGGGAAACATATATGATATCTTATAAATTCTAAAAAGTGACTTTAAAAATAGTCCATATTGGATGTAATGATAAAATCCAAAGGTTTATCTCAGCAGATGGCCACTCATGTCTGCCAAGTCTCCTCAAGCACAGCAACAAACCTTTTCAGGTCAAGAAAGGGGAACTTTCAGTTTAGGATTAGGTTGAATGGTCCAGTGAGGGGTGAGGTGGTTCATGTCTGCCATGTACTATTCTGACTGTTTTGGTTTATAATTTTGTGTTGTGTCTCTGCGATAAGATTCCCTTGTAACAGTCACCATAGCCACCACTCATCATATTCTCACTGAGTATCCAGCACTCTTCTAACTGCTTTTAACTCATTCACAAAAATGCTTTTACTTACTAAGTCCTTATTGTGCTCAATTTAAAGATCAGAAAACATGGGCTAGTGAGAGGGCCTGCCCAATGACTTGAGTGTGACCCTGAGACCCACATGGAGGAAGGAAAGAATTGACTCTTAACAAGTTGTCTTCTCCCTCTACATGTGCACTATAGTATATACACAATAGATAGATAAATAAATAAATAAAATGTAATATTTTTTTTAAAGAAAAGATCAGAAAACAGAGACACATAGCAGTTAATTCACTTACCCAATACTGGAGAATGGTGAGAGCATCTTGTGCCTCTGACACATAGTGGTTAACTCACTTACTCAGTACTGGGGAACAGTGAAAGCATCTTGTGCCTATGACACATAGTGGTTAACTAGCTTACCCAGTACTGGAGAACAGTGAGAGGGTCTTGTACCTGTCTGCTTTAATGCTGTCTCTTGATCTTGTATTTACAGCAAACCCAGCAATCTTGACCCTGAACTTTAAAACAAAACTCTATAAATCTTTACTAGTTTGCATACTTATGAAAACACTGAAAAAATTAATGTAGTCTTTTTTTTTTGGTGATTAAACTCACTTTACAAACAGTTTTGTCTCCCAATCTTCAGCTGTGTGTAAAAATGCTATCACACAACATTTGACAAAGTCCTTTGAAGAGGATTATATGGAGCTGGGAATTCTTGGGATAACTGAAGTTCATTTTTATGCAAAGTGGTTTTCAAATGCAGAGACCAGAAAGGATGAATGGAGGCTACTGAGGGAAGAGTTCCTCAGGATGAAGCGAGGACACAGAGAGAGAATGACTCTGGGGCAGCACCTGCACCAAGGACCACTAAAGTAGTAACTGGCCTCTGCACATGTCGACAACCCAGATCTACGTTAAAAACTGACATATAACCTAAATTCCTATGGTAATCTTCTGAAGTCTTTATCATCTTTGCAGTCTGAGGAGGGAAGAAATAGAGATGCTTTCTTATGCAGCCCAATGACCAACTAGTGTCACCAACCCATGGGTCGGCACTCAGGCCCAGCTGCCACATTCCTTCTCTTTCTGTCTGGGAGTTCACAGAACATCCTGGAGTGTAGTGGCATGCTCATTTGTTCTTTCTTTGGTTTGAGTCATGAGTAAAAAACACACTGGAAACATTTACTGTTTAGCTGGATGACATTTTCCAAGGTAGCTCACAGGATTAAGGAGGCCGTTTGGGGTCTCTCAGCAAGAATGACATTTAGAAACCTCTATAGGCTCTTCCCAAAAGGATGCCCTGAAAGTGACCTGGTCAAGGGCAGCCACTGCAGAAAAACTTTGTAAAACTACAGGGTGATAGTTCAAAAATATTTATTTTTGTTATGCACATATGACATGGGGGCATTATACAAGGGTCTGCATATGGAGGTCAGAGGACATGTTCTAGAGTTGATTATGTCTACCCTCATGTTTCAAACTCACATCTCCAGGCTAATACCTCAAGAGATTTTTACCTACTGGGCCCTTTGGACAGTCCAGAGTGATAATTTGAAAGCAACAAATTTATGTGAAGTGCTGAATCATACACTCAAAAACCCCACAAAGTAAATGCATGTAAATGTCACATATACAAACAGTAAGATTCCAACTTTCCCTTTGATTAAAAAAAGATCTACTTTAGACTGTGTAGAGAGCCATTTCTTAATAATTATTAAATTCTAGCCACGTCTGAATTCCAGTTTGGCTTTTCAAAACAATGGAGGTCAAGTTTGTTCTCTCTTCCCTGTGACAACCCTTCAGATGTTTGACAAGACAGATTTCTTACTTCCTCTTCACTGTCTTTTATGGTTAATCAAAGGTTTCTTAAACTGACCTCTTCCCTGAGAGGCAAGAGCTGACTTCCTCCAGAGACCTTCAGTGTCTAACAGAGGAACAGTCTGGTTCATTTCTCCTTTAAAAACAGGTACTGAGGAATGACAAAACACCTCTTAGCCTGTTTTCTCTTTGCAAGGCAGGCGCTAGGTCCACAATAAATATTTTTCTAAACTGTGCAGTTGAGCCATATGCAAATTTACATAATGGCCTTCAAGTGATTGGCTGAATGTTAATTATATGTCACCCGTGACTGGATAAAGCTGGGATTGAGTAATTCCTTTATGACTGATGCACGGCCAGCAAACCAGGAACCCTTACCCTCCTCTTGTCTTCCTGTCACTTCAGATGGCATTTAAAAGGAAGAGGTGGCAAGCAATGTGTGATGTGTGTGTGTGTGTGTGTGTGTGTGTGTGTGTGTGTGTGTGTATTATTTTTTCCAAGTTAACAAAATGTTTGATAGCAAATAATGTCTTAGAGGTGTACAAGGTGTTTGCTAACATTACAAACATTTTGGTTAGTTCAAACTTTCTCTGTGTTAGGGATGCTTTGGCCAGATGGATGAGTGAACTAGGGAAGAATTTGTATTAAATACAAGTTGCTTTGCCTCTACTTACTAATAAACATGGATCTAGGAGCCAGATGGTAAAATACTCTGGCTCGGACACTTAGAAGTGAACTGGAGTTTCCACTCTAAAGAATGTGCTAACTAAGGTTTTTTGCTATTTAGTTTTGTTTTCTTGAAGTGCTGGGATTGAACTCACGGCCTTGTATTTGTTAGTTCAGGGCTCTTCACTGCTTCATATCCCAAGCTCCTAACTATGACTTTTAAGCACAGCAAAGTCATTTTACAATATATAGCGTGAAAGACTTGAGGTGGGGAGGCATGATGAGTGAGTGGCCTGGCCACAGGTCCTGGCTCTGTCATCAGATGTCATCAGTTAGTAGAGTCAGAATGCTTTCTTACCATGCATGTACCCAGAAAAGAGGGTTGAAACAATGTCTCTTCTTCAGGGACCTTGAAGACTGATGGTGATGACGCATATCCTCTGCTCTTAGATGTCACAGAGGACCTACACCCTAACAGCCTATGCCAGGGTCCCCAGCTTCACTGGTGTAGTAAGCCTCACATAGAAGGCCTCAGTTATCCCAAAGGATAGTTTTTCTGCTTCCATGGTGGACAGGTTTTATGGTGTGACTTTCCTTGGTCTACCATTGGTGTGTGGTGCTTGTTCCCTGTCAGACACAGTTTACATATTTTATATATAATAAATCTTAATAAGCATTATGAAACCTTAAATGGATATTATATAAAGGAACTGAGATATGAAGCAATTAGGTAACCTTCACAGGCATACAGTGAGAGCAAATGCTGAATCTGGAGGTCAAGGGGTCTCTTTCAAGTCAGTGTGCTTTGTTATTGCGCTGTTTTGTGCCTTGCAGGTTGGGCTCTAAGTCTCAGCATTGAGAAGTGATAAAGAGTGGAAGAAGCTGTTGCCAATAAGAAGATGTAAGCTATCAGAATGTGATAGCTACTCACGTCCAGCGACTGGTTGCCATACACATTCCAGCCTTTTGCTGTCATTACAGGTCTTCTGATTTTTCAGTGAAGGTCACAAGTCAGAATGTTAAAAGCATATTCTACTCACCATAAGATGCTACAACTAGTTATAAAGTTTTAAGGACTCAATACAAGGCACTTGTGGCTCACAGGACAATATTCTGTGATGTGGTTTGAGGTTGATGACCGCATTGTTGGTCCAAGGCCAGCATGTGGAGCTACATGTGGGTTCACATGCACACCTTATTACTTCTTAGTAACACATCTCTCTTGCCTCAGTCTGAGAAGTGGGGCTCATGACATTAGTGAGAATACATACCTACAATTACTGTAGGAGGCAAATGAATTAATATAAACTTAAGAATGAGGCCTAGCATAGGCAAGCATTATATTAGCATGCAGTATTACATCTTCCTGTTTTTCCTCCTGACATAGAAGCTAGTGCTAGCAGTGACCATGGAATTTACCTCACACTGGCTGGGCTCTGGGGAACAATGTCTTCTGTGGCTGCCAAATGACTAACATCGAAAACATTTTCAATATAGATCTTACTTCAATCATCAAAGGCAGGCCATAGAAATTATTTGCTTATACAGAATAAATACAACAGGGCTGGGAATGTGCCCTAATGGTAGAGCTCTTGCCAACAAACATTAGGCTCTGGGCTTGATTCAAGCACCTAAAAAAGGAAATGAAACGAAAAGTCATCAATTTCTCATGTCTATTTTCCCTGCTAATTGTTATTGTTATTTTTAATTGTATTTTCTCTTAATATTATTCTGGAAATAAAATTAACAGAAAAGAAAATAGTCAGTCTCTTCAAATGGCATTGGTTCACAAAGCATTGATCCCACAGGAAGCTATCAAGGACACAGACAACTTCTGTTGGAAAGGAAAAGCAAAAAATCATCAGTTTTGAAATTTGACATCTGCAGATCCATTTAGCATCTGCTCTGTGGAGACGACATGAGGACAGAAATTTGAGTCACATGAAGCCCCAAAGAGTTCTGCAGGGCCATCATCTTTAGTGGCAAAGTGTTGTTGGGGTGCAGGTTCCTGAACCTGACCCTGGAGGATTTAGTGGGGCCCACATCTCCCTTCACATTGTATCCATCATGGGCTGCACTTTGAGAAGCACTGCTCCAATACAACAGTATGGGAGGTTAGACAACGCAAGTCTCCTCCCAACCTCCTTCTCTCCCCTCCTGCCACCTTCACCAAAAGATTCTCAAGTCCTTCTCAGTCCCAGAGGACAAGACTCTTGATTGATCCAACCTACAATTATCATTTGGCAGGCCTGGACATGTGGCATTACCCTGGCAAATAAGAAAACACCTTTAGTCTTTTGAGAGCACATAGTGCTCTGCCTGGGGTCTGCTTGTAGTTTCCCAAGTTTTCACGTTCTTTTCTTTCCTGGTGAGTCAGCTGTGTGAAAGCAATCTTTCAGCACAAATGGAGTGACCAGTGGAGCTGGAGGTGGAAGAACTAGAGGTTCATGAGGACACTGATGGTGGCTGAAATAAACTCTGCCGTTCCTTGCCTGCGTTTGTCAAGTACGTTCCTGTGCTCCAGACAAGTTCAATTACTTTACAAATTTGGTTCTAAAGTGACATATCTTAAATTCTATAAAAATACAAGGTGCAGAAGTTGCTCTAGTTTAAAGGAACAGGAGGGAAAGCTCCAGTGTGTAGGGATTTGCTGTGGTTTATATACTCTTTAAATAAATTTCTTCAAGGAGGAGGTAAATCCGAATGTGACCCAAGTGAGAACAAAGACAGAAAAAGACGTTAAAAACAAAAAAGACATTTTATGCCTATAGGCTGAAATGGAGTTACCTGCAGATCTTTTAATTTGAATCCTGGGGTGCTAGAAAAGTTGGTTTTTGCCCCTTAAATAAAAACTAGTTTATGAAGCAGCAGGGAAACAGAAGAATTATCAGAAGATAATCCTACAACACAACTCCTGTTATCAATCATGTCTAAATGAAAGAGAGGCAGGTCTGCTTGCAAAGACTATGTCAAAGCAGGTCCCCAGCCAAGACCCCTGCTTTTGAAGGTGTTAAGGTGAAGGCCATTAAAACAATGGAGAAGGAAGGTCAAAGGACAGTTAGGTGGAAAGTAGGGATTTTGAAATTGGCAACCATATCAAATAAAATATTTTAGCTGTGGTTACTAACCCATGAAATTGAGTGAGTGAACAGGTTGATTGCTGCCATGCTTGTGTGATAACTATGCTATGATGGAAACAGACTGTGGATGAAAATAGCTTTGGGCATCACTCCTTGAGGAAAATCTCAGGTTTCCACACCTAAGCACTGGGAAGTGATGGGCTGTGTCTGCACATTTGTCAGAGAAGCTGTTCACACTGATGGTCTTGGGTGTAGACAGGGGAGGCAGACCATAGTCAGCCTAACCAGTTTTCTGAGAGCATCAGGTAAGGGCTGAATTCTAGAGGGCAGAACATAACTGTCCAGAGTGGCCATGTTGAGAAGTGACCACACTGTCTGGATCTCAGTTATAATTCTTGTCCATTTGTACCAATATGAATGAGGATCTCTGAATTATTTTCTATTGTACACAAGCCAAATAAAAGGTTTTTTGGGCAATGACTTCTGTGTCTACCAGTGTTTGTGTTATCTTTCAGACACGGAGTTGCATATAGGGCGCCAAGGAAGAACTATACCAGACAGAACCCAGAACCTATAGCCAGATGCTCCTTTAAGAAAGGGAGAAGTGAAGGCTACTCCAGAGTGAGGCAGCTGTTTCCCGTGTGCACTCATGAATGTGCTGTGTGGGCACTGGACAGGGCAAAGGGCCTGAGGATGTAATCATTGAAGACCCAGCGTCTTTCTCTTTCTCCTCTCATTATGGAATATCACAGTAAAACAGCTCATTTTTTCATGTATTAGGAATCTGTGTTCTTTAAGGAGAATCTCCCAAGCTCTAGAAAGATAAATCACAATCACTGGCAATATCACAATCAGTGACAACCATTAGTTTAACTGTGCCTGTGACTATACCTTGGCCAATTTCACAGCAAAACTCTGAGACACTTCCAGAAAAGCATCTTTCCTGTAAGGCGCAAGCTGCCAAGGGAGAGAAGCAATCCAAAGTCCTACCCAGATATAAAACCTTCTAACCACAACAATGACCAGCACAGAGTATACACCCAAGGGTACAGTAGTGGCACTGATATCTTGGCGGTAATGAACAGCCATCTAATCAGGTCTAAGACTCACTCAATTAGAGGGGATACATGCCTGGTACTGTAGATCCAGCCAACTACTTGTGGCTGCTGAGTCATGGGCCCTAGAGGAGAACTCACTATTGGGTTTCTTTTTCTTTCTTCTATTGTAATTTCTAACTGTTCTAAATACTTATCCTTATACTCACAAGTGAGTATAGGTATCACCGTGACTCAAAGAAACTTCTTTTTGCACCAGAAAACATCATAGAAATCTACAACTGGTCAAAGTGCAGAGAACAACTGGCCCTGGGGTACCTGTCTTCAAAATGTTATATCTATAGTATGACCCTTCTATGTAAGTTCTGGAGAACATCCAGAAAGACCCTGAGAACCAGAGCACCAGGACATCTGCTAAGAGACTGTGTTTTCTATGGGTGGCAGTAAGTTGCACCCATGAAATCTCAACAATACAGTCAGCTAAGACAATCTTCACGATGACAACATCAGTTGCTATGCCAATGTAAATGGGGGAAATCTCACAAGCTCCCACTCCTAGATGAAGAGCTATAAGTAGTCAATGGCTACCAAGAGAAAAAGAATCAGTCTTCTCCAAGGATGAGCTCAGATAGGTTATGCAATCTCAAATGGTCAGCTCTAAGTGCATATACACACACAT
Source organism: Peromyscus eremicus (assembly GCF_949786415.1). NCBI lineage: Eukaryota > Metazoa > Chordata > Mammalia > Rodentia > Cricetidae > Peromyscus > Peromyscus eremicus. Next base: position 4,300,466 of record NC_081422.1, on the reverse strand, counting down.
GAATAAAACTCACTCATCATGTTGCACTTATATATACACTTGTGTGTGTGTGTGTGTGTGTGTGTGTGTGTGTGTGTGTGTGTGAATACAACAATAGTAACTAAAGAAGAGGTAATGGAGTTCAGAGGGACATACCTAGAAGGAGTTGAAGGGGGAGAGTTTGGGGTGAAATGATGTAAATATAGTACTTAGGTATGAAATTCTCAAAAGTAAAAAGCTAACAAGGAGAACCCCAAGAGGGATGCACGGATCACCCTGGGAAGGGAAATGGATGAGATCTCCATGAGTAAACTTGGGGTAAGTAGGGCAATGGAGAGTAGGGGATGGGGGATGAGAACATAAGGGAATGGGGTGGTTGAGCTGGAACAAGGATAGAGTGGGAGAGCAAGGAAAGAGATGCCATGATAGAGGGAGACACCATGGGGATAGGGAGAAACAGGGTGCTAGGGAACTTCCCAGAAATCTACAAGTATGACCCCACCTTAGACTGCTGGCTGTAGTGGAAAGGGTCCCTGAGAAAAGAACATATGTGGAGAAACCCTCCCCCTACCTCTCCTGGCTTCTAGAAGTTGCTGTGGGAGGAGAGCCTCAGCTGCAGCAGTCACCTACCTGACAGCTCTCCTGGAACTTCCAACACATAGTGACAGGGCAGAGATGGATGGACCCTGGGTCCTGATGACCTGGTGCAGTAAGTGAGGATCTGCCTTACACCCGACTTTGCATGGAGCAAGGTAATGAGTGCCTAGTATATGAGATGTTAACTACTTTCTCTTAGAGGACGCAAGAGGCATCCTAATGAGGAGGGAGACAAGATCGTCCTTAAATACACTGCAATACATATTTTTAGCCACTTTATTTGAGTCAAGTAAACATCTAAATTTGAAGCTAAACTCAGCCACCTAACTAACCACATCACTGTCTTATGCCTCGGTTTTTCCACCAGTAAAACTGTAGATATAAACACCCACTATCAATCTTATCAAAGATTGATGAGAGGCATGAAATAAGCATTAATGAGTGCCAACTGCTTTTCATCTTACCCTATTGATGAAGAATATCCTGCTTTACCCCGAGGTAGATGCTAATCTTGGTGTATGTTATCAGCAGTGGCTTTAAACAGCATTCTTATGTATTTTCAGTAAAAGGAGAACAACATCTATTTCTGGCTTTGCTGCAAGTGAATTAGGCTGCTAAAGCAAAACAGAAACATGTTTGTTTTGTAATGGAGGCTTCGCAGCCCCCTCTTTCTTTCCAGATTCTCTGTAGATTCTTCCTAATGTTGTTTAAGTGGCTCAGTTGCAATGTGTGATTTTTACTGATCTAGTAATTGATGGAGGGAAGGAGATGTCTGAGGAGGAATGTTAAATTAGTTTCTCCATGGGAATAGAGTGAATTGCCACTTCCGTTAGTATATTTATTTAAACCACATAGTCAATGTTCCATTCTCTCCACTGATGGCAATTGGCCATGTCTATTTCTCTAGGATTGTATGGTATGTATTGATGCATCACTCTTTAGATTCAAGTCCGTTTAAGGACCAGTTATGAGGCACATATAAGAATAGCTAGGGTAGAAGGAAGTGAGTGACCTTCACAAAATGTACAATTGCTTAAAGAGTTAGGAAAGCACAAAGCATATTTTATGAGAAGATTAACATGAGTTCAATGGTAGTTGCTAATTGGTTCAGTACAGTTCTCTAACATTGTTCTGTACCTCAGACAATTACATTTTATTTCAAACAGCACTTCTAGACAGGTTGCAGTAGTCAGGCTACAGCTAGCTGAGAATTATCAGCCCTTTACCATAGCACCATTATTGAATGCTAGAAACTGCCTTAGACCTCATGCCACTTTATCACTAAGTGTTTCAGGATACATCTATCAAAGCAGGGCCATTTTCTCATTTAACGGTAATACTCTTATTCCATCTAGCAAAACACAATCAACAATAATTTGTTCATGTTAACTACTGATCAACTTTTAGATTTCTCTGATTCTTCTCAACATAATTATAAAGAATTAATCTATTCCAATCTGGAAGAAAATGCTCCACATACCAAATAGCAGTTACAGGTTTAATTTCTTCTTATACTGCTTTTGTTTCATGCTGCTACCTGTTGTAGAACTGTCCCAGACAATTTCCTGTGTTCTTGTCCCAGACAACTTCCTGTGTCTGGTTTTGTTCCCTTGGAGTGTCATTTAGTTTGATCCTCTGGTCTCATATTTCCTATACATTATAAGTTAGTACAACAACTTAAATATCAATGAATTTTAGCGAGAGAGTTTCATAGGAGAGTTTGTGTACTTTCTGGCCCTCTGTGTGAGGAGCATGTGATGTGTGCTGGCCCATTGCTGCATTTCTGTAGGTGTCATGCCTTAATAAGCAGCCTGCTACTGACAGGCATTTGTTGTTTTCCCTTGATTGTTACAAAAATAATGCCACAATGTGTAAACTTGCATATTCTCCTTTTCTATAGTTGTGATAGAAATACAATGGCAAAAGATAAGTTAAGGCACACAGGGTTTATTTTAGATTATGGTTCCGGAGGGACAGAGTCCATTACAGAGGAGGAGGCATGACATCAGAACCTAGAAGGAGAGAGAGAGAGAGAGAGAGAGAGAGAGAGAGAGAGAGAGAGAGAGAGAGAGAAAGAGAGAGAGAGAGAGAGAAGACAGGCAGACAGAGAAAGAAGGGAGAACTGGTTGTGTGGTGAGGTCACACACCCTCAAACCTGTCCCCAATGACGTACTTCCTCTAACAAGGGTCTACTTCCTAAAGGTTCCATTACTTCTCCAGATAGCACCACAGAAGGGACTAAATGTTCACATACAGGAGCCCATCTGGGACATTTCTCACTTGACTACCATCTAATCTCTACTATAATGTCTTAGAAATGGTATTGTTGCTCTTTGATGCTGTTTATTTTCCTATGGTGTTTTACATATATTTTTTCTGTCTTGGGCCTTCAGTCATTTTACCATGGTGTATTTTAATTTGCTCATGCTGCTAGGGTTATACTGGTTGGAGTTATATATGTACCCTGAAGTTGTGGCTTGACAGCCTTTGTCAGTTTGGGAATCTCAGTGTCATGTGTTCAAGTATCCTTAGATTCCATTCCCTTTTTTTGTCTGGAACTCTCTGTGTGAGACCTCCCTTGGGCCCCCTCTCTTGTGTTCATATCTATCTTTTAGTCACTCATCTGTCTGCTCTTCACTCAGGATATTTACATCTGATGCACATAACAGTTCATCAAACCTCTATTAGGTATGTATAATGTTTTTAAACTTATATGCTGTGTTCTTTAAATATTTAATTTTATTTAATGTGTATAAAATTTTGCCTACATGTATGTATGTGAACTGCGTATGTGCAGTACCCAAGGAAGCCAGAAGAGGTCAATAGATCCCCTGGAACTATAGTTACAGATGGCTGTGACCTACAGGGTGAGTCTTTTCAGTGTCTCATCTCTTTGTGTGACTTTGATATTTGGTAGGATATTAGAGATCTAATTTGGGGTTCTGATGCTGTCATTGTCTCCATGAGCTCCATGTGTTTGGTCAGGTAACTAGAGGTAGATGTGAACTTGTGTAATCTTAATACAATTTTAGGGCTTTGGGCTGAAAACAGATATTTATGGTTTTCCCTTACTCCAGGAAAGAACGCTTCTGTTCACAACCCCTAGCCCACGGACTTTACTAGAGACTCTCCTACCTGGTAGAATTGAACTGTGAATTCACCCCACACCTGTTTAAGTATCACATAAAACTGAGTCCCTCCATCTCACAACTACTTCTGAGGGGCCACAGCAGAACCATGGCTAGGCTTCTCCTGCCTCCAGCCTTTCTGTTTCGGTTTCAGTGTCTGTACCTTGTTAGGTAGAGGAGCCCCAGCCAATCATGTTCAGGATGACCTCATCCCCTCCTTGCTGCCTATAAAAGGAGCCTGCAAACTCCTTTCAGGGTCACAGCCATTTTGTTGCCTGTCTGGCAGACCCCTGCATGCTGGAATAAACAACGCTCTTGCTCTTTGCATATGTGAGTGGTTGTCTCTGATTTGTGGGGTGTTCTGTGGACCCTAGCACCTCCATTACAACTGACACATAGTAGCCCTAGGAGAAGCAGCTCCCAGTATACCTTCTCCCCACAGATTTGTTTCTTATTATATCTACCACTGCCATTACTTCATTATTGCCAACATGCCAAGGGATTTTGACCATCTTCTCTGTACATTCTGTTGATTCTGGTGCAGGAGTAGGTCTGAATCCTCCAACCTGTCATTGTGGCAGTGGGTGTTTTCACAAGTTTTTGTAAGAGCAAGAGATTCCAATCATTGAGATTCTGGCTATAGTTTTGATACCTTTTTCAAAATGTTATTTTTTGATTGTCTATATCTGTGCAGTTCTCATAGTGAGACTGCCAATATTTTGATTGTCTATATCTGTGCAGTTCTCATAGTGAGACTGCCAATATTTTAAGGAGGTCTCACAGACCACCTTCACCTCAGTGTCTCTGGGTGGCTACATTAAAACCTGAGGATGTATTAGCTATAAGCCATCCTCAGGGCTGTGTATCAGGGAAAACTTCATTATTTTGTGACAAGATACCCAGGTAAAAATGTACTATCAGTGTAAATGGAGCCTCTTGTCATCAACTTAGTGAAAAATTCTATCTTAAATTTAGATGAACTGTCAATGTGACATTATATTTAATAATTGCTTTACGAACTTTAAAAATTATCATACATGCTGAAAGCTGCCCCAAAGAACGAGCCCCATTGTACTACCTATACATCTGCAATAAGCTTTCTTATTTTATCAAGTGTTACTATGACTGAGAAGACAGTAAAATTTTGTTTCAGCTTTTGTCTCTGAATCATTAATTGTCTCTGTGCTTAAGAAATAATAGTTAGAGTTTGATTTATTCAATGCAAGAGGATGGAATTGGTCTACACACATGGCAGAGAAGTGCCTGATTGTCTTAGGGTAAGGCTGCAGTAAGATCAGGGTGAGTTGCTGTCCTAAGCATCTTCACTGTCTCTCTTCTGTGTTATTTATAACTGCTTTCAGAGACAAAATGTTCTACAGAGAAATGCTTGACCATCTGGCTATTGAAGCATGGACTGCAAGAAATTAAGATTTCTCCATCAACCTTCTACTGGGGGGAGGAAGAGATGGAGGCTCTGGTGCCAGGCTGAAGAGGAACATGGTGCTCAGGAAGGAAGCATACAGTTCTGAGGAATTCTTGAACCACTTTGCAGAAGAGTAAGAGCTGCAACAACTGATTACTGATGGGCAGGAACACACTATGACCAGGACTTCCGAATTAAGTATACTTCTTGCCCTTTATTTTAATGAAAATCTCATGTCTTATTCCTAAGAGGGACTTGGAGGTCACTGGATTTGTTTCTCTTCCCCCTATGGTGACACTGAATAGATCTTCTTTTTCTGCTTTTCACTATTAACCTGTCTTTGTAATTAGCATATTGGTGCAAGTAGCTGAGCCTAGCTTGTTGGGATGGTGAGAGCTCAGGCTTTGACCCTCAAAACTTAGCAACACTTTGTGTTACTATTTTTCTTTTACATCCATTAATGCCTATGAATAAAAACATTAGAATTTTGAATAATAATGAAATGAACTCTCTGCTTCATGCCCACCTTGGTGAAGATGGTATTGACCTAATCAATTGTAAAGATTGGAATAGGGGGCTCTAGAGAACGGAGTATTTTATCAAAAATTCACTTGCTTACAAAGAGGCTGTGGTGGCATCCATGCTCTTTCTATTGGGTCAAGGGAAAAGACCATGAGAACTTTGTCCATACAGAGAAAGGCAGTGGAGCTATTTGCTCACCTAGTCATCATTTTTGTAGGCAGGATAGTCAGGGAAGAGATATTTTGTTAATAATGTCAACAGAGTTGGCCTTGGTGCAAGTAGACCCTAACAACTAAAGACAAAATAATATTTGAACTCTAGAAGTAGTAGGCTGGGAAGAGTCCTGGCTGGAGCCACATCTTCAAATTCTCTTTGTATAATGCAAAAGTCAACCAAAAAATTTTTCTATATTTAGCTTCTTCTGCAACCATACCATTGGGCATCAAATACCTATAAAGGGAAAAAATGATGGCTTTCTTTTTCTATTTCTAGGCTCATTATGAGACCCTCTAAAACAAAGTTAGATTAACAAAGGAAAATATGGAACACACTTACCTAGTAAAAGTTTTACATAACATGAGAAACTTCAGAAATGAATACTCCCAAACCCACCACTGCTAAATAAGAACACAGGCATGGGCTATGTTGTAGTTACATGATTGTAGGATGAAATGGTATGATGTAATGGTGAGACTAGATAGGAGAGTGTAGTGGATACATGTTCTACCTATGACCTTGAGGTGCAGCTCCTCAAGATGTAGCAGGTAACTGTTCTACCTATAACTTTGAAGTACCTGCCCCTGTGGCATGGCCTCGGGGCTACCCTTAAGCCCCAAGATGCACTTATGGTAAGCAAATTGGCAGCATTCCTCCCACTGGCCCCTGCCCCACTCTGAGCAGGCTCCAATGGCCACTGCGAGACTGCTGTGAGAGTCTCTGGTGTATTCTGCTTGCCCACCAGTGACCAGCCTGTTGATAATCCTTACTTTTGAATCTGTCCCATGTAGTTGCTTAAGCTCATAGGTCAAACAACTTCAGAGCTCAAGCCAGAGTGAAATACAGTGCTTCAGGACCTATCTTGGCACTACACCTGTGACATCAGCTGGTCAACCATCACTACTACATCCAAAAATTATTGCATGGACAAGCCATTCTTCTTACCTGGTTACTTAAGAGCATGGGACACCTGAAATACTTAGGACACTTAGAACAATCTCTCAAAGATCTTATCTGAAGTAAATTACTTGATGTTACACTTTGAAATGATTAATAAATAATTTTTTTCTTTTCCTTACAGATTTTAAGTATTTCTTACACCATGGCAGATAATATAGACTTTCAGGAATTTAAAAACTTCTCTGTTTATACTATGGATGAAATTTTACAAAACATATATGACCTTCCTGGGATGTATAAAATTTTTGCCATAATGATGATTAGCATAGTAATCCATATCATATTATTAAAAAATTGGTTTAAGAATAGCACCAAATATCAGAAATTAATCAGACATATAGAGACATTGAAAAGTGGTAATGAGAACTTAAACTAAAGGATTCATTTTTTGGAATCTGCTGATTTACCACATAAATAACAGTCTATTAATAATGAATGGTCAACCAGATTTAATTCTATTGAAAATAAATGTGAAAATTATGGGATAAAACATTAAGCCTGTAAGGCAATTTTAATGACATACAGATAATTTCTAAGGAGGAATGCTCATCAATAATTGACAGAATGAAATCTTTGGAATCATATGTTTTTTGATGAACATAAAATTTTTTTGAATCCATGAAGTCACTGGAATCATTTACAGTAGTACAGTGGTACAGAATTTAGAAAAAGCTGTGGTTAATTGATTTCAAGCTTTGGAGACGTCTGTTAGAACAGACAATAAGAGTGTCAAGCAGAAGGGAAAGGCTAGAGAGGTCATAACATCTCCAGTGCCTTACAGAGTTAGAGATGACTTACCAAAAGTCACTTCCCACAATAACACATACCCTGTAACCATTTGTAAAAAGTAAGCAACTGATAAACATCCTGAAGGTTATGTAGAATATATATGGAAGCCTATACATATGAGAGAATTAAAGAACATCAAGGAAGCTATAGTTACCTAAGGTATACATTCAATATATGTGAAACAGATGTTAAAAACGTGGTCTGTTAGAAATAGGATCATGTCAAATGGCTGAAATCAGTTAGTATCAGCTATATTAGAATATAGCCAGCAGTTACAATGGAAAAGCTGGTTTACAGAAGAAGCTAAGGCCCTTGAGCAGCAAGGTAATATTAGAGGTTTTGAGATCTCCTAAGATCAAATTCTTGGTGAGGGCTACTCCACTGATATAGATGCATAATGAAACAAACTGAAGACCCCAACCTTCTGGATTATACAGAAGAGGTGGCAAAGGCCAACGTTGGAACAATAAATGCAGATCAACAAGAGACATACGAGGCAACCCATTACTATTGGGAAAAGCCTCAGGGGGCCTCCTGCAGGCCTCCAAATCAAACGTAGTGCACTCATTTCCAGTAACTGTGGAGAAAATTCCACCCCAGGACAATTAAATAATCCATTGTTCAATGTAAAAAATGACACATAGAACAACTTTGAAAATGGATCAAAAATTCCAAAAAATACCATAAAACGAATATTTTGGCAGACCTCCATAAACGATTAAAGACAAAAGCTTAGAGTATGAATAAATAACCATATTCTGGAAGGCTTATTGAACACAGGTGTGAATGTGACCATAATTATGCCCAAATCATGGTATCCAAATTGGTTTCTTCAAGAGGTAGACGTCCAGTTTCTAGGGATTAGAACCCTAACTCAGATAAAACAAAATATGAAATGGAATTAATGCATAGGGCCAGAAGGACAAAGAGGAGGGCTGAGGCTGTTTGTGGCTGATATAGCAGTGAATCTATCTTGTGACCAAAATCTGTTACAGCAATGAAACGCCCAGATTAATATTTCTCCAATCTCAGAAGCAGACTATAGACCATTTCATCTTCTGGGAATAATATAATAAGACATTAAAAATACAGCCACAAACAATTCAGGCTGTATATAAACAGAGCACAACCACCGTTGAACTCTCAGAGGCACCAATGACCCTACCTTTAAAATGGCTAACTGATAAACCTGTCTGAATTGGGCAATGACCTATGACGCAAGAGAAGCTGCAAGCCTTAGAACAGCTGGTTCAGGAGCAGTTAAATGCTCAACATATTGAAAAATCTGTCAGTCCCTGGAATTCTCCTGTATTTGTTATTAAAAAGAAATCTGGTAAAAAGGAGAATGCTGACAGATCTGAGAGCCATTAATAAAGTAATTCAGCCTAAGAGCTCCCTACAGAATGAGATGCCCTTGCCCTCTCTGTTACCTAAAGAATGGCCTATTATAGTTATTCACTTAAAAGACTCTTTTCTTTTAACTATGTCTCTACAATAAAAGAGCAGAGAAAATTTGTCTTCACAGTACCTAATTATAATAATTCCCAGCCATCAAAGAGATATAAATGGAAGGTTCTCCCACAGGGAATGTTAAATAGTCCCGCCCTATGCCAATTTTTGTGCAAAAAACCATCAGAAATCATTCATGCACAATTTCCACAATCTATAATTTACCATTATATGGATGATATCTTTTTAGCTGACCTGAAGTTAGATACTTTAGAAAGCTTGTTTGGAGAAGTAAAGAAAGTTTTGCCTCACTGGGGACTACAAATTGCTCCTAAAAAGATATAAAGAGGAGATTCTATTATTACTTAGGATATAAGATAGATCTACAAAGTATTAGACCCCCAAAAGGTACAACTCAGAAGAGATTGATTGGGGACTCTTAATGATTTTCAAAGATTGTTAGGAAGCATTTCCAACTTACAGAGTACCATTGGAATACCTAAAGATGGACTAGTGAATTTGATCAATACCCTAAAAGGAGACAAGGATTTAAATAGTCCAAGAGAATTATCAGCTGCAGCCTAGAAGGAATTAGCTCTAGTAGAAAAGAAAATACAAGAGGCACATGTGGATTGTGTGAATCCAGAACTTAACTGCATTCTGGTCATATTACCCTCCAGACATTACCTTCAGGGATTTTGATGCAGAGGGGAGATATTATATTGTAATGGATATTTCTACCTCATAAACTGAGTAAGATGTTAAAGACATATGTGGAAAAGATCTCTGACTTGATTTTAAAAGGAAAATTAAGACTTTGTCAATTGACAGGAATGGACCCAGAAGAAATTGTAGTACCTTTAAGTAATGAGGAAATCGCCTCTTTATGGAATGATAATGAATATTGGCAAAGAGCCTGCAGTAATTTTGGGGAGAGATTAACAATTGTTATCCCAAAAGCAAGAGAATAGAATTCATAAAAAGAACTGAATGTGTCCTTCTTCACATTGTATGGCAAAAACCAATCTGTGGAGTTCTCACATTGTATACTGATCCAAATAAATCAGGAAGGGCAGGATACAAATCAGGAGATTTAAGTAAAGTTAGAACTGTATGCCATTCTTATGGTACTTATGAACTTCACAGAACCTCTCAATATAGTTACTGACTCTCAATATGCAGAGAGAGTTGTTTTACATATTGAAACTGCTGAATTTATTCCTGATAACACAGAACTAACTTCATTATTTATACAATTACAGGACATTATCGGAAATAGGAAACATCCTATGTATATAACACACATCAGATGCCATACAGGTCTGCCAGGTCCTCTAGCACAACATAATGATGAGATTGATCAGTTATTAGTAGGTAATGTGCTAGAAGCCTCAGAATTTCATAAGAAACACCATGTAAATAGCAAAGGTTTGAAAAGGGACTTTTCCATCACTTGGCAAGAAGCCAAGAAAATCATAAAAAAAAGTGCTACTTGTTCCTTCTATAACCAAACTCTATTACCTGCAGGAAGTAATCCTAAAGGTATACAAAGAAATAAAAATTGGTAGATGGATGTGTTTCATTTTGAAGAATTTGGAAGATTAAAATATGTCCACCATACCATTGACATTGGTATCCTATTTAGGATTTCACAACACCTATGAGTTCTGAAAAGGCTGATTCTGTAATTACACACCTATTAGAAGTTATGGTCATCATGAAAATACCTGTACAAATTAAGATTGAATGCTCTAGCATATATCTCTAGTAAAATGAAACAGTTTTTTGCTTATTACAATATAAAGCATATTATAGGTGTACCACAAAATCCTACAGGCCAAGCAGTTATAGAGAGATCTAGTTGAACTTTAAAGGATATGCTAAATAAACAGAAAGAGGTAATAATGACACCTAGAAATAGATTACATAATGCTTTTCTAACCTCAAATTTTCTCAGTGCTGATGAGAAAGAAACAACAGCTATGGAGAGACAATGGACAACAGAAAAAACTCCTCAGCTAAACCAGCCTGTTTACTTCAAAGATCTGTTTACCTTGGAATGGAAACCAGGATATGTCTTATGTTAGGAAAGGGTTTTGCTTTTGTTTCTGCAGGAGAAGAAAAGCTATGAGTACCAACAAAATTAATAAAATTTGATTTGAACAGTAGAAACCCTTGATAAGAATTGATAGCTCATCCACTGACATGACAACTCTACAAGTTGTAAGACAACTCAACAAATAAGGGTAGGTCAGGGTTCTGTTTTTTGTCTTTACATGAAAATAGAAACACTCAACTTCAAGAAATATAAAGCCCTTGGACACCTAGATATCTATAGCAGAACAGAAGGACCTATTGGTATCGATATACACAGGGTATCTCATCACCTAACCTCAATATCTCTTTAACTCTAGAAAAGTTGTGGTCCCTATTCAACTATAAATCAAGTTGGCTTTGGAGTTGGAATGTGGTTCTCTTATTCTCTAAGCCAAAGAATTTTGCTAAAAGAAAAAATTAGGAGATTCTGTATCATATCAAAAAAGTTGCCTGGTGTGGGACAGAAGAAACCCAATAATCTAGGGACCATTGTTGTCAAGATTCTATTTCTCTCCATGCTTATTCTTAGTTTCTGGGATTCCTTCCTCACATGCCACATCATCCTAAAGTTTAAACTTTCCATTTTAATATTAATAGTGTTCAAGTTTTCTAGAGTGAAATATATGTCTTTCCAATAGCAATCTCTGAAGTCTCCAGAAGGAAGATGGGGCCCCACAACAATGACTCTACCCAGTCCATAATGATGCCATTGAACCAAAAAACAAACAAACAAACAAACAACAACAACAACAAAAAACCACTCAATGATCAGCTTTGGATCACAAATTCTTCATGACAGTTCCAAGATATAATGGTCCATCATATTACACTTCTGGCAAGAATCTCAAATAACCTTACTCTGAAGAGACTGGCTACAAACTTTGAAATGATGAAAAATAGGTAGATTATTGAATCTACTTTAATCCAAAAAACAACTATTAATCTCAAAATACTTTTCATTGGTATGGATTTTGGTCAGTTTTTTTATTCTGTATGTATATTTCTACTCTTGTTTAAGGTATTTTTGTTTATGCAGCTCATTTAAAAATGTAATGTATAGTTAAAAATACAAATTAATAGTCATCTATAATAGTCAAACTTATAGTCAGTTAGGTTTTCTAGATATGCAGAGATATATTTAGGATGGATAGATAATTTTCAAACACTTCAAAGACCTACAAAATATAATATTTAAAACGTTTTAAGAACTTAGACTTTTCTTGACAGTGAGACATATCTGCTCCTGGCAGCACCAATTACTTCAAGAGGATGATGGACATCAAAGGAACTCCTTATGTAGTTTGCTTTCAATGTGGCAAGGCTAGCCATTTGGGCAAGAAACTGCTCTTGCCTGGACTGCTTGACAATGTGCTATATAAACTGGACATGCAGGATCCACAAGAAAATGACTGCTGAACTTGCCAATACAAGGTGAGACAGACCTTCAGATTTCCTGTGTCACTGAGAAATCTGCCAGACACTCTAGGCCTGTATGCTGAAGATGGATGCTCCAATGTTACAGAAGGACTTAGCATGACTGTCCAGGCAGCCAGATGCCTCTGTCATTTCTAGAATTTTGGAAGTTGCTTATAATGCACTTCCTATTTACTCAGGTAATATTATATCTTTCTGAGGTCTTTGACAGAGTTGAAGACTAGATAGTTATAATCATAGTTTTCCTTAGTTATAATAAAAGATAAATTAGATATAAAACCTTAAACTCACAAAGATAGGCTATATTATAGAGTATTTTCTTTAATTTGGCTAAATACAAATAGACTAAATATTGTAACTGTAATTCTTGCTTGATAACTGTTTTGTTATATGTAATTTTGCTATGTTAAAGTCAAAACATTCCTTTTTGATTATATAGAAAAGGGGAAATGATGTGAGATATCCTTTTGTACCCTGCAAATACATGTTACTTTTGTTGTTTTATGGATAAAGCTTTGGCCTATGTCAGGGCAGAATATAGCTAGGTGGGAAAGCCAAACCGAATACAGGGAGAAAGAAGGATGGAATCAAGGAGACGCCATCCAGCTGCCCAAAGAGCAAGATGCTAGCAGACCAGTAACACCATGGCCAAATGGCAAAATATAGATTAATAGAAAGGGGTTTAATTTAAGTTGTAAGAACTAGTTATTAATAAGCCTGAGCAATAGGCCAAACAGTTTGTAATTAATATTAAGCCTCTGGATGATTATTTACAAGTGGCTGTGGGACACAGCAGGACATACAAGCCTCCATTTACAATTCCCCATCTTACTCAGCCTTCTCAGTACTTTCCAGGTCTGGTAGTAATCCATCAGGTGCTGCGTGTATGAGGTAATGATCAACTCCTGATTATACTACTCACATTATAATTTCTTTTGTCTTCTGTGGGGTAACTTTGATCAGATGCTGGGCTTGGGGAATGTTAGAGGAATGCCTCTGGCTTCAAAAATCTGAATTAACAGCAGCTACAACATATGCCCACAGAGGGGCTGGCAACTTTGTCTATTGAAGGTTACCGAGGAGAACCAGCATGCTGTAGATATGCGCTGCACTGATTGGCTGATAAATAAAGCTGCATTGGCCTATGGCAGGACAGGACGGAGTCAGGTGGAGTCAGGAAAATCTAAGAGAGATAGTGAAAGGAGAAAGGAGAGTCAGGGGAGATGCCAAACCGCCGTCCAAGGAGCAACATGTAATGGGACACAGGTAACACCATGAAACACATGGTGGTACACAGATTAATAGAAAATGGGTTAATTTAAGATGAAAGAACTAGGTAGCAAGAAGCCTGAGCCATAGGCCATACAGTTTGTAAAAAATATAAGCCTCTGTGTGTTTACTTGGGACCAAGTGGCTCTGGGGCATGGGTGGGAGAGTTTTGTCCCAACTGTGGGGGCAGGTAGGACCAGAGAAACTTCTGGCTACATTTTGGCACCGAATGTGCGACAAGAATTTCTACCTAAAACCTGAGAAAGTTTTAAAAAAAGATTCTAATATGGAGCTAAAAACAGCTTCCCAATTATGTCTCTTAGACAAACCATGGTACAGAGATACTGCAACATATGGACTTGACCTACAGCATGGCGGATTCCCACCACAGTACATAGAAGTATCTCCAAGCCACACAGCATGCTGTGTGGTGGATTTAGCTTTTTGCTACTACAGACAAAAAAAAAAAGTTTTCTGAATTACACACTGCTTGTTGGAGGCATGCACTCACTGCATCCTGGAGTTGGTGATAGGTGTACCTCTGCCATATTGGAAAGCTGAGATGGGCAGATTCAGCAGTCAAGGCTGTTGCTTTGGTCCTAGCCATACTGCAGTTTAAAACAACTATGCCCATATTCCTCAAAAATGGACTATGGATGTTTGTTTTTCTTTAGGGGTTAGTTAAAAATTGTTATCTCTTTCTGAAAGAAAGAAAAGAGGATATGATGTAGATATGATAGGATGAAAGGTAGATTACTGAATCTGCTTTTAAAGAGCAACAACTTGTTTGAACTGTTTTATATTGCTATGGATTTTGATTTATTGATACAAATATAAAGTTAATTTTGTTATACTATATATATTTCTATTCTTGTTTAGGTATTATATTTATACAACTCATTTAAGACTGTAACATATAATTAAAGAAACAGAATAATTAGTCATTTATGATAATCAAACTTATAGTCATATTAGTTAAGTTTTTTATATATACAAAGATATATTTCAATTAGGTAGGTAATCTTCAAACACTTCAAAGACCTACAGAATACAACATTTAAAATGTTTTAAAAACTTGACTTTTCTGGACAGTGAGATGTGTCTGCTTGCGGCAGCACTAATTTACTTTAAAGAGAAAGATGGGCATTAAAGACACTCCATATGGAATTTATCTTCTTCTTGTCAAAACTGGCCATTTGGGCAAGAAACTGTTCTCTCCTAGACTGCTTGATAATATGTTATATAAACTGGACATACAGAACCCATAGGAAAATGACCACTGATTTTGCCAAAACAACAAATTGGTCCTTCCGGTTCCTGCTTCACAGAGGAGACTGCCAAACATTCTACAGGTCACAGGGAAAAGTGACTGAGAGACTAGGCCTATAGGCTAAAGATGGATGCTCCAATGTTGCAGAGAACTTGGGATGACTGTCCAGGCAGCCAGCTGTCTCTGTCATTTCTAGAATTATGGAAGTTGCTTGCAATGCACTTTCTGTTTACTCAGGTAATATTATATCCTTCTGGGGTCTTCAATGGAGTTGAAGACTAGATAGTTATAATTATATGTAACAGGAATCTTGAAAGGTCTTATTAACAGAAAACTCAGAGCCAGATATTAGGGTGAAAGCTGAAAGATCAGAGAAATAGAAAAAGCTACAGCTAACCTCATTTTGCCAACTCCTCAGCTGATCCTGTTTCCACCAATCCTCAGACTGAAAGCCTCTGAGTCCTCACCCCTCAGGGTCTTAGTTGAACTGCTGCTAAAAGCCTTTAGTTCCTGGTCTCCATGCCTTATATACCTTCCTGCTTCCTGCCATCACTTCCTGGGATTAAAAGCATGTGTGCTTTCCAGTACTGGGATTAAAGGTGTGTGCCACCACTGCCTGGCTTTGTTTCCAGTGTGGCCTTGAAGTCACAGAGATCCAGACAGATTTCTGCCTCCTAAGTGATAAGATTAAGGGTATGTACCACCACTGTCTGACCTCTATGTCTAATCTAGTGGCTGGCTCTGTCCTCTGATTCCCAGATAAGTTTATTAGGGTATACAATGTATCATGACAATTATAGCTTTCCTTAGTCATGATAAAAGATAAATTAGATATAAAACTTTAAACTCACAAAAATAGGATAGATGGTAAAATATTTTCTAATTTTGCCAAATATAAATAGACTAGATATTATAATTGTAATTCTTGCTTGATAACTGTTTTGTAATATGTAATTTTACTGTTAAAATTAAAACCTTCCTTTTTGATTAGACAGAAAAGGGGAAATGCTGTGGGATATCTTTCTGTATGCTGTTGCTCTGATTGGTTGATAAATAAAGCTGCATTGGCCTACGGCAGGGCAGGATGGAGCCAGGTGGGAAGATCCAAGAGAGATAGTGAAAGGAGAAAGGAGAGTAAGGGGAGATGCCAAACCGCCATCCAAGGAGCAACATGTAATGGTACACAGGTAAAGTCATGGAACACATGATGAAACATAGATTAATAGAAATGGGTTAATTTAAGATGAAAGAACTAGGTAGCAAGAAGCCTGAGTCATAGGCCATACAGTTTGTAAATAATATAAGCCTCTGTGTGTTTACTTGGGACCAAGTGGCTCTGGAATATAGGTGGGAGAGATTTGTCTTGACTGTGGGGCCAGGTAGGACTGGAGAAACTTCTGGCTATTACCAGCTCTCTTAAAAATGATTGTAAATTGTATTTCAGACAGCAATCCTTAGGAGAATTTTCTGCCTAATAAAATTTATTAAAATTCAAATGGATATAGAAATACATGCTGCATAGTAGCACTTTTTCCTTTAGGTATATTTAAGTGATACTCTTAAATCAAAACCAACTGGAATTAGTATTCAGAGCCAACAAATTTCCTAGCCACCATAACATTCTGCTGTCACCTAGAGCTTTGACACCATGTCAGAGAATGCTAACCATGGTTTCTTAAGTTGTTATGACTAGCTCTTAAAGTGTGTGTTCAAAGTCACTTTATTGAATCACAGCTTAGGAATAGAGATTAAAGTACATCTTTTGTTTTTTGCCCTACATGGTTATTTCATGAAGTTGCTCATGCTGTGGGGCTTTTACAGCTAATAATGGTAGGAGTACTCTGAGCATGTGGGAGGCAAGGCACAATGAAAAAAGCAGGATGAGCCTTTATAGAAAAAGAAGCATCAGCTATTTAATATCTCTACAGAGTGAGCTGCATCATTGCAAAATTGAAATAACTTAAAAAAACCTGCTAGGTGAATGAAAAAAATAAATAAAAAGAAAAGGACATGACTGTTCTTAAGTATGGTGGAGGAGAAAGTTTATTGTAGAAAAAAGGTAAGGCATAGGCAGAGGCAGATACATCTGGGAAAGTCCTGAGTGGACATGACCAGACTGAGCTGGGCCATGTGGATAAAGGGGAGGGGAAGGGAGAGAGAGAGTGGAGAACTATATGCAGCAGCCAAGAAATCAATGGTACATAAAAGAGTGGGTACCCAAAATGTCTGTAGACCAGGCTGGCCTCGAACTCAGAGATTTGCCTGCCTTTGCCTCCCAAGTGCTGGGATTAAAGGCATGCAGCACCATGGCCTAGTTAGAAATGGCATTCTTACTTAAGGGAGTCTAAATGAGAATGTCTACATGAAAAACTGGAATGGGATATAGGAAGGCTCAACAAAGACTTATTTTCCTTTCTCTTTGGGGATAAAGACTTCAATCCTAGCCTGCAAGGTTAAGATGTTAACTATTTCTACCTCATTCAAGAAACATTGCTGTCTTGTAGACTTGTGGTTAGTTAGATTTGGAGCCTTAGTTCTTTATTTCTACTCTGTTTTGAAACTGGAGAAACATGAATCCCAGGTGGTTAGCCAGAGCTCCTGAATGGCAGGCAGGGCTATGGCCTGGGGATGTAGCTCTTTGGTAGATAGCTTGCTTGGCATTCACAAGACCTAAAATTGAATTTCCAGAGCACTCAAACAAATGCATGCATGCATGCATGCATGCACACACACACACACTCTCTCTCTCCCTCCCTCTCTCTCTCTCTCTCTCTCTCTCTCTCTCTCTCTCTCTCTCACACACACACACACACACACACACACACACAGAGTCACACACTCACACACTCACACACTCAAACAGAGCTGAATTGAACTTTTAAATCAGCATTTTGTTGTTTTATGATGCTGTGATCCAGGGTCTCAACTACCATGTTTTATTGAACAGTTAACTACTAATGCATATTTCTATGTATTTCCACATGCCTCAAACTGAAATTTCATGCCATTCTCAATAATTCTTACTTTATTAGACAGTAGTTCACCCTGCTAGGGTTAATTATGACACCTAATAACATCCAGACTGGAAACTCCAGCTTTGACTAATTGCTCTCATAAATCTCTTTAGAGAAGTGTAAAATTCTCATTACTTAAATGATAAAACAACTAATCTTTCCTTCTTGTCCCTCTGAGATAAGAAGATTGCCAAACCTGCATGAGCTGAACAATGGTTGAAGGTAATTAATGACGATGAGAGAACCAAGGTATTAAGTACTCATAAGGATGCCTGGAGACTGAGGTAGGGCTATGGGAGGAGGGGACAGAAAGGGATGTGGAATGGCTGCTTTCACGTGGCTAAAGGGATTCTTTCCCACTTAGCTTTACTTTCAGCCCTGCACTGCAGAAGGTGATCTTTGGATACATTATTCAATCTGCTATCACCTAAAGCTGTGCCAAGTGCTCAATTGCTACCATTCATTCATTCAACAAATATGTAGTAGTGCTGGGATGAGATTACTGTAGCTGAAGTTATCCTGTTCCTGCCCAGCTCCCGAGCCCTCAGACCCAAGTAAACACACAGAGACTTATATTATTTACAAACTGTATGGCCTAATGGCTCAGGCTTCCTGCTATCTGTTCTTACATCTTAAATTAACCCATTTCTATTAATCTATACCTTGCCACGTGGCTCATGGCTTACCGGTACTTTACATCTTGTTCCTCATCACTGCAGCTGGCAGTCTTCTCTCTCAGCCCTCTTCTACCCAGCATTCTCCTCTCTCTTGTCCTGCCTACCTATACTTCCTGCCTGGCTACTAGCCAATCAGCATTTTATTTATCAATCAATCATAGCAACATATATTCACAGCATACAGGACATCCCACAGCAGATTACCAACAGACACATGACATTATTCTCTTATGGAGCTGCATTCCAGAAGCCTAGCCACTAAATTATGATGCCTACAAGTATTGTATGACTTGCAAATCTTCCATAAAGGGACATGGTTATATGCCTCCACAACACGCTCCCACCTCTGCCTCTGCTTGTAACTCATAGCTTCTCCATGGCCAAGAATCACCATCAGCTTGCAGCTCTGAAAAGTGAACTCTTAGAATATCCCCTGCCTTATTTGTTCACTGATGTGACCATCACTGGGGTGTATCTATCAGCATTCAAGAATCAGAAAAAAAAAAATACTTATTTGAACATAGTGATTGTATCATAGTGAACTGAAGTTCTCAGAAAACAAAACAAAACAAAAACCCTTATGCCCATGAGATACAATCTTCAAGACTGATTAGAAGTTCTTTGATTGCAGAGAGTTGCAGGTCCAGAATCAAATTATCTTGGGTTGTTTCAGCACCCTAAACATCCACTTGTGGCCCATCTCTAATATCCTTGTTACAGACAGATAATTCTTACAGGGACATGCAAGCAGATCCCTAACTTCTACCAAAAAAGAAGCTAGTAATGTCAGAGTAAACTCTACTGTACAGTTCAGTGACAACAGAAGACAATACTGTTACTGTGGATATCTGCTAAGAAGTCAGATCTTAAGTTTTCTTCCTACTAAAGAAGAGAGGAGAGAAGCAGGTAGTTGTGAGGGCTGTGGACATGGTCATCAGTTTGTGTGCCAGTTACTCTTCTCTTGTTGTGATAAAACACCATGACCAAGAAAACTTCTCAGAGGAAGAGTTTATTTTGAACTTACAGTTACAGAGGGTGAGAGTCCATGGTGCTGGAAGACACTATGGACACCAAGAACTGAATGAGAATGGATCTTTAGTGTCCTCTTATTAAAAGCCTTTGACAGTATGGATCCTGGCTTTGAGGTGGTGACAGGTTCAAATAAATGCTGCTCCAAACTCCCACATATGTGTCTCTCATGACTTATCCTGGACAAATTAAAATACTTAACAGAATGTTTAGGTGATCTCTGTGTAGAATAATTCTATAACTTTATCCCAAAATATCTCTTACATGGAGATGCCCTGGAATAGAGACACAGGGCTGATCTATTTTACAATGTCTTATCCCTCATAGAGTTGCTTCATCTTCTTTTGGAATGAGTTCTCTTTGTTCCAGGATTATTCAAACAATACTCCTGGTGATGACACATTGAACCTGTTTACAATCAGCTTCAGAGTCTTGCTGTGCACTTCTGGGTGCTGGAGTCCAGGACTGTCATCTCATTACCCACTTCCCACTTCTGGTTTTAAATAGTTCCCTAACTGAAGGCACACAGTCTCTTTTGCAGTTCTCAGTCTCATTAATAAAATAAAAATTTGAAGACTCAGAAGGGGACTTGAAGACAATTTGTTGAAGACAGTGACAGTGTCCCCAAATGTTAAGTAAAAGTGTGAAGGGAAAAGAGATGGGAAATGGGGGGCCACACTCTTATTTGAGTATGAGTAGAAAGACACCTCCTGGAGTAAGAAGGTAAGCTCGCCAGGAGAAGGCATAGGTGCTGGAGCTGCTGCTCCTGGCAGGTGTTACTGAAGGGCACAACATTGTCCTCCTGGCAAAGTCACAAAGATCTTGGGTGTGAAAGCCATTCTGCACCATTTTAGTCCAACTGGACAGAAAATATTTAAGCTGAATGTGATTAAAACTTGTTGCCAATTGTGAAGTGATCTTCGAAGCTCCGGGGGTCCAGAACTCAGTGAACATAGGAGATGGGAAGGAACAATGACAGTTCACTTTTACATGTTGTTGTCTGAGAGTCAATCAACATCACCTGCCATAAATTCACCTTTCTGCTTTGTTCATCTGGGGCCAGGAAGGCAACACTAGCTGTATCCATTGCCATCTGTTTACACCTTGGCTTTGTAGCCAGGGAGAAGCCCAGGACTGGGGCTCACTTTTGACTTTCCTGTTAACCACCATCAGCCTGTGATCTTTATCTCTGAGAGACCAGTGTTGTTTTATTTTGAATCTGGACACAGAAAAGGTCAGTGCTTGACAAAGCTTGGAGATTTTTCATTATAAGATTTTTTATTATTTTTCATTATATAAGCTTGGAAATTTCATTTTTTAAATTTCTCATCCAGCAGAGTGCTACATAATTTAGTCATGCTATGTACTTCAGAGGAAGCTGGTATCCACACATCTCAAATGGTTCCTGGCATGCAGACAGTGCTGGAGGACTCTCTGCTCTCTTCCTTGTTTCCTGGCATTCCCCACCAGACTTCAGAGTGTCAAGTCAAAGTGTATTTGTTCAATAGGTATCAGCGTGTTGGCACTGTGGTTTGAGTGTGAAGTGTCCCTCAGATACTCATAGGATTCAGTGGATATCTTGAGAGGGTAGTGCTGTTTCTGAAGGCTGTGTAACCTTTAGAAGCGGGAGACTCACCGGGACAAGTGGGTCTGTGGCAGTGGCCCCAAGAGTTTGCTGTTCTCTCTCCCTTTCCTATCTTTAGGCACAATGTGACCAGAGGCCTGGTGCCATGCTTTCTTCCCCGTTAGGGTCTGTATTTCTCAGAGCCATAAGGTAAACATGTCCTTCTTTTATTAAGTTGCTTCCTGTTGTCTGTTTAGTCACAGCATCATAAAAAGGAGCTAACACAGGGCTTTGGAGACCCTGGAAGGCCTCAGAAGTTGAGGTCCTTTTGGGCATCTTCAGCTATTCTCTCTCATGCTAGCCTTTCTCCTTCATGCTGAGCCCTGGACACTAGAATTCTGGGTTAGTTACTTTCCTTACTTCTGTACCAAAATGCCCAATAAGAAGTGTCATGGAGTAGAGCATACATTTTTTTCCTAATCACCTTTCTATATAATAATCCATTCTTCATTTACTCTAAGTGTTTTGTTTTGTTTTTTTCTTGGTCTTTGATTTTCTTTTTTTTTTTTAAAAAGCTCTTGTTTCATCAAATAAATCTGTTATAGTTCTTTGGAATTAATGTTTTTTTATAGGAGTGTTAACTGTGATCTTTATGGTGTGTGAGAAAATGGCAGTCCTAACAAGCTGTGTATGTGTGATTGTCTTGCTTGCCTTAATATGGGGCACCTCGCCCTGTGGGCAGCACTTTCTAATCGACACCAGATAAGGAGACAGAAGAAGGAAAGTGCTTGGTTTCGTTGCTTGGCCCTCCCCTCACTTCTGGGTTTACCGCTCCTGTCCCAGCAGCTGCCATCCCATCTGTGCTGATATTTTATTTGTGCTTTGATAAATAAAGCTTGCCTGGAGATCAGGGGGGAAAGGCCAAACATTTTAGGTAAACAAAGTCAGGCAGCACACACCCTTAATCTAATTACTTAGCAGGCAGGGTCTCTATGTGTTCAAGGCCACACTAGGGAACATGGTGACACACACCTTTAATCCCAGTACCAACCACAGAGACCTGGAGGTCTGCACAGACAGGCAGTGACAAGGAAGTGAGGTAGCTGGGCTAAGAACCAATGATAGCACAGAACAGCAAAGCAATAAAAGCCTGGGTAGACAGGAAGTCGTGGCATTTGGAAGCTGCAGAATTGGTGAGGTAGGTTGTCTGGTGTCTCTCACTATTTCCCTGATCGAAGGCTTTCACGCCTATGTCTGGCTCTGTGTTTTTTATTTAATAAGACCATTTAGAAATTTGTCTACAGCCATCACTGATTTAAAAGCAGCTTCTTTGGGCTTCCAGTGTTGTCCACATTGTTCACAAAAGACTAGTAGCTCTCTAGGAATCTTTTGGTGCCCATTGGAATGGCCTAGACTTCCAGATTCCTGGATTGAAGAACTCCCTTTTTCTCAGCATCTCAGACTGTTGAACCACTCCCAACATATCATGTAAGCCAGTCTAATAAATCCTCTTGGGGCGTGTGTATGTGAGTGTGTGTGTGTGTGTGTGTGTGTGTGTGTGTGTGTGTGTGTCTGTCTGTCTGTCTGTTGCGCACGCATCTGTCTGTTCTGTTCTTCCTGATAACACAATCTCCTTTTATACAGATCTGTAGATCTGTAGAGACATTTTTTTTCTTATTCAGGCAGAGGGAAGAGGGGGTGAGTGGGTAGGAATGCCTGTCCTGTAGCCTTTGCTGTTTGCTTTCCTGATTAAGGGACAATGTACACAGTCGTGTTAATATCCACAAGCACACTTAGGATATTGTCCCTTTTTGGCTTCCTGACCCTGTCTCTTCATGGGCAAAAGTGCATCTGAAGCGGTAGTCTCAAACACACTGGTCAGTCTAGTTTCCCACTAGCACAGAAGAGCTATGGTAGGGTACATTATTCCTGGACTTTCATCTAAAGCAACTCTTAGGAAGCTATTCTATTAAACAAACAAACAAACATTACCAGGCAGTGGTGGCGCACACCTCTAATCCCAGCATTCAGGAGGCAGAGGCAGGCAGATCTCTGAGGCTAGCCTGGTCTACAGAGGCAGTTCTAGGAGAGCCAGGGCTCCACAGAGAAACCCTATCTGAAAAAAACAAAAAAACACTGAGAAATAGGTAATGGCTCGGCTACTGGACGCCCTGGAGTAGAGGCACCAATAAAACTTTCACTTCCAGGAAACACTGAAAGAGTTGAGGATATCTTGCAGAAGGAATTGTGAAAAGAACAAATTTGTTTAGGGATGGAAATTGGGATTCTATGGAAAAAAGCAGAAAAGAATTTTGTGGAGAATAAAACTACAGAGTGGTGGTTTGTATGCTTGTGCTTAACAAGAGAACTTAAATACTAGAACTTCAGTGGGTGTATCCAAGGGGTCAAAATATTACAGAACCTCAATAACACATCATCTACATAAAAAATTAGAAATCTTCAGCCGGGTGGTGGTGGTGTATGCCTCTAATCCCAGCACTTGGGAGGCCTCTATGATTTAGAGACCAGCCTAGTCTACAGAGTGAGTTCCAGGACAGCCAGGGCTACATAGGGAAACCCTGTCTCAAAACAAAACAAAACAAAAAAATTAGAAATCTTCAACTTAGAGCACAGCTTTGCATTTCTGGAAATTTAACAGTCCCCAGTAGGCTCTTGAGCATCCTGAAACTGAGTAAACTCATTTACTGTCCTGAGCACGCGCTATTGAATTTTTGAAGCCTTCAGAGAGCTCACCATCTTTCTTGGGTGCTAGACTGAAGCAGTGCAGCATCTCTGATATCCCAGTTGCTCTACTTGAAACGTAGGAGACATTGTTCTAAGGTTCTGGCTTACAGGATCGTACTCCCAACATGGCTGGCTTCATCAGCTGTAGACAAAAGTAACCTTTATGTGTCAGTGAAGTTATATTACTCTCTTTAATATTTATTTAATTATTATAATATAAACATGAGTTGGCAAATAATTTATCTTAGAATAGTGACTGACATGGTGACCCCACCCCACACATCCATGGGTGCATCAGCTTACAAATACTGAGATGGGAGAAGTGCTAAGATTCCAAACAAAAAAGGATGACTAATGTTTTAGGAAATAGAAATGCTAATTACCCTGATTTGTTCATTACACCATGTATGATTATCACACTGTAGTCCATAATTGTGCATAATTAATAAGTCAATACGGTATTTCTTGATAAATACATTGTGCCACTGTGTTGAAGTTTAGGAAAAAGCACTGGTAGTTTTGATGTGTCAGGGAAGTAGGGAAGGTGGAGTACGCAACTGTCTTTCCAGTTCAGTTCTTGGTCCAGGGACTTATATTTTAGGTCTTTCCATTGGTGAATGCTCTCATGAAGGAACAACAATAATGAATCTAATTCTCCCAAGTTTAGCTTTTAGGTTGATTATGGAAAAATGGCACAATGATTTGATCTTCTTCTGAGTATCCCTGTATAGAAATATAGGCAAATACAAATACAGTGCTGTTAACTGTTTTTGTTTGAAAACATTGAGGGACAGACACACTAGACAGATAAAAGTAGAAGTGATGGCTAATGTCCTTCCAGTAGCCATTGTCTTCGCTTTAGGTTCTCAGTCATCACAGAAATCCAACCTACAGCCTTGAGCTGCACTTCCCAATACAACAATATCACTCACAAGTGACAATCGAAAATTTAAATTTAAATGTAAATCTGGTACCTTAATTGAACTAGTTGTGTTTCCTATTGTCAATAGACACACAGAGCTTTTCACTTCTATGTTGCACAGCGGAGGCATTAGCATAGAGAGTTCTAGTGGAAGCCTTGGTGGACTGTTGACAGCACCATTGATGGGGCTCAGTAATTATGTCTAGAATTCTAACAAATGTGAACATTAAAACTGCTAGGATGCAAAGACAGTCAATATTTATTTTCTTTCCTCCAAGTCTCATATTTCTGTGTATGGTGTGTGTACAAGTGCGTGCAGATGCCTGTGTGGAGACCAAAGGAGGACATCAGCTGTCCTCTTCTGTCTCTCGAATTTTCTTTTTGTAGGATCTATCACTGAGGCTGCAGCTCACTCTTTTCTTTGTTTTTTGGCTCGTCTAGCATCTAGCAGTCCCAGTGGACCAGCACTGAGATTATAGGGGTATGATCATGCTCAACTTGCAGAATAAATATTCTTACCACCTCTTTAGTCCTAATGCACATGTTAAAGAGATAAATTCTCATTCATTATTGTCATTAATTATAGCTTGATGAGTGAGAGATGATCAGACATATCCCTAAGTATTTTAGAGGATTTATGACAGAAAGGATAATGGATTGTTAGAGACCCATGCATAGTCGTTTTATATGAAGATTATGCAAGTTTGAAGAGTGATCCAGGGATCCAGTTACAAGGGTTTCCCAGGATTCAGGACACTTTTCTGTGTCATGCACATACCTACTTGTGTTACCCTCATTTTTCAGGAGTTAAGTAGTAACAGTTATATTTTAATTTCTGTATGCCTATCTGGAATGAAGGCAGGGAATAGTTAACCTTTCCTGCCTGACACAGATCAGATGCCTCTTTCACCACAGGGCCGGATGTTCAGTTCTGACGATGACTCCTGTGAGAGCAAGGGAACACTTCTCTAACGAGCATGACCACAACAACCTTGCAAGGCAAGCATCTCATTTTACTTCACAGATAGGAAACTCAGGCTTGCAATGTTTAATTAACTTGGGTTAGAGTATCACTGGGGGTGTCTAAGTTTCTTTTCCTGTTACTATAATTTCTTACCCTAACAAAAGATCTTAAAAGGGAAAAGGTTTGTTCTAGCTCATAGTTAAGGGGAAGTCCATTATGGCTGGGCAACAAGAGCTTGAAGCACCTGGTTACATTGCAACTATTGTCAGAAGATAGTCTGTGAATGCATGCATGCCATGCTCAGCTTGCTTTTTCCACTCTCATGCAATCCAGGATCTCCTGTATAGGGAATGAAGCCACCAGTGGGAAGGTCTTCCCACCTCATTTAATGTAATTGCCGACTGACAGGCCTAGAGGGACTGACAAGCTGACAAGGCCAACCATCACAGGTGGGACGCAAATCTAAAATTGGGAAAAATCAAACCAAAGGAGTGAATCTCTTCTAAGTGGGGGACAGGATAGAGTGTGTACAAAGGTTTTAGGGAACAGACCTCTTTGCTTTGCTAGCACTTATGTTATTTTGAGGTATCTTGTATCAGTGGGTTGAGCTTGTGCACCATTAAAAATCCAAGGAGATCATACATGGTCAGGGTCTCCCATGACATCCTAAGCATATCAAAATTAGGCTCTGAGCCATAGAAGTTGCCCCAAACTGGAGCAGTGGTATTTATTCCACACTCCATCTGCCTTTACTAACGTATGTTTCCTACATTACAAGTGAATTGTCCAAGCCATAAGCTTGGCTCTGCCCAGCCAGAAGCCCTGATGTCCTTCCCGGGAGGCCGGAAAGCACAGTTATAGCTGAGTGAGAGCAATAGCTATGTATCCATCATGGTTTCACAGGGACCTGACATCAGCACACTGACCTCCTGCACCATGCTCTCAAGTTCTGCATGTGCTACAGAGAAGAGGGCACTGTGGCACCCCAGCAGCCAAGGCTGCCTCCTCTTTGAAGCTAGTGTTTCAAATCTGTGGCTCAGGTGACCTGACAAGCCTAAAGGCAAGCTCTTTTGTGCGTGGCTGCATGCTTTTGTAGTTCACATTCCAGTTTCAGACACCAAGTCCTTTGGAGTCATAAGAAGAATAGTTTTCTCTGAGGCACAAGACTGACTGCCAAAAGCATCAAAATGAGTTAAATATTATTGAAAAATTCCTTTATAAGTCAGAGGTCTATTTTTCTTTCCTAGATTTTGAGTCCAGAACCTTACATGTATATTTCATGAAACATGATATTTCTTTCTGACTTGCTTGTGAAAGATTGCCTTTGATACACTGCTCTACAATCACACAGTTTAGCATTACCCCTGTGGCCTGTGTTTGAAAATGTTCTACTTGAGCTGTAATGTGAGAAGATGCTGTATTATTCAACAGCCACTTGTTATAACCAAGGAAGTTTTGTAAAGTAAAAAACAAGGGAGAGAAATAATGAAATGCACAAGTAAGACACTAATTTATAATCTGTGCAAAGCTCATTTGGTTAACTGGAATACAATGAATTTAATGTATCTTGATCCCACTGAAGCAGATTATGTGTTGTCTTATGAATCTTATTAGCAAAAAAAATCTTAAATTGCTGTGAAACTGAGCTTACTGAAAGACTATAAACAAGAGATACAATGAACAGCAAATCCGTAATCTATGAGCTGCAGTCAGCCAGCAGAAATGAAGACTCTTGGTCTTGGCAGCATGGAGAAGGTGATGGATTGAGAGACCCATGGGGTGGCAGAAAAGGATACATCAGCTAAAAGTTTAAGAAGATCAATGGGGAAGTTGGTTCTTAGCCCTTCACTACTTTCTGTCTATGATCATCCATGTGTTCCACCACCACTTCCACCCCGCCCTGGAGAACTGATGGACACTTTGCCTACTTTCTTACATCCAATTGAAGACTTATATACCCTTTCTAGACAGTGGCTCTCAGCCCTACCCAAGGCCTGGTAACCACCCTTTCCTTAGGTAACCACCCTTTCCTTAGGTAACCACCCTCAGTTCAGGATTTTCTTCTTAAAGTTGGTGCTAATAAGACACTGGTTTTCTATTCCTCTTTTTCTTTCTTTCTTTCTTTCTTTCTTTCTTTCTTTCTTTCTTTCTTTCTTTCTTTCTTTCTTTCTTTTTTTTTTTTTTGTATTTTTTTGAGACAGCATTTCTCTGTGTAAGCTTTGGCACCTTTCCTGGAACTCACTCTGTAGCCCAGGCTGGCCTTGAACTCATGGAGATCTGCCTGCCTCTGCCTCCCAAGTGCTGGGATTAAAGGCGTGCACCACCACTGCCCGGTGAGATACTGGTTTTCTTCTTGCTTTGATAAGTATTTCTGAGGATCTACTATGTGTTAGGCACTGTACTGGAATCCAGATTTGTAATACATGAGGCCAACTGCTTCTTCCTGCCACACTGCCCCTGTACTCTGTGTAGTAAGAACAGAGTGTATGGTCAGCCCCTACTTGGCAGGTTCATGTTTGCAGACTCAACCAATACTAAATAAATCCAACATTTAAACATTTTGTATCCATACTAATCATGTATATTTTTATCATTATTTATTAACATAGCAAGTATATTGTATTGTATATTAGTGTGTAACACAGATGCAATTTAAGGTGTATGGCAAGATGTACATAGGTTATATGAAAATGCTGTACCATTTTACATAGGTAGTATGCTAGAACCACTTTCCTGCACACCAGGGGACAGTGTAGTATAGTTGTGTTTTGCAATGGATGTCTGCTAAGAGGTTAGAGCTTAAGTTTTCCTGCTACCAAAGGAAGAGGAGTGAGGAAGGAGGCAGGAGAGGGCAACTGTGAGAGTTTGTGTATAATATGCTCAGTAGTCTGACTGGAGACCATGTCACCAAGTGTGCATCGGACAAAATGTCAGTTTTTCCTCCACAGAGCTAGAACACAGGAAACATTCAACTTTGTTCATGTAGTAAATACAGCCCAATGTTGATTCTCCTTAATGACTGTATTCAGCCTTTCTTAATTTGTTGTTGTTGTACAAGACTAAAAGGTGTAGAATTGATTCAGAATTTCTATCTGGTAAATAGACACCCTCCATAACATTTTCTGTAAGATATTTTATGTCATCACTTCAGACTTACCCAATCTGCTGCTATTCAGCATGAATCTTCAATCTGGAAAAACTTGCATATGTAAGATACCTACCTACATATACTGTTCAGACTTACAGTTTTAGCTCCACAGTCTACAAGCTTAGAAGTTGTTAAAGAGAAATTCTTCAGTGATAGTTTTGACAGTAAAATATAGAATGCTTTGTTCAGGACCATGGAAACCAGTACAGAGACTCTGGTAACAGGGAATTCTGAATGGAGTCCCAACCTATTGAAGACCCCACTCACTTCTATGAGGCCCGACTGGCTGACATCCTAATGTAGAAGCCTCTATTATTATCCATCTCCCTGGTGGTTGGAGTCAGGCTTCTAACCCACACGATGGGTGTAAAGCCCCTCTGGCTCCCTCTTGGCTCCCTTTCTTGGGTGTCCATACCATGCCGGTTCCCAACAGCCTGAGTGCAGAATTTCTGAGCTCTTCCTCTTCTACCCGAGCACTGGACAATACCACTTATTTACTTTTGTGAATCTTTTCTTTTCTTTTTGAGACAGGGTTTCTCTGTGTAGTTTTAGTGCCTGTCCTGGATCTTGCTCTGTAGACCAGGCTGGCCTTGAACTCATAGAGATTTGCCTGGCTCTGCCTCCTGAGTGCTGAGATTAAAGACATGTGCCACCACCTGGCTATTTTTGTGAATCTTAACAAAGACTGTCCCTCATTTCTTGGGGGTACTTTGTTTAACCCAGAAAAGTTTCTTCTGAGATGGTAGATGACAAAGTCTTAATAGACAGTTGCTAATTTTCCTAGGCAAATCTTTCCAGTTCCTGCACTGACCCAAGAAAGAGATGCACTCTGGCATAGCCCATAGGGGAGTAGGCTTCTACTGAGACCCAGGGTTCTCTGGGTGCTTCTCCTCTTCACTGCTCCTTGTTGAGATGATGCATGGAGCAGTCATAGTACTATGGGGACTATGCTGAGAGCAGACATTTATCTTCTATGGGTGGCAGACATGAATGGCATGCAGAGTGGCCCATCTGCTTGCCCTTTGACCTCCCTGCTGTTTGTTCCCTGGAATCTGAGGTTTTGAGCATGTGTGGAATAAGTTCCCAAAGGCAAGCTTGCTTTTCCTCCTCTTTAGGGTCAGAGAGATGGAAGTGGTATCTTCAGTAGAGAGAAAAGGAATCTTTTCATGATGCACAGACTAGACTTGGGTTGTGCAACTATTCCCCTTGCATGTCTGACATTCTAATAGACAGTAGCATAATATCATTTCATTATCTTTTCAGTAAAGACTCTTCATATCTTTCTCATCAAAGCCAACATCAGACACAGCTGCCTTTATAGTAGGGTCACTTCAGGTGGGAACTATCTCATTCTAAGGAATGCAAAAACTCTGTTCATCTTCCTTAAGCCATGAGTGCCTCATGATGTCATTTACTGCTGGCTTTAGCTAGGGGTTGGGGGTTAACTAGGATCTGAGCATGTTGTGGAAGTTTTGTGAAATGTGATTCAAGATGTCATAGGTCCCTGGCAGCACCTTCTCCTGAAACCCCTTAAAGTGACTACTGCAAACAGTAGGATCCCCATATCCATAAAGTACAGTACCACCCTCAAAGCCCATTGGACTCTTCATATTAGAGGCTTAAGAAGCACTCAGGTGTTACAAATTGGTAAGCACTATAGCACCTATTTTTAAAAACCAGGTTTGACTTTGGTACCCAGACCAAAGTCTATGATTTTTATCTTGCCACTGGGATCAATCATTATGTTATCTTCTTTTAAGTTCTGGTTCTTTTAAGTCATGGCAGTAGCCCACAGTGCCTAAGATGTGCAAGAAAATACTGAGGGTCTTGCATTTCTTAGGGTAACCCATGCATAGATGAACTTCTATGACTGTTTTTTCTTCCTCAATCAGCTCTATGATCAGATAGACCCCAAATCTGGTCTCTGGGACTTCCAGCAGGTAGATAATGTTGGGGTGCTTGAGTGCCATCATAATGTCCACCTTTGAAGTATCAGGTGATGTCACTGCTACTTCTTTATGAAGTTCTCCAGGGGCCACAGGGTGCCAGGGAGGTGTGGTAGCCAACTGGACCCAGGCAGTGTCTCCATGGACTGTGATCCTCAAGATCTAATACTGGGATTAGAAGTCCTTCCAACCGAAGAAAATGAGATCAGGCCCAGACCCCACTTTCTCTTCATCAGTGGGAGAAACATAGTAGTTATACAGCTATGGATACTACCTAAAAGGAAAGAAAGAAAAAACCAAGATAAAAGAAATAAAAAGACACTCAAAGGTTAAAATATAAATAAAAAAATCAGATTTAAAAAGATCTACCTGGCTCAACCTGACTGCCAGGCTCCAAACATCCAACCTGTCTCACCAGGTCTGCACATTTCCCAGTGCCCATGCTTAAGGGCCCTGCCAGGCATCAACCACCTGGCCCACATTTCTTGGTCTTTGCCAGTCCCTGAGCATTTGGCTTGCAGCTTCAAGTCTGCTCAGCACCTAGTGTTAGGAACAGCTGACTCCATTTTTTTTTTTTTTTAAACAATGTTAGACTGTAATCACGTCCTTAGCTAAGGGTCAACTTTTTTTTTTTTTTTTTTTTTTTTTTTTTACTGGTTCTTCCTCAATAACCTTGTGAATTACATATTGTAATTATCCATTGTTCTGAAAAAAGACTGATCATAAGGTGTTTTGTGGTATGTTAACTGTCTGACCCTAACACCATAACATGTATATTTCCCATGATCATAAAAATAACTGTTGGGGGATATTTGATCATACCATGAACCCCAAGTTTGCATTTGTATTGATTAAATAAATTAACCTTGGGTCGGGAAGCTGAGTTAAGCAATTAGTTGACAGAAAGTAATCATAGAGCATCAGAGGGCATCTGGGAGAGATAGAGAGACACAGGAAGTAGTATGGAGGGATTTGGAGTGTCACAGGTTTTTCTGGTTTGGCGGGTCATTCAGAGATGCCAGAAAGGAGAGAAAGTAGGCTAGTTGCTACTCAGCCTCTCTGAGCTAGCAGGTTTTCACCCCAGCCTTTGAATCTCAAGTCTTATTTATAAATAGAAGGATAGAGATTTAGTTAAAGCTACCTTTAGTGCCTGCAGTGACAGAGCCAGTGCCTGCAGGAACAGAATTCCCACCAGGCTATGGCCTGAGCTGCTGGGCCACTGTTAGAGGAGCAGGCCGGTAACCGCAGAGCTGCAATTGCTAGCTAAAATAATAGTAGACCAAGGCACAGTCACTGTGCTGAAGTTGAAACAACTATATGAAAACAACTATATTAAAACAAATAACTGTAAAACTCCACTTTTTTTTGTTTGTTTGTTTTTGTTTTTTTGAGACAGGGTTTCTTTGTGTAGCTTTGTGCCTTTTTCCTGGAACTCACTTGGTAGCCCAGGCTGGCCTCGAACTCACAGAGATCTGCCTGGCTCTGCCTCCCGAGTGCTGGGATTAAAGGCATGTGTCACCACCACCCGGCTTTTATTTATTTATTTATTTATTTATTTATTTATTTATTTATTTATTTATTGGTGAACTCCACTTTTAATCACTTGCTCACTTGGTATAAAGTGACTATGCTGCCTTTAATCTGGGCTGCTTTCATTCTCCTATTCTGGGAGACTGAAAATATGACCTGGAAGCTATTAAATTTTTCCTTTGCAATATCTTGGTGTTAGCTCCTGGTTTTTGACACCATAACACTAGTCCTAATGTGTAAGGGGCCCTTGACCCCGAACCACTGCCTGTATTTCCACAGTTCCCCATGCCTCTGGTGCTGACAGCAAAGGGCCCTAATAGACCTGAGCATGGCAAACAGGACACTGAGAGGTTTTGCCTTTTACCTTTCTCCCTCTTGCTAAAAACTGTAAAGATTACATTCCTAAAGCTAGGTCTATTCCCAAGATCTATTCCCTTATTTGGACACTGACTCCTTTTTGAGATAAAATATCAAGGTCTAACAATGAATATTCATTATTTGGCTAACATGTTTAATCAGGATTTACCAACTCACCCTGGCACAGACCTCCCTTTTCTCCATAAAAACCCACTCCTGCAGAAACACTGCTTGCTTGCTGCTGCTGATGTCTGCCTCTGCAGACACCCTCACGGCTTGCTCCTCTGGATAATAAATCTCCTTTGTGCTGAGAATTTGGTACCCCACCCTGCCCTGTCCAGACTCCAAAGGGGCTGATGTCCCTTACAGACAGTGAAGCAGTCCACAGACCATTAGCTGCAGGACCACATTCCCATTCAACCAACTAACTACAAATGTACAGATCTCAGTGCAAAGTTGAAACAAGAGGAAAATCCAAGATATGTCTCTTCTACAAATTACTAATCTCATACTAATGGGTCCCAAATGATTATGGCCACAAAAGAAAATAATTCAAAAAATTATTATTATTATTCCAAAGAACTCAAAGAAGACAGAAGTAGAGATGAGTGATATAAGGAACTCTTAAAAGATGAACATTGAATTCAATGAAGAGAATTACTGAAGAAATGTTAAACCAAAATGATCATGGAAATAAGAAAGTGAATACGTTGAATAAAAACCTCAGTGGAAAGCTTCACCAATAGAATGAATCGTGTTGAAAACAGGCCCAGGGCTGGAGACAGAATGTAGTTATTATCACTCAGTGAAAAGACGCCAGAGTTGGCTGCTCATGTCTCCAGCCATACAAGCCAGACCAAGGAACCCTCATGTCTCACATGAACCCAGTGTAGGGTCTTAAAGTCTGTACCCACATCCTAAATGTCTCAAGCAATTAATTCAACATTTCCTGAAGTGACGTACGCAGATACTGTGGATGGGAGAACCTAGTACCTGCCAGCAGACTGCTCTGGGAATTAATTGCACACTAGTTCAACTAGCCATGCTCTTTACCCCGGCTTTCAAATTCTCCTCTTAGCAAAGTCAATGCCAGGCTGAGAGATTTTGTAAGGAGGCTCCAGGAGGATGTTAGATATGTGGCTGAGCCTTTGTCACAGGACTAATCAAAACAGCAGGCTGAACTGTGGACACTCACTTAAACTTTAAGTTGCAGATGCAGTCCTGTGGCCCCACCACGCTAGGGATGGGGAGCACAGCACATGAGAAGGAGGAGAACTGCACAGTGAAAGCCCACCCGGACCAGCCTCTCTGATCACCGTCCAGAGACCATGGAGACCAGCTCTGCAGCCCAGCTCCCATTGCAAACCCAAAAGCCAATGGGCTTACACACGTGGAAGGAAGCTTAAGGAATTCAACAGAGGACATTTGGAGATGGGGTCACAATGCTTTTTCTTCTCTTCAGACTCATGGTAATAGTGGCCATGTTTCCTATAGGGCTAGCCATACTGTCACCACAGGACTGGACTCTGACATGAGGATTTTGCCAGCCCTGATATATCTGGGAATAACAGGCTTATAAAAAAAGTATTATCTAAGTTCTTTAATGAGTTATGCCTCACATTACATCCAAATAACAATTGGTCTTTGTAGATGATATGGAAGTAATATGCTTTCTGAGAGAGAAATCACTCTGTATGCTTAGAGACTAATAAAGAAAAAGTTCTTTACAGGGGAAAAAAAGGACATGGCTAACGCCTAAGGAAGAGCTAGCCTCTAATGTGAAGGGTCTCAACCTATGAGTCACAAATGAGGAACACGCCTGAGGCCATTTTGAAGGCAGGAGACATTATGTTGTGTTGTTAAAAGTAAGTTTCTATTTACTGTAAGAGCTGAGTTGCTCTCTGTTTCCTGGAAGCTGACCTTGTCCAATACATGACCTTGTGTTTGAGAATACCCTTACCCTTCCTGGACCTCCCTGAGCCTCCCTGAACCCTCCCAAATCACATGGTGACCACATGATTTTTTGAGATTTTTTTCCCCCTGTATTTACTAATTTTACTCCTTAAAAAGGGGACCAAGAGGTAGATTCATGACTGCTTTCTTTAGTCCAATTTAGGAGGCAGTTGCTGGCCAACTCCTGGGCACACCCCAATAAAAAATCAATCTTGCTTCAAATTTGGCTCAAATTGTGGTAGTGGTCTTTTCTCGCCATTGGGATTAATATAATCTCCTTTGGAGTTGAGTGACCTTTTCACGGGGGTCACATATCAGATATCCTGCATACCAGATATTCATATTATGATTCATAACAGTAGCAAGATTACAGTTATGAAGTAGCAATGAAAATTATTTTATGGTTTGGGGTCACCACAATGTGAGGAACTGTATTAAAGGGTGTGGCACTAGGAAGGTAGAGAACCACTGCTCTAGTAGAAGCTTTTGCTAGTGTGAATGCACCTTAAGCTGATACATTTCACATAAGCTGTCAGCCTTAAATCTCTCTTAGGTCCCAGCCCCAGGTTACTCTTTGAACAACTTAAACAGAGACAGGAGACTGTAAGTCTGGCCACTTGGCCATTGAGCAGATGGGAGATTGACACAGCAAAGACAGTGCCATCTTATTTCTTAAGCACACCAGTATTATTTTTTTCAAATAGTTGTTACCTGGGGTCATCTTGCCCATCTGGCA
Organism: Peromyscus eremicus; assembly: GCF_949786415.1. NCBI lineage: Eukaryota > Metazoa > Chordata > Mammalia > Rodentia > Cricetidae > Peromyscus > Peromyscus eremicus. Next base: position 4,264,748 of record NC_081422.1, on the reverse strand, counting down.
GAAGTATGCTTTGCTCAAGAAGAGAACTGGGGCTTTATGGCAGGCAAGGACTTGTGACCTTGTGGTGTTCCCTAAGCACGTTGTTTAGGGATGGACCTAATGGTTGGTGATATTTTCTATGTGCTCTAACAAATAAAGCTTGCCTGAAGATCAGAGGGCAAAGCCAGTCACTAGTTAGCCACAGAGGCCAAAAAGTGGTGGCACACATCTTTAATCCTAGTACTCGGGAGGCAGAGGCAGATGGATCTCTGTAAGCTCAAGGTCACCTTGGGCTATGTTGTGGTAGCGCTGGCGCCACCACCACCCATTCACCATGTCCAAGTGAGGGGCTGTGGATTAAAAAATGGAGACAGGAAAAAAAAAATAGAGACAGGAAACAGCGGGTTATTCACCACAGCAGAATGCCAAATGTCGTTTATTGAAAGAGAGAGGAAACCTTAAATACAGGCTTACAGCACAATGGAGGATCCTCAGAGGGCAGAATTTTGCTACCCAATGTTCTACATTTTTGCATCTAAGCTGTTTACACCAAATACAGGATACACAAACAAAGAACCTCCAGTGAGTGTTCAGGAAGAAGGAAACCGGCAGGGAATCAGCATAGGGAGGACATCTGGTCAAGGTCGGCAAGCAAGGTGGCAGCTACCCAAAGTGGAGGGCCAGGGCCCTACAGGGCTATACAAGATTGATTCAGTCTAAAAGAGAAACAGAGCCAGGCAGTGGTTGATCCCAGCACTTGGGATCTCACACCTTTAAGCCCAGGACTAGGGAGGTGGAGACAGGAAGTCATATGGCTGGGCAGAGGGAACAGAAGGAGACAGGAACTCAGTTCCTTTTTGACTGAGGAGCTGGTGAGGTGAGAGGTGGCTGTGGCTTGTTCCTTTGTCTCTCTGATCTCTCAGAATTTACCCCAATATCTGGCTCTGGATTTTTATTATAAGACCAATTAGGACTCAATCTACAATCCTGGTGAACAACACTTGCATCCTAGTATGTAAACTTTGCTTATCTCTAACAAGTTTTGTTAGCGTTCAGCCTTATCTGTGGGGGTGTTTTGGAGTCAGTGCTCCTTAGCTAAATGCTACTTTGTGTGACTTAATATCTCTTAAGCAAACCTATTAATAAATCCTTTATAACATCAACTCTCTCACGTTGTTTCTTCTGCATCATTGCTGCTTCAAGCTCTACTTTCTTCCCTTCTCTCAAACTTACCTGTGAACCAATAACAAGCTCCTAAGAACTCACCTTCCCAATTGTCTTTGAAATCATTCTATGAATTCATGTTGTTTTGGGGTACCTGAAAAGAAAATCTGAGATGCTTGAATAAGCCAAATGGAGTTTTTATTTGTTAGTGTCAGCAGGCTGTCCCAAGCAGAGTAAAGGGATGCAGCCTTGACTTCCAGTTTGCTCAAGTTTTTAAAGGACTGTAATTGTTACCTACAGGGAAAGTCAGCTCAGCAAGTGAGTGTTGCTTACTGAAGTGGAGAGATAGCAGTTAAATGATCAGGCAACTAACCTGTAGGTCAGGGTGACATTGTATGAGTTTATGGCTGCTGGAGACCAGTTTACCATAGGAATGTATGGCTGGTCTAAGTGACCAGAGACCAGTTTTCACTTAGGATAGTTTTAGCAATTAAAATACTCTTAGGCACGCTTTCAGGAGATGGAATAACTAGAGTTCAGCTGCCCACTCCAATGAGACAAAGGACTTGGAAACCATTTCCCCAAAGTGGTTTTCATGGCTATTGATTATCTGGTGCCCCATGCCCCCAAGTGACGGTTGTTCACCTTGCTTCTCAAGCACTCCCACTTTTCTATTCATCAACGTGAGCTCAGGAGTCAGTTAGAAATGCATGTCTCCAGCTTAGGACAGTGGCGGAATATGGAGGCCAAAACAGGGAGCAAAGCTGCAGCTCAGTGGGGGTGGCATCTGTCCTTGTCCTGACCTTCTGAAGAACTGTGTATAGAGTCTGGATATTAAAGCTGCCAGAGCACAGAGACTGGTTTCTTTAATTAATTCAGTGAGACTAATCAGGCACCACCAGCTAACAGCTCTCCTTCTACACCCCAGCAGGGAATTTGCTGATCCCAGTGGACACAATGGCCATAAATTTGCACTTGAATTACAAAAGGATGCGGAAATTCAAGAATTTCTAACACAACCCTCTAAGGGAACAACCACAGGAGGCCTAATTGTCTGCAGGTTTTTTCTTCCTGCTGATTAAGGTCTGAGAACTAATTTCAATTGCTGATTAAAATGGTCATTTTCTTCCTTGTATTTGGGTGTTAATGACAACATTCTTAGAATTCCACAAAGTCCATGGAATGTTAGAAGTAATGGTGCTGCATAATGAGGAGCCTTCCATCCTTTACTGAGAGCACAAAACAAATAATGGGAAAGAAAGGATGCATGGAGCATGCTGAGCACTTAGTCATTGAATAGGTCAGGCACATTCCAGCCCCAAATAGTTATTCATACTTCATTCACATGATGGAGTCTCTGGCAAATGAAACTTATAGGAGAGTTACCATACCTGTGGTTGGAGGAGATATAGTCACCATGGTAGGGGATGCATGGCTGCAGGTGTATAGTCACCATGGTAGGAGATGCATGGCAGCAGGTGTATAGTCACCATTGTAGGGGATGCATGGCTGCAGGTGTATAGTCACCATGGTAGGGATGCATGGCTGCAGTGTATAGACACCATGGTAGGAGATGCATGGCAGCAGGTGTATAGTCACCATGGTAGGAGATGCATGGCTGCAGGGGTGAGACCAGGAGACAGCCCTGGACTGGCAGTTCAGCCCAGGGACAAGAAAGCAGGAGCTCTGGGAATACCCATGGTTCTCAGGTGAAGAAGGTGTATGTTTCCTAGCTCCCTATAAGGAAGGACCCATGCCGGGGGCCATAAACAGTGAGAAAAGGACAGAAAGCTTCTGATAAATAGTTTGGAACTTGATCTGTGGATTTTCCTGATAGAAAATGTTGTATTGATTTCTTAATTCCAGCCCATCTCTCCTAAATGATGTTAGGGTTACCTTTGTAGGGTGGGAGAATATTATAGTAACCTTGTGGAGGCCCATTAAGGGGAGGATATTTCCTCCTGGTCAAAAGAACAGAATCTACCTCTAGCTTTGAATGGAGACTTAACTTTCTAGCTACCCAAATCATAAGAGTTGATCTGTAACAGGGCAAGATAAAATGATTCCTCCAGCTTGTATTTTTTTCTGAGGCCATTTCAGGTTTAACTAGAATTTGATCTCCATGATGGAGAATCTCATGTACCATATTTTATCAATTTCTTCTCTAGATTTCCTTAATGACAAATTTTAAAAAATCTCTAATTGAACCATTAATAAATTATTGTTAAAGGAATTCCAACTGTTCAGCTGGAATCTCCAGCTTGGCTCCACTTCTGTTTTTCCAAAACCCACTCTCTCAGAAAAACTGCCAAAGAATTGGTGGCTGATGTGATATTTTATTTGTGCTCTAACAGATAAAGCTTGCCTGAAAATCAGAAGGAGGAGTTAGCCACTAGTTAACCATAGACGCCTGGAGGTCTGTACAGACAGACGGAAGTGATAGAGCTGGGCAGAGAGAGGAAATAAGGCAGAATAGAGACAGGAGCTTGCTCTCTTTTGGTGGAGGGTTTCATAGGAGTAAAAACTAGTGGCTTGCTGCTCTGCCTCTCTGATCTTTCAGCTTTAACCCCAATACCTGACTCTGGGTTTTTTATTAGTAAGACCATTTAGCAATTCGTGTTACATCTGGTGACCCAACATTTGTGGCACGAATTCACTAAAAAGCTCAGGCCCAAGCTGCACACAGCCAGAGTCTCCACCTGATGTGGGCCAGAGTCTCTTTGGCTTCTTCTCTCCTGGTGGGTTGTGGGTGCTCTCTGGATCCCCATCTCAGACTGCTACCACACTAGGTAGCTGCCTTGAAACTCCCTTGGGCTTCTACTGCTCTACACAGAAGTAAACAGCCTCACATCTGAATCATCATTGTTGGCAAATTAGTGAGTCAATTAAGATTTCTTAAAAGGAGCAATTAGTTAAAAGAGAATTTTTTTCCACATTAAAAAATAGGAAACATTTTTACAATGGAGGGAATTTGGCCTCTGTTAATACATTAGAAGGTCTAGAAATGGAACAACTAAATGAGAGCATAATTGATGTTGATGGGATTTACATAATATCAATTAGAAATAATATTTGTTTGATCATTTTTGTTTCATTATTTAAAAAAGTTGGTTAATATGAGTGCCAAGATAAAAGTTTTAGAAAAACTCATTAAAACAGATCATAGAGAAATTCAGACCCAGACGGAGGAATTTAAAGGTGAACCTATCTCAGAGTTGCATTATATGGTTGCAGAGAAGCAGCCTAAGGCTTCCAAACAGCTAACCTTAATCTATCTAGTAACATTATAGAAACTGCCAAGTGCTCAAGGCTGTGTACAAACTGATTGGACTCCTGTGCAAATCTTAGATTTGAGGAGATGTTGGGGACCGACTCCAGACAGCTATGTCCTGAACTTTGTGTGACCTTCCTTGCTTTATCAAACCTTACAAAAGCAGGAAGTTCCTGGACTAACCTCGGGCTGTACAACTTCCTGGAGTACGTGCTAGTCAGCCAGCTGCAGGGGCCTGGGACCAAAGCGACCTCACCCTCCCTTAGGAATTTTCCATCCTTGCTTCCCCTGCTTCCCTTCCCTGCCTGAAGCCCTGCTTATAAGCCTCAATACCCAGTCAATAAACGAGACCTCAACGCAACTCAGACTGACTCTGTCTTCCTTTATGCACCTGGTCTCCTTTCCCTCTCCCCCCTTTGGTTTACAGGTGGACCCTCCTCGAGACCCTCGAATAACCTGGCCCGCGGGACGGGTCAAGGAGAGTCAAAGAAGCTATAGTGTCATATGGTATGCATTCTCCATTTGTGAAGCAAATGTTAAACTCATGGTCAACTTGTAATAGAATTATCCCTCAATAGTTGAAAGATTTGTTTACAGCTGTTTTAGAGGCTGGTCCCCAGTTACAATGGAGGACCTGGTGGAAAGGTGAGGCTAAGACCATCGAACAACAATGTAGGGCTAGAGGTATGGAAATTTCCCAAGACCAACTTATTAGAGAAGGTGATTATGATGATATACAAAGACAATCTTTATATGATGACCACACCCTAATTTTATGATGAATGGCAGCCTTGAATGCTTGGAACAGAATTGAAGAAGGAGGAAAGAAAATTGAGTCATTAACAAAAGTTATAAAGGGCCCAAAAGAAACCTTCACTGATTTCTTACAAAGGCTGTCTTCAGCAGTAAACAGAATGCTAAAATATTCAGAAGCTAGACAGATAATAATTGAATCTCTGGCTTTTGAAAACACTAATGCACAATGCAAAAGGCTAATTAGGCTATTAAAGGCAAGATCAGCACATTTGGAGGAATGAATCTGAGATAATTAATATTGAATCTCATGACCATGATGATACTTGGATATAAGAGGTGATTTCCAGAGGTTTGAAGAAAAATACTAATGTCAGGTGTTTCAATTATGGTAAATAAGGTCACCTAAAAAGGGACTGTAAACAGGGCATTCCTAGAAACAATGTGTTATCAAGGAATAATCACAACAGAATGTCCCTCTCTTCTGGAATATGCAGAAAGTGTGGTAAAGGCAGACATTAGACTAACAAATGTAGATCAACAAGGGACAGACAAGGTAATCCTTTGCCTTTGCCATTGGGACACTCCCTGAGGGGCTTCTCGCAGGCCCCCATGACAAATTCAGTTCAGTCCTTTCCTGCCATCATAGAAGAAACCCCTTCCCAGAGCAATTAAACTACCTAATGCCTATTGTAAAAAACCATACTGCTCAGGGTGATAGAACAGTTATAGAAGAGAGAACAAAAATTTTGAGAGAATCTATAAAGCAAATTTTTGGCAAACTTCTGTGAATGAACAAAAACCAGAATTAAAAATATAAATAAATGACATTCTCGTTGAAGATCTTGTAGACAAAGGTGCAGACATAGCAATAATTGCACTAGAATCTTGGCACCCAAATTGTCCTTTTTAGGAAATAAATGTTCAGCTTTTAGGGATTGGAACATTATCTCAAGTGAAACAGAGCATGAGATGGGTCAAATGTATAGGGACAGAAGGACAGAGAGGAAAATTAAAGCCATAAGTGGCTAATATAGCTATGAATCTATGGTGACGTGATTTTTTTGCCACAGTGGAATACCCAGAATAATGTTCCTTCAACCTCAGAAAACCATAAACTAACATGTTTCTGAGAAAAATATTAGAAGGTATTATAAGGAACAGTCATTGACCATCCAGATTGTAGAAGAACAGGGCACAACAGCTGCTGATCTTTCAAAGACACCAACAGCCCTACCTTTAAAATGGTTAACAGAGAAACCTGTATGGGTTCAGCAATGGCCTTTAACAACAGAGAAACTATAGGCCTTAGAATAGCTGGTAAAAGAGCAGTTAGTTCTCAGCATATTGAAGAATCAACCAACCCTTGGAAATCTCCTGTATTTGTTATTAAAAAGAAATCTCATAAATGGAGAATGGTAACAGACCTAAGAGCAATTAACAATGTAATTTAGCCAATGGACTTTCCACAATCTGGAATCCCTTTGCCTACTCTGTTACCTAAAGGATGGCCTCTTATAGTTATTGAATTAAAAGACTATTTCTTCTCAATATTCTTACAAGAAAAAGAAAGAGAAAAATTTTCCTTCATGGTAGCTACTTATAATAATTCCCAGCCAGCCAGGAGATATCAATGGATGGTTAACCCAGAGGGAATGTTAAATAGCTCAACCCTGTTCTAATATTTTGTATGACTGCCATTGGAGGTAATATATAAACAATTTCCTAAATATAATTTACCATTATGTGGATGACACTTTACTAACTAATTCAAATGTATACAATTTAGAAAGAATGTTTGAAGAAGTAAAGAAAATTTTGCCTTGTTGGGGATTACAAAGTGTTCCTGAAAAGATACAAAGAGGAGAGTCTATTAATTATTTATAATACACAATAAGTCAACAAAAAATTAGACCCCAAAATGTGCAAATTAAGAGAGATCGATTATGGACTCTTAATGACTTTTAAGGATTATCCAGAGACATTTCCAGTCTACAGACTGCTATTGGGGTAAAAAAATGATGAACTGAGTAATATGTTCAAAACCTTAGAGGGTGAAAAGGACTTAAATAGTCCAAGAGAATTATCATCTGAAGCTGAGAAAGAATTGGCTTGGAGGAAAGGAAAATACAGGATGCACAAGTGGATGGTGTGGATCCAAAGTCTGATTGCATTTTGGTTATTTTACCCTCTAAACATTCTCCTACAGGAATTTTAATGCAGGGGGAAGATATTATATTGGAATGGATATTTCTACCAAATAAACAGAGTAAAAAATTAAAAACTTATGTGGAAAAGATCTCTGACTTGATTTTAAAAGGAAAATTCAGACTTTGTCTATTAGCAGGAATAGACCCAGCAGAAATTGTAGTACCTTTAACTAATGGGGAAATTGTCAAATTATGGGAAGAAAATGAACCTTGGCAAAGAGCTTGCAGTAATTTTTTTTGGAGAGATTAACAACAAATATCCCAAAAGTGACAGAATTAAACTTATAAAGAAAGCTAACTGGATCCTGCCTCACATTGTATGGGAAACACCAATATCTGGATACCTGACATTTTATACAGATGTAAACAAACAAGGAAAGGCAGATTACAAATCAGAAATTTTAAGTAAAGTAGTTCAAAGTCCTTATATAGGAATATATATGGTCTAAAATAGGAATTATATGCCATTCTGATGGTATCATTGGATTTTTCAGAACCTCTCAACATAGTTACTGACTATCAGTATCCTAAAAAAGTGGTCTTACATATTGAAACTGCAGAATTTATCCCTGATGAGTCAGAACTAACTTCGTTATTTATTCAGTTATGAGAAATAATCAGGAATAAGAATCATCCCTTATATAACTCACATCTGATCCCGTACCAGTCTGCTAGGCCCTCTAGCACAAGGTAATGAGATCAATAAATTATTGACAGGAAATGTGTTATAGGTCTCAGAATTTTATAGAAAACATCATGTCAATACTGAGGGTTTAAAAAAGGAGTTTCCTATAACCTGGCAACAAGCCAAGGAAATTATAAGATAATGTCCTACTTGTTCTTTTCACAATCAAACTCCATTGTCAGCAAGATGTAACCCAAAGGGCACTTGAGAGAATGAAATCTGGCAGATGAATGTGTTTCATTTTGCAGAATTTGGAAAATTGAAATATATATACTACACCATTGATGTCACATTAGGATTTCCATGAGCAACTGCTCTTAGTTCTGAAAAGGCTAATTCTGTAATCACACATTTGCTAGAAGTTATGGCCACCATGGGTATACCTGCACAAATTAAAACTGGCAATGCTCTAGCATATATCTCCAGTAAAATGAAACAGTTTTTTTGCTTATTACAATATAAAGCATATTACAGATATACCACATAATCCTACAGGCCAAGCAGTCATAGAAAGATCAAATTGAACTCTAAAGGATATGCTAAATAAACAGAAAGGAGTAACAAAACCCCCCAGAAATACATTACATAATACTCTATTAACTTTGAATTTTCTCATTGCTAATGAAAAAGAAACAACAACTACAGAGAGACATTGGATAATAGAAAAGACTACAGAAATACATCAGCCTATATACTTTAAAGATGTGCTGACTTCAGAATGGAAACTAGGATATGTGTTACATTGGGGACAAGGTTTTGCTTTTGTTTCTACAGGAGAAGATGGATACCATCAAAACTGATAAAGCTTTGATTTGAACAAGAGAGACCTCTTAATTACAAGAGTTGATAGTTTATCAACCAACATGACCATCCACTTTAAACTAACTTATACTACTAACAAATTCTTTTCATTTAATCAGATATAACTTGTCAAAAGGGAACCTCCCCAAAAGTTAGTCTTGGGGAAGGATTTTTGTTTTTGTCTTTCAGGAGAATGAAGGCTAAGGAATCTTAAGAACACTGGACAAATGAAACATCTGATGAAAAAAAGACAAATCATCTAGAAAAAATGTCCCAAGAAAAAGAATAAATTGGCCTTTTGGTATATTACATATAAAATTTCATAAGTCTTCCTAAATGTTTGTTTCTGCTCTTCTCTAAAGACACTTAACACAAATGGTCTTTATGTAGTCCCAGTTCAATTAAAAATTAAAGCTGGCTTTGGAGTTGGATAATGGCTCTCTCCTTCTCTAAACCCAAGCATGTTAAAAAGAAAATCCAAAATCTCTGTATCATGTCAGAAGAAAGAGCTATCTTCTGATATGGGACAGAAGAAAATGAGAAAATTAAGGGACTATTTTATTGCCACTAATCTAAATTCTTTGGTTCTGTTTTGATTCTTTAAACTTTTCTTAAGGTATAAATTTTATATCAAAATTTATAAGATATATATATATCTAAAACTTTTGTCATGATATTAATGGTCATATAGAGTACTAATAAATTCTAGAAAAAAGGCTTCATTTAGCTCCCTATACATGTTTTTGTGTTGGAGTCTCCATCAGTTTTCTGCAGGGAATCATGACCAGGTCGAACAGTGAATTTGAAGTCTCCAGAAAGATGATGGGGCTCCACAACAACTATTCCATGTAGACAATAATAATACCACTAAACCATCACTCAAAGATAATCTTTGAACTACAAACTGCTGAGAACAATTTTGAGATGGCTAGCTGAGATGATCTAGCTTCACAGACTACTCAAACAAGGACTTGAGATAAGCCCTGCCCTTTGGCATTATGCAGAGCCTGGACAACAAATGATATAGCTAGCTCTCCCGGAACTTGACAATTAACCCAAACATTTTCTTTTCAGGATCCCCTAAAATGCATTTGCCCACAAACAGCAGGAAGCAATTTTAAGAACATGATGCCCACATTTCCAAGAGGTGGGGTGGGGTGGGTGGTTTTTGGTCTTTTAATGGGTTTCAGGTTTAAGATTGTTGTCATTGTTTAGGAGGGTTGGTTACAAGTTGTTGTTGTTGTTAATGATCAGGAAAAGGGCTAAACAAAGGAGATTAGATTTAAGGTTCTTGTTTGAAAAAAAAAGAGGATATAGTTAAGAGGTAGATTATTGAATCTACTCTGAAAAAAAGATACAGAAATGATAGAATAAAGGGTAGATTATTGAATCTACTCTGAAAATAAAAAAGAGGGTACAGATATGATATAGATAAAAAGGTAGATTATTGAATCTACTTTTAAAAGACAATTACTAGTTTTAAATATTTTACATTGGATTGGATTTTTATATATTGTATATAAATTATATATTGAGATTGATATTGTTAGAAAAAATGCTGTATGTATATTTCTAATCTTGTTCAAGATATTGTACTTATATAGTTCATTTAACAATGTAATGCAATTTGCTAATCCTTCAACGTTATTATTACTAACTATGAGGATATAAAGAAATGAAAGTAGTTAGATATTACAATCAAACTTGTAGTCACATTAGGTGTTTTCAAGGTCAAGCAGAGATATATTTTAGATAAGTCATCTTCAAACCCTTCAGAGATCTTCAGAATATGGCATTTAAAATGTTTTAATAACTTAGAATTTTTCTTTTTTTATGACTATGAGACATTTCAGCTCCTGGCAGCACCAATCAACTTCAGGGAAGATATGGGCACTGAAGAAACTGCACATGGAATTAACTTTCATTGTGGCAAAAGTTAGCCACTTGGCAACAAAGTGCCCTTGAATCAACTGCTGATAGTATGCTATCCAAAATTGACAAACAGGACACAAAACAAAGGACTACTGATCCTTGCCAAGACAAGTGTGGTTGTGGCTTTAGCCTCTGAGGCCAGGACACTATAGCACCATCCCTGAAGTGGCTTTGCAATCCAGAAAAGATACAGTCCCCCTTTCTTCTAAGGCTGCTGAACAGGCAGTAGACAGATGGCTTCTGGTGTGCAGTGAAACAGTAGCTGAAACAGTTATTCTTGAAAGAGTAACTAGGCTGACAGAGTCTAAGCTCTCAATGGTAGACTGGCGTTTAATAACCAAGATGAAACCACAAGCCAAGAAGAATGGGACATAGAGAAGAATGGGATGCTGAGATGAAGCCATCCTCAAGCCAAGAAGAATAGGCAGTCAAATTCCAAAAACACCAGCAGTTTACAGAATTTAAAATCCTGAATCATGACAGGACACTGGAGGAATTCAAGTTTATCTGGTACATGAAATACTCTTACCAAAAGTGAGGTCAAGCTGTAGACCTTGTGTACATCCTACTTCACAAATGAGTCTGTCAGATATGCTAAGCCTGTAGGCCAAAGATGATGCCCCAACATGCAGAGAAACCTCGGGTGACTGTCCAGGCAGCAGGCTGTTTCTGTCAACTCACATTTTTTTGGAAGTCACTTGTTTGCACTTTCTGTTTTACTAGGTAATATTATTTCCTTCTTGGGTCTCTGAGGGAGTTGAAGATTAGAGTTGTAGCAACAATTTTCCTTGTTAAATTCAGAAAAGAAACTAAGAGGTGTTAAGTGTATAAGTTTGAAAGGCATCATAAGATAGTTTTCTGTTGGTAATACATGTTAGGATAGAAAGTGAATTAGGTACATTTTGTACTCACCAAAATAGAATAGATAATGGAATATTTTCTCTGTAGTTGTCAAATGCAAATGGACTAGACATTGTTTAGGTATTTATTGCTTATATATATTATATATAGTTGTTATACTTATTGTATATAGTTTTTCTTATATTAGTTATAACTTTTTTAATTATTTTTTTATTTTTATTAGACAAAAAAGAAAAAATGTGGTGATATTTTGTTTGTACTGAAATGTGGTGATATTTTATTTGTATGTTAATAAATATAGTTTGCCTGGAGATCAGAGGAAATAGCAAGCCATTAACACAAAAGTCAGGCAGTGATAGCACACACCCTTAATCCGATCACTTGGCAGGCAGGGTCTCTGTGTGTTTAAGGCCATACTAGGAAACAGAGCCTAGTGTGGTTACACATGCCTTTAATCCCAGTACTAACCGTAGAGATCTGGAGGTCTGTACAGACAGGCAGTAACAAGGAAGTGAGGTAGCTGGGCTAAGAGCCAATGAGAGGGCAGAACAGCAAGGCAATAAAGATTTGGGTAGACAGGAAGTAGCTCTTTTTGGAAGCTATGGCATGGTGAGTTAAGATTAGCTGATGGCTCTCACTATTTCCCTGATCTCTAAGGCTTTCACCTCTATATTTGGCTCCATGTTTTTTTTTTTTTTTTAATAAGACTGTTTAGAAGTTGAGCTACACCTTACAGCCAAGTTCTTGGAGGCCCTCTAGCTACCTGCAGAAGTAGCCATAATTTACTGCTGGGGACACCAATTCTTCAAGGACCTAGTGGCCTTAGGCAATGCCAATCTTTCTCAGTGGTCCAGGGACTAGCCTACATCTCCTGATTCAGCAGAATATATTTTGTTTTTTATACTCTCATATCATTTCTGTTATCAACCAGAGGAGAGGGATGAACTCCTGAAAAAGGGGCCACACAGACAAAGGATGGATGGTTCTACTTAAATAACCACTTCATCTTTCCTCAGGACCGGGCACTGCCCATCATTTCAGATATCTACCAGACTTACACACAGGCCCCAAAGCCTTGTTGTATTTCTTAGAGCCCCTCTTTGATCCCACACATCTTTGAGCTCATATTTCACAGGTTCACTCCTCCTGCCAGACATGTGCCAAGGCCAATTCACAGGGTGTCCTCCAGATATCTCAGCCCTTGCACCATCTTCAAGAACATCAACCAGGGGAGAATTGGCAGGCTGATTTCATCCATATGCCCACTCATAAAAAATTCCATTATCTCCTAACTGTGGTTGACACCTTTACAGGATGGATAGAAGCCTTCACAACCTCCAGGGAAAAAGCAGATGTGGTGGCCCAAGTACTCCTGGACCACATCATCCCTAGATTTGGCCTGCCACAGATCATACAAATGAACAATAGTCCAGCCTTCATTTCCAGGGTCATGGAGCTCATGTTGGAAGCTCTTTACATTTCCTAGAAGTTCTATATCCCTTACCATCTACAATCCATTAGAATGGCTGTGAGGGCCAAAGGACTCATCAAACAACAGCTCACCAAACTCTCCATTGAACTCAGGTTATCTTGGCCCTCCTTCTCCCCATTTCCCTTACCCACCTCTGGGCCACCCCATGCTCTCTTACAGGTCTGAGCACTCTTGAGCTCCTTACGGAAGGACCTTCCTCCTCAATCACTACCTCCTGGCCCAAACTCCTCCACTGGCTGGGTACCTCTCCTACCTCTCCCTTCTGTTGTCCCTTCTCCATTCACATGCTGGCAGCTGTCTCCCTGCCCCCACACAAAGAAACCCAACTGCCCCTGAACCTGCCCCACTTACCTGGGGGACAGACTACTCCTCAAACAGCTAGCTCCCAAGTCTCTTGAGCCATGATGGACAGGAGCCTATACTGTGATCTTCACTACCCCTTTGGCTGCCAAGCTCCTAGGACATCCATGCTGGTACCATCTCTCGACACTCAAATGATACATTGTCTGTCCAGCCGCTGGGACCCTCTACCCTCCAGTTTTCCAAGATGTCCTACTAAAGGGCCTATTTGATCACTCTTCCCATAGATAGCCTGTTCATAGGGCAGGTGTCAATAATCTATTTTTTTCCTAGCAACTTACCTTTTCTGTTTCCTCAAGAAACAGATGCCTGAGGTATCTAGGATGGCAGTTAACTAGATGCTTCTCCATTCACACCTCCTGGTGAGTGTGAGCTCACTGACTCCTGACCTCTCCTCCACTCATCATCCCATGCCTGCAGGAAGTAGCCAGACATGAACTGGTATCCATATACCCAAAGAGTCTGGGATGTTCTGGTGGAAGCTCCACTCAGCCTCCTTTCTCTCTCTCTCTCTCTCTCTCTCTCTCTCTCTCTCTCTCTCTCTCTCTCTCTCAATCCTGCCTCATCTCAGAAAACCTGCCAAATGGCAGCTCCCACCAGAGATGCTCAAGACCACTCCCACAGGGTATTTAAACTGTTCCCCTAGAGAACAGACACAATTTTTTTCAGTCTCTGTTCCCTGTTTCCTCTCTGAGGTCTTGAAAATCATCTGGGAGCATTTTCTCATTAAACCTGAGCTTTTTCTTAGTTCAGTTTGATTTGATCTGATTTGGATTACAGAAACTTTTCATTATTCCATAGACTTTTTACTTTATTTTTATTCTTTCATTGAGCCAGCATCTACTACACCATTGTACCTTTGGTTTTTCCCATTACTGAAAATTCTTTTATGTCATTGGGGTTCATTCTGAATGCTTTTCAACTTCTGTCATTTATCTCATGGGAACTTTATAACCTTTGTCCTTTAAAAGAAATAAAATAACTATGTGCGTTTCTTCTATTTTATAGGGAAGTTTGGATTTTATAGTTTTGTACTGAAACTGTCTGGGAAAAGATATAAGGTACACAGGAAAACCATGGTATTTGAGGCATTCTGTTATGATTTGACTAAGAGTGAAAAGAATTAACTCTATCCTTGTACCTTCTGGGGAGACTTTTAGCTGACTAGTCATTTCATAATTACAAACTCTCAAAGAAGGAGTTAAAAACAAAAGACTAAGGTTGTCCTCTGAAATGATGAGTGTGTTAGTTTTTAGTGTGTATCTATTACTGACTTAACTATGAAAGACTAGTGGTTGCACACACTGTCCTGTTGGAGATTTATCTTCATGCAGGTCTCTCTGAAATCCAAAGGGAAAGACAAATGCTCTTTTTGGTCCACTCTGGGTGACTCCACGGTTTAGTGGAGGTGTTGGGGGCATCTCACTCCACAATAAACAGCAGCTCTGTAATGGATCACATCAGATGAAAGTCAAACAGCTCCCTCAGGAGGTTTCCATAATGGTGTCATCAACTTGTACCTTGGACCACCTCAGGCATTTGGTGTTGGAACTTTTTGAGACATAAAATGTGCTTTCTGGAAGTCTCATTAAGTAGCACACTTTCTCTTCAGTCACCCAGGCAATCCTCTAAAAAATGAGTCCTCAAACAGCATTGACTGAAACTTAATCATCCTGCAGAATTATTGAAAATGACTAATATACCTGTGGACACTTTATTTTTGAGCTAAGCTTATGCCTACTGATTGCTATTTTTGACATGCCTTATTTAAAATATTTGCTTCGGGCGGTTGTGGCACACGCCTTTAATCCCAGCACTCGGGAGGCAGAGGCAAGTGAATCTCTGTGAGTTCGAGGCCAGCCTGGTCTCCAAAGTGAGTTCCAGGAAAGGCGCAAAGCTACACAGAGAAACCCTGTCTTGAAAAACCAAAAAAAGAAAAAAATCTTTGAGCCGGGCGGTGGTGGTGCACGCCTTTAATCCCAGCACTTGGGAGGCAGAGCCAGGCGGATCTCTGTGAGTTCGAGGCCAGCCTGGTCTCCAAAGCGAGTTCCAGGAAAGGCGCAAAGTTACACAGAGAAACCTTGTCTCGAAAAACCAAAAATAAATAAATAAATAAATAAATAAATAAATAAATAAATAAATAAATAAAATATTTGCTTGTGTGTGCATATTTAGAATGATTTTGAATTGTATTTATAGCATTAATATATAGAGGCTATTGCCTCTATCTGCAATTATCAATCAATCTATCATCTATATAAATCCCATCTTTTTACAATCTATTCTCATCTATTATGTATCATATCTATCTATCTGTCTCTCTATCTATCTATCTATTATCTGTCACTATGACTATCTACCATTTCTCTTCATCACCATCATCATCATGTTTCTTTTTTCTTCTTCTAAAGAAGGAGTCACCCAAGATCTTTATTTCAGTTACTTCTAGTTAAATGAGTTCATTTTCAAGATGCTAAAAGAGTTTACTCTCACCCTCAGGATTGTATTTAAAAGATTGAGCATACTATTATCATCACTTCTTTATTTAATTATTTAATGATTTTGGTTTATGGGGCAAGATTTCTCTGTGTAACCCTGGAACTCACTCTATAGACCAGGCTGGCCTCAAACACAGAGATCCCCTTCTGCCTCTCAAGTGCTGGATTAAAGTTGTGTGGCACTCTGCTCTGCTTAGGGTGGGCATTTTAAGACAAAGGCATTACTGTATAAAACTGTCTGACTAGAGGTTTGCCTAAAAGGAACTTAAAGTGTAGCCATGTGTGCAGATGGGCTTAATCTGTTCGATTATGCCATAAGAATAATTTGAACTAAACTCTTATTATATCTATCATAAAATTGAAAATTAGAATTCCTTGATATGATGGACTATTCTTGATATATTTAATTTAAAATACTTGTATGTGTGTGTACATGTGTGCATTTATGCCTATAAAGGCAAGTAGTTTAAGGAATGATTTCCTTCTAGATCTTCGGTAAGAGTAAGAGTTAGAGGGCTGGAGAGCTAGCTCAGAAATTAAGAGTCTTGTTTGTGGAGAGGACCTCAGTTAAGTTCCCAGCACCCTGCAGAGGCTCACAACCATCAATAAATCTAGTTTAAGGGGATCCTTGTCCTCTTCTGCTTCCTCGGGCATCAGGCATACATATGATGCACAGACATGTGCATAGGTAAAACACTCATACACATAAAATAAAATTGAAGAACTTAGTGAAAGAATGAGTTAAGCTTCTTTCTAATGTGCATAATTCTATAGGCAAAGGATACAGAAATATCTGTATTTTAAAGTTTAAAACATAAAACATTTTATCTTATTAAGAAAATAATTTTGTTAAATACAAAATTTCTTTAGAATATGTTTTAAAATGTGAATATATCTAAAAGATTTTCCAAGGTCAAAGCTTGCCATACTGATGTGAAATGAGAGATTTTTTTTTTTATTGAAAGCAATGAGGAATTCTTTTAAAACACCATTCTGTATTTAGTCTTGATTATAAAAAAATTGGCTTAAAGGACAAAGATTTCATATTTTATTAGATAATTTCTTGTGTTTTCTGATAATTTGTCAGGATTTTAAGTACTTGAGAAAAAACTACTTTTACTCAAAACCATTGAGACATTGAGGTCAGAAAGTAACTCAAAGGGTTCTATGTCCTTTTTTTGGGGGTGTTCACCTGCTCAACTCTGCCCATGGACGTGTCAGTCACTAAAGAAGTATCTGCAAACTGCATCCAGTCTATCTTCAAGAGGAGAGTTATTCACTCTCAGATGGTTCCTGAAGGTCTCTGGGCGCTGTCCTAACCCTGCAGTCATCTTGGGCTCTGGGAACCACAAAGCCTCCTGGGTATGTCAGCCCATGAGGAGATGGCTGCCCACAGCGCAGCCATCATCTCATGGGAAACAGACTGAACCTGGAAGCAAGTAGGACTTCTTCAGACCACCTCCTCGGACCTGAGCTGAGGTGAGCAGGCACACCACAGCAAAAATAACGTAAACAAACCTAGGGCTCACTAAACCTCCTTCCCAGTGTTGCCAACCGACCACACCTTCTTTCCCTGTTTTTACCATTGTTTCTGTAATTGGTGCCTGGGGATGGGTGGCCAAGTCCAGTGTATTGGATTTTATGCAGCTGGAGCTTTTGCCCTGAAGCTCACATAACACTTCAGTTCCTAACAATGAAGCAGAAGAACCAAAATGAACATTAGGGACACTCTTGTGCTTTGCTATATATTGTCTTAACTATATTTATTTTTTAAAATTAAAAAAAACTTTTGAGAATTTCCTGCCTGCATACTATATTCACACCATTTACACTTCTCCCTCTACCCCTCCAATTCTCCTATATCCTCTGACTCCCTCACAGATTCATGACTTTTATTTACTTATTATTCTTACATATATATGTAATTTCTACACACACACACACACACACACACACACACACACACACACACACTCAGCTGAGTCCATTTAGTGTTGCATATATGTTTATCTGTTTAAATCTAGCTGTGACAGGGCAAAACAGTGCAGTGGCTCCTTCATCTTGTATTCTTTTTTTTTTTTTTTTTTTTTTTTTGGTTTTTCGAGACAGGGTTTCTCTGTGTAGCTTTGCGCCTTTCCTGGAACTCACATGGTAGCCCAGGCTGGCCTCGAACTCACAGAGATCTGCCTGGCTCTGCCTCCCGAGTGCTGGGATTAAAGGCATGCGCCACCACGGCCCGGCTTCATCTTGTATTCTTGCTGAGACCGTTTCAGGTTTAATTTAATCTCCTTGGTGGAAAATGCTGTGGAAATTTACCCAAGTCCAAGGACCCAAGGCCAAGATGCCACAGCTAACTTACTTTAGCTTCTGTTAAACTGCTTGTTCGTGCAGACTTCCCTCCCACAGCGGCTAACAGCTTTTTTTTTTTTTTGCTTGCTTATGCAAACATCTTCCAGCAGATGCTCAGCGAGATCGCAGGATGTGGGTTTTGCCTTAAAGTCTCTCAGTCTATAAGCTCAGGGCTGCATTTCAGTCCCCAAATACTCAAGTGTAGTCCCAGCCTGCTGGAATAAAGACTTTCAAATGGCTATAAACTGTGTCAATGTGGTCATCTCTACTGGGCTCCCCATAACATGGCTACTTGGGATAGATAATCTACCAGGGGTTCATCCATGGACAAGACATACTCTCTTTCTTTCAGCAGCCATTAATTGTCTGTAGTTCTTCACCTAGAAGTAGGGTCTTGGGAGGTTTCCCCACCCATACATTTCTATTCTGCTGTGTTATAAAAACATAACACAAACCATAAGCACCCACATACAGTATGCAACAAACACCGTGTTAAAGGCCTTCCACATTTTCAAACAGTGACTCCTTTTAGTAGCTCTGTAAAATAACCATGATCGTTTAATAAAGAAGAAGCCCTTTTAAGTGGTCTGCAGAGAAACACACTGCATAGTTACTCTCACGGCATTTAGACCAGGTCAGTGTTCCAGGCCTGGATGCTGTATTTATTTCTTTCCCTTCTTGTGTCCATACAGTAGTGGGTGCATAATGATTAGAGTTGCCTCCTGGGTCAAAGGGAAGAGTTCTAGGTGTATCTCACAGGCATGCAGAGTCCTTTACAGGACCTCAGAAACATCTGTCAGCCATATGTGTGAACTTACTTCACGACGAAATATTCTTGCAAGTTTATCCCCAGTACCTGGTGTTTTTATTCAATATCAAATGTTAACATCATTTCACCTAATTACGACCATGTGGAGGAGGAGGTTCAGGACAGAGACACCAAAATATGACTGTCAAACCATGGAATATGCCCCTAAGTTATTTTCCTTTAGTATATTGACTGTTTACAGCTGTATATTTAAAGGGAAGGAATGAGGAAAGGTTACCATTTTGTGAAAGAAATTTGCATCTATTAAGGGACTTTCCCTAGTGAAGATGCCTGTACCATGGAGGAAGATGTTTCCAGAGAATTCCTAGGACCTGGGAGACTGATGTGCAAAGGCAACCTTCCTTCACCTTCATCCCTTCTTCACGTGCCCTTAACTTGTCTCAATCACTTCTAAGCCCCCAACCTCTATTCTTTCCTGTAGCTCATGATCACACAATATACTCTATAAAGCTGTATAATTAAATAATAATTTAGAAGCCCCAATCATCTAGCTTTGAGTTTGAGTCTCATAGGTTTTATTTATTTTTGGATTTTTGCTTGTATATAATTAAAATTATTTTTCTCTTGGTAATCTGTCTTTTATCGTCTTGAATTATAAACCATATGGAGAATCTAGAAGGGCAGAAAGAAGTGACTTTGTTCCCCACATGGTCTTCAGTCTTAATAGGGACATGTGAATTGATTCATACTAGATAATCACCTGCCACCTTCCTGAAGTGTTCATCTGGCACCTAGTTCATGCAGTACCTTTTACCTTTATTATTTATGCCTCAACCAGCTTCAGCCAGCACTGGCTAGTCTTCCATAGTTCTTTAAAACATTGTAGATCATGGGCTTGTGAGGTGGCTCAGCAGGTAAAGGTAGCGACTGCCAAGCCTGAGGACCCAAGTCATTGCAGGACACTCAAGGCAGAATGAGTGAGAGCCAGCACGGACCTCCATACACAAGCATTCACAACTTCTCAGAAATAAGATCTAAAAAGTAGTAAGTTAAAACAATACTGCAGAACTTATGAGAGAGATATCTTTATACAGGGTGTTATCTATGTCTCCATAATCACTCTATGACCTTGTTCCCCAGACTAATGAGATCCTCATGGTGGCAGGAACTATGTTTCCATTTCTCTATTTTCTGTAACCTCTCTCAATATTTTGACTTACACTAGGTTTCAATGAATTTTCATGATAGTAATAACTGCAGGGGATTCAAACTCCAGTCCCTGCTTCCTCTAGTATATGTAAAAAGAGAGTTAGCATCAGGCTGGAGACACCTCTGATTTATCTATAATCCATGAATACAAATAAAAGCACAATTAAAATTCCAAGTGCTTCCATTAGAAGATACTCAAAACATTGAGTTTTGTGCAATCCCAGTGTCTGGATGAAAAGACGCCTTTTTCCACCCCCAGACAGACCCTTGTCCTGCCTATACTCTCACATCTTCCTAAATACCTTAAAAAATAGGACATTCTTAAACAGTCCATTGCAAACTTCATTACTTTGCAATGTAACCAATGTGTATTATGTGAGTCATCCATTCATTTACTCACTGATTAGTCATCCAATACTTACTGATCGCTTGAGAATCCTCCTGAGTGTGGGCTCCTGAGATGACTTTCATGCTGTTCTGAGGAGCCATGTTCTAGGGCTCTAAACCTGTCAGAACTGTGAATAGACAAACAGGAGGCAACGAGCCAACAGCCAGTGGGGATCAACATGGAAGCATCAGAAGTTTTGAGGATGTTGCTTATCATCATGGTGAGTGGACAAAGAGAATTTTCATCAGGACAATGCCAATAAAACTGGGCTCCAGTCTCTGGTATCCTTTTGGTTTGAGGCTGTATGTTTGTGGGTGCTTGAAATAGAACAGAGTCCTGAAGAGTTAACAAGCATGATCTAAAAATTCCCCTTGAAGCTCCTTTTCAGTAGGAGTGGAAACTCCAATGAGAAGTCTGGTGGGTGCTGAAGGTCCTTGATGAGACACTGTACAAAAACAGCATCTGAAACCTCATTCTGCACATGATTCCATAGCCTTCCGAACTGGGAAAGAGAAGATGATTCACTGTGTTTATACATGTGATACAGATGTTCAGGGGTAACCTAAAAACTTCTAGTGGATGGATAGGGGAGGCAGAAGATGGACTGTTAAAATGTGAAAGGTTATATTCATGTGCACATTACATGTTAGTTATACCTCCAGATCACTGATACTTGTTTAAATTTTCCAGAAACAATCATTTGAGGAAATAAATCCATCCTTCAGCCTAGAAATCAGAGAATATTTTCTGCTTCTTATGGCTCTGTGTGTATGCAAGTGTGTGGACGTGTGTGTGAGTGTGTGGATGTGTGTACGTGCAAGTATATGTTTGTGTGTGTGAGCATGTGGTTGTGTATGTGGTGCATGTCTGTGTGTGTGTGTGTGTGTGTGTGTGTGTGTGTGTATTGTGTGTATGTGTGTGTGTGAAACACTATAGAACAGGTTGTCTTTCAACTCACTGTGGAGCCCAGACTGAACTTAGAGTCACAATCATTTTCCTGGCTCCCAAATCACCATTCCCTGCTCATGCTTACTCATGCCACCATACTTCTGATTTTCATGCACTAGGGAGTTTATAGGTTACCCCAACATTGTCTTTGTACTGGCTTTGTTTTGTGCCATACTGAACAAAAATTTGGCATTTAGGCTTATTTTTACTTTCAACTTAACAAAACAGAGCTGCTCATGGGGTTTTATGCAAAGCTGCTCATGCTGAGAATTTGGAATGGCTTCTTGATGAGAGGGGTTTACATCTCAGCAACATAAGCACCTACAAGTTGAACATTAGACTTCCTGCTTCTAAAAGCCCATCATCTCCTTTGCTCCTGGGAATATTAATCCCCATTTTGAAATCCTTATTCCGTTTTTATGTAAATCCATATCAGCTAATGCAGAGCTGAATCAACCCCCACACTTGCACCACTTGCTTGAGAGTTTCATTGGTTATCAGAACCAGCTGTCATACATGGTTATCGTATGTGAGGCCCCACCTCAGTCTGTTACCCAGGCTGCCATGGAGCTCACAATGCTGCCTAGGTTGGCCTTGACTTCATGGTAATCTGCCCCAGCCTCCCAAGTGCTGGCTTTACAGTGTGATCTGGGACCTCAGAAGAACTGAGGAATAGTCTTTCCTCAGATAGTTCCTAAGCAGTCACTGATGGATAGCTGTTGCTGTTTGGATCTCAAATGTTCCCCATGTCCATCTGATGAAAGCTTGATCCACAGCATATGGTGATATTGGGAGCTAGCAGAACCATTGGAAGGTGGAGCCTAATGAGAGGTTAGTTCCTTGGGAGACTTGTGCCCTCCAAAGAGATATTTGGACCTTGGAGTATCTTCTTACTCGATTTCCTTCCTAACCACATGAAATGAGCTGTCCTGCTGCAGTACATGCTCCCTGCCATGATGCTCTGTCTCAGCAGTGGCTCCAAGTAATGTCATAAACTTATTGTAACCTTAGACCCTAACAAACATCACCCTTTTTCAAGTTGAACTCAAGTACTTTGTCACAGCGACAGAAAGTTTCATGAAACCCCTCTATAAACACCCTGTTTACCCTTGAGTGACCCTATGCCCATCAGTTCTTTTTCTTACCCATTTTCTTAACCTATCCACTATCAATGTCTTATTAGTTCACTTTCTTTTTTTTTTTTTTAAGGTTTATTTATTTATTATGTATACAGAAGAGGGCGCCAGCTCTCATTACAGATGGTTGTGAGCCACCATGTGGTTGCTGGGAATTGAACTCAGGATCTCTGGAAGAACAGTCAGTGCTCTTAACCTCTGAGCCATCTCTCCAGCCCATTAGTTCACTTTCAAAGAAAGCCAGCCATTCCCAAATCCCTGTCTCAGTGTTTGCTTCTAGGAGAATCCAAAATATAATATGCCCATACAATAGATTTATAAATTATTTCCTCAAACATGATTTTTCTCCCTAGATGAGATTATGATGCACATTGTTAAGATAAAATATATATTTTGCATAAGCATGCTTTTCAGGAGAGATTCTAGTAGACTTGTGTTGTTGCTTGTGAGAAAGACCTTAAATTAAAGTGAGAGGTACCTAGGACAGGCTCACTTACCATGGTTTTTTCACAAAGCTAGAGTTTACTTTAGAGCAGTACCACCTTCATGCTAGGGAATCACACACCCTGAAAGAGATAACAAAGCGTAGAATAAAAATATCACTCAAAATATACTTTGGATTGAACTACTCAAGGAAATCTGTTTTAATTTCCAGGTAAAATTTAAGATTACACCTCATGTCTTTTCAACTTTATAATAGTTTAAGAAATAGTAACTCGGCATTTACTTTGTGTTCAGCACTATCAGGAAACTCAGATCCTCCAAGGTGGAAGAAATCTGTTAGGTATTATGGTGGCTATTCTTGGCTGTCAATTTGACTACATCTGGAATCAACTAAAATACAAGAAGCAGGGTACATTTATGGGGGATTTTTCTTAGTTGAATCATTAAGTGGGAAGATCCACCTTTAATCTGGATCTGTTGAGGTGGGAAAATTCAACTTTAATCTGGGCCACATTTTCTACTGGCAGCCTATATAAGGACACAAAAGAAGGAAGGTTTTTTTCTCTTTGCTAGCTTGCCCTCAACCTTGCTTGTTGTGCCTAACTCGACCAGCAAGAAAGACGCAACGCCCGAGCTCTTCTTCAAGCTGTTTTATTTATTCAGGCCTCTTAATCTGTTTTTCTTTGTTCTTCTACCCCTGGGGAGTGCCCACCCCAGCCTTATATAGGTCTCAGTCCACCAGCCCCCATGCGCCACATGGGATTCCTGGATAGGTACACGTATGCCTTAGCAAGCCAAAATCTGAAACCAAGCCAAATAAGGTATTGCTTAAAACAAAGAGCGCTCGCCACCGGGAGGGCGGGGGGGGGGGGGCGGGAGCCAGCTCTATCTTAAGAGTGCAGCTTCCCGCAGCTCTCTACACTTGCTGGTAAGTCTATTCCTTCACTGGCATTAGAGCCCACTTCTTCAGGATTCAGGTGTGAAGCAGGTAAGGCTGAGTCCATGTCTTAAGCAAACAAGGAGCTGTGACATGCACAGTAGCACCCTGACCCAGAGGAGACTGAAACTGGACCCCCAAGATGACAAATGCCAATGTAAGACCCAGGGCCAAATCAAGAAATGCCACAATAGCCATAAAAGCAAAGTCCACCAAACAGCACATACATAAATACCTCAGCCCTTTGTTTAATAAACAAGATTGCTTGCAACCTCCCAGAATCTGTGCCATTGATTCTGCATCTGATCATCCCCTGCCCCTGGGATCAGAGATAGCAGGATCCCTGCTGCAAAGACAGGAACATTCTGGCCCTCAATGTGGATGAAACCCTACCTGTGACTTGTACTTTGGGTATTTTTTTCTTTATTGCTGGCCACCTTGCTGTCCTGATTCCTATTATGACTCAGTGTTGTGACATGCCCCTTTAGCTGTTTTCAGGGAGTAGACTCCTCTTCTCAATTTTCTGTTTTCCTACCCCAAGCAGTGATTATTGGAGTGTCTCTCTCTCCCTGTCTTTTCATTCCTTTCCCTTGTTTGTTTTGCACACTCTGTTAACTATAGATCTGCCTGGCTTCTGAAACTCACAGGCTGTAAATCCTTTGACATCTTCCCAAGGGGTTGGGAATGTTTGCTTAGCAGATTACTGACTCTTTTAGCTTGTTTGTCCTTGAATTCTGTTTCACTTGCTATGGGAAACTTTCCTTATGCTGCCAGAGACCCCCAACTCAGAGCTCTCAAAGCTTTGCTTTAGACCAGAGAAATAAGAGTTAAAACTTCCCATCTGGAAAAGTTTTGGGATGAGGCCTCTGTTATTGCACCCTGTGTATCACCTGAAAACATCGGGAATCCATCAGTATGGCTGCAAGTCCTCTTTTTAACTAGGAAATAAGAAGTGCAGGAAGGGAAAACATCCCAAGCACACTTTGTCCCAATACTTTTGGGAATCATAGCTTGTACAATATCAGGCTCTACAGAGGAAGTAATCTGGCCCTTTAATGACCATTGTGAAGAACAAAAATCATCCTCACTCTCCCTTACCTCCTCATCTTGTGGTCCCTGTTGCCCCTCAGGGACAACTGAGACTACCAAGCAGGACTCCTCAGCTTAAATTCTCCAGTTATCACTCAAACAATCCTTTTGCATTTCCAGTTAATGTTGGGGTCAATACAGCTGCTCAGCCATTGGTTCCTACCCCTTTAGCCAAACTTTCCCTGATCTGCAAAGCTTTCGACAAGTCAGACCCTGACTCCCCATATTTTGAGCAAGTGCTGTGACAATGGGCAATGCATTTACAAACCTATTATGATTGGTACCATTTAATGAAAGCAGTACTCGACTCCACCATTTTATAGGGTGGCCTATAATGATCAAGCTGAAGAGCAGGCATGCCTAAATATTCAATATAATATTGCTATATCCCTAGACATACTGACCAGCAGGGGCCAATATATTAGTCCTATAACTCAAGCCCAAATTGGCCTGCATGCCTGTTTTCAGCAGGTCTCTGAAATTGTATTTAATGATGATAAGGCCTTTTATGAGGCTGTAGTAACACATGACATGACAGGTCAATCTGGTAGAAATTCTAGCCTTTACCCTCAATTCTAAGGGTCACTGCCTCCCCCACACAGATATAAATACTCCAAGGCCCATACCATTAAATTGGACATTGCAGAAGCCTATGTGGGTGGACCAGTGGTCTATTATAGAACCTAAACTATCAGATTTGAGAAAGTTAGTTGAAGAGCAATTTTCATTGGGCCATATTGAACCTTTCCACAGTAGATTTAACACCCTCATTTGTGTAAAGACCCCCCTTTTCTTTATATTAACCAATTCCTCACAGCCTGAGCTGAATTGCACCAAGACAATATGCTGGCTCAGTGCCTGCTGGAAAGCAAATGAGGCCCTTTAGGCAGTTTTGGTATGTATTCCTGCTTTCATTTGGATACCACTAAATAAGGTGACACATTCTCATAGGGTATAACTGATGGAACAAACCAGACTAAAAATAGAATTTGGACTAACAGCAGCTATAAGGGCTGTTATTCTGCTTGCTGTGGCAGGCGATGTGGCGGCCACAGCCTCCCTGATCCAAATGGGAGCCACCACCTACCTATACACTTAGTATGGCCATAGAAGAATCAGTCTGAGCATTAAACACTCAATAGCTGATTAATTACCATTTTCAGTAGCTACACTTAATTTACTACAACAAATAGATTTATTAGCTGAAGAAATTCAGACATTAAAATGGTTATTAATATGAAATTGTGCTGTGGGATGTCCTGTATATTGTGAATATATGTTGCTATGACTGATTGATAAATAAAACTCTGATTGGCCAGTAGCCAGGCAGGAAGTATAGGATAGGTGGGACAAACAGAGAAGAGAGGCTGGGAGGTGGAAGCCTGGGGGAGACACCAGCCTGCCATCCAGGGAACAGCATGTAAAGGCAGCAGGTAAGGCCACAGAACACGTGGCGACATATAGATGAACAGAAATGGGCTGAGTATAAGTGTAAGAGCTATACAATGGTAGGCCTGAGCTAATGGCGGACCAGTTTAATTAATATGAGTTTCTGAATGATTATTTTATAAGCAGTTGTGGGGTCTGTGGGGCTCGACAGGACTGGAGAAAACTCCAGCTACAAAATTGTGATCCCCAATTCTCCTCCTTTTGTTTAACCCCTTATCTATTCTCTAATACAACACAAGCCAGGAGTTGGTTAAGGAAAATCATATTGGGACTGTGGAACAAAGATTTCTTAAACCTTACGGTACAACTCTCTAATAAAATCTTAAGCCTGAACTTCACAAGTGTGAAACCACTGGAGGTGTTTACGACGTTCTTTGCTCAAACTTAGGATCACATAAAATCAATTCTTGACCCTTCAAAAATTATAGCAGGGGGGATGATATTCTTAATAATTCTGTTGTTTCCTACAGCATGTTTCCCAGCAGCACCACATCAACAAAATGGCCCTGCAACTGCTAATGGCTCTGGAATGCCCTGATCATTGCCCTCCTAAGGAAGTAATAAAAGCCTGATTCATGAAAATTTGTGATGTCTCTGTCTGATGCTCTTGTACCCTAAGCACTTTCCAGGGGAACCACCCTCAGAGGGCTGGTAGCCAGAGACGGTTAAGAGCCTATTAGGCAGGCCAACCTAAGACAGGCACAGTCACTATGTTGGGGGACCCCTGAGGTGGGGACAACAAGATTAGAGCAAAGAACTCTAATTCCTACTAGCAGCCACAAAATAAAATAAAAAGGGTAATATGAGGCGGGTAAGGCTGAAAGCACTGGACCACATGTTATGCAAACAAAGATTTGTGACATGTACAGTAGCACCCTGACCCAGAGGAGCCTGAAACCAGACCCTTAAGATGACAACTGCCAGCATAAGACCTAATGCCACATCAAGAAACACCACAATAGCCTGCCAAACAGCACACACATAAATATCTCAGCCCTTTGTTTAATAAATGAGATTGCTTGCAAACCTCCCAGAGCCTGTGTCATTGATTCTGCCTCTGCTCACACCCTGTCCCCCAGATCAGAGACAGTGGGACCCCAACTGCAGAACCAGCAACACAGGTGTATACTGAAAACCAACTGAGACGTATAGTCTTGTGGATTGAACAACTACTAGATTCTTGGACTTTCTGCTGGTAGATAACCATTGTTGGACTAGCTGGACCACAGCCTATAAGCCAATCTAATAAATCCCATATATATTCATTCTATCCGTTCTGTCCCTCTAGAGAACCCTGATCAATAAAATATTTTACAGGTGTTCATATCCTGATGGAGTGGATAGATGCGTTGGTCATTATATTGAGTGTTCCATAGAAAGGATGCACATCACAATGGCAATAGATGTTTGGTCTTTGTGTGATATAAATACTTAACAATGAAATTAAATACTAAACCACTAAATATTTAACCTCATGCATTTGGCTATGGTCTGACATGCTTGTTGATCCTTATATGAGAAAAACAAAACTACATCCTACCAGTAGCTGAATGACTCCATTTTTAGTCTTCTAGAAACTTAGGAAATTGTCCTAGAAATCAAGAGTTACTACTTGTTGTGTCCAGAATTCTCAACATGTTGATATAATCAAGGATTTTTGCAATGTCAGACTATATAATCCATTTAGTGAGAGATACAAAGGTTAGTGGAGAATCTCAGGACCATATTGCAAAAATCACCCAGCTTTAATGTATGAAAACTCTCTATATCATCCCAAACCAAGTAATAATCCTAAAAATTCTAAACTAGAAAAATAAAGATAAAAATACCTCTAAAATTTTTGTCGTGAAACCATAGAACACAAAAGAAAAAAGCAAATGATCATAAATGTAGCCAGAGAAAGTAGACATAGCTATGAAGAAACCTAGTAAAAGAGCAAACTTACCAAGAGCAACACAGAGGATAAGCTACTGACAGACCTCAGAATAACTGAGAGAAAATACCTGTCAGCTTGGAATTTTATATTCAAATAAATCTTATTTCTAAGACAAACAAAGAATCATTTTGAAGGTGAATCTAGAAGCCCCTTTGCACAAAGTCTATATTAAAGGAATTATTTCAGAAATATAGAATTATTCAGACTGAAGATATTAAATGAAAAATGGGATGATATCTAAAGAACTGAATATGTTGCTAGACCTGAACAAACACTTTAAGAAACAATAATAGAGTCATATGGGCTTAAAAGAAGACAGGCTCAAAATTCAGAGAGGTATTAATACATGTTTGTATGACTATTTCTGTATATTTTGAGAGGGACAGATGATTAGAATTAACAGTGATTATCATTAGGCATTATTATTTATATCTTTTAACACTTATGAATTAAAAGCCCATGGTTTGAGGACAAATGAGAATGGCTTAGAATAATCAACTGAGGGCAGGTGAGCAGTTAAGGGCATCTGCTGCCAAGATGATGACCTGAATTCTCTGTCTGTGTCTCACAGGAAGAAGATAAATGAATCCCACAAGTGGCCCTCTGAGAGCTTAGCAAGATGTTGCAAGCATATACCCTTCAAGTAAATGCGTAAATATAATAGAGATAAAAAATCAATTAATGGAAACAAAATAGCACAAAATGTATTGGTTGATCAAACTGTTGTTTTGTTTGTTTGTTTTCTGAGACAGGTTTTCTCTGTGTAGCAGCTCTGGCTGTCCTAGAACTCACTTTGTAGACCAGGCAGGCTGGCCTTGAACTCACAGAGATCCTCCTGCCTTTGCCTCTTGAGTGCTGAGATTAAAGGCATGCCATCAGGGGTCAGCCACCCAGCTACACAGCAAACCACAGAGTAAAAAAAAAAAATGAAAGGTGTACAAAAATAGTGAAAGGTAAAAGCTCAAAGGCAAAAGCTAGATGGGATAATTTAAGTAAAGCTTACTAGCAACAAGCCAAGCTAAGGCTGGACATTTATAATTAAGAATAAGCATCAGTGTGTGGTTTATTTGGGAGCTGGGTGGTGGGCCTCCCAAAAGACTCCAAAGAGCAAAGAGTCAAAACAGCAAAAACAAAAAACATTTTGACATTCCAACATGGGGCCTGAATTTCCAATTGGGTTTAAGAAAGCTGAAAGAGAGAGAGAGAGAGAGAGAGAGAGAGAGAGAGAGAGAGAGAGAGAGAGAATACAGCTCCTCTAAGAGTGTATGCCTGCTCATAAGTCCTTGAGCAGCCACTACATTAAATAGGAACAAAAAACTAAGTAAAAATGCCTGCCACAGTACAAGCATCAGCACTTCAGAACTCTAGGAAGGTTGAATGCAGTCCTCAGCATGAGCCTCTGACTGGGCTTGTGAGCTTTCAGCTTGGCTTTCCTGACGTGAGAAGTGGGCAGAGCCAGCCACCAAAGCTGCTGGCAGAGGTTCACACTGCTTAGCAGTTTAAAGTTTGTTCATGCAGTTAAAAAGGCTAAAAGATATATACAGTGAAAGAGGTCCAGATGGAGAAAACCTCTAAATAGGTTATGACATATTTAACAATGTGCATAGGCTTAACAAAAGAAAGAGTATAGTCAAATGAAAAAAAAATGAATAGCTTAAAAACAGTCTTTAAAGAAAGTAGTAAAGTAATATAAAAAAGAATGGGGGGAATAAAAAAAAAGAATAAGCCACATAAGATGGGAAATACACAGGGAGTCTGGATCCTGTATGTTATTGTGTTGATTTTGAATTTTTTGTTTGTTGAGAAGCAAAAGATAGCTTTTAGGAGACATGAGATTATGAACAGGACTGCAGGATTGAGCCAACATAGATACTTTAGGGCTACCTTAATTTTAAAATGGAAGTCAAATAATACATTTGTTAAATGGAAATAAAAAAACACTTTAGAGTTTTGTTCCCACAGGAGATAAGAGGTTGTGGATTCCTTCAGGAATAATATGGATCAGGTTTGATCAAATGAGACCTCCTGAACCTTGACAGATGATATCTATCAACAAAGGTTACTGCTGGTCTTTCCAGAACTTGGTCATTATCTAAAACTTTCTCAGGGACCCTAAAGATGCCTTTGTCCATAGACAGCAGGAAGTGCTCTGGAGAAAGTGACATGCACATTCACAAAAGAGGTGTGGGAGGCTTTTGATTATTTGGTGGGCTATGAACGTTTGTTATCATTTAGGAGAATATAGTATAATGATACAAATTTAAAGTTATTTTGTTACACTATATATTTCTACTCTTGTTTAAAGGATTTTTGTATATTGATAAAAATTTGAGGTTATTTTTATTACAACATATTGCTGTGGGATGTTCTGTATGTCAAATGTGTTGCTCTGACTGGTTAATAAATAAAACACTGATTGGCTAGTAGCCAGGCAGGAAGTATAGGTGGGACTAACAGAGAGGAGAATTGAGGTGAACAGGAAGGCAGAGGGGGAGACACTGCCAGCCGCTACCATGACAAGCAACCTGTAAAGATGCCGGTAAGCCACAAGCCACGTGGCAAAGTATAGATTTATAGAAATGGGCCTAATATAAGAGTAAGAGCTAGACAATGATAGGCCTGAACTAATGGCCAAACAGTTTAAATAATATAAGCATCTGTATGTTTATTTTATAAGTGGGCTATGGGACTGCTGGGGCTTGGCAGGTACCAGAGAGAAAACTCTTTAGCTACAGCATATTGTGTATATGTTTCTATTTTTGATTGAGGTATTGTGCCTACTCAGTTCATTTGGAAATGTAAGGTAAATTTCTAGTTTTTGAAAGCTATTATCATAAACTATATAGGACAATCAGGAAACATAGGTTAGTAGTTAGTCATCTATGACAATTAAATTTATAGATATGTTAGGTATGTTCTCAGGATCATATAGAGATATATTTTAGATAGATGGTCTTCAAATACTTCAAAGATCCATAGAATATGGCATTTAAAATGCTTTGTTAACTTAAGCCTTTTCATGACAATGAGAAATATCTGCTCCTGGCAGGACAAATTTACTTCAGAGATGATGGGCACCAAAGAAACTCCTTATGTAGTTTGCTTTCAATGTGGCAAGGCCAGCCATTTGGGCAAGAAGCTGCTTTTGCTTAGACTGCTTGACAGTATGTTGTATAAACTGGACATGCAGAACCCACAGGAAAGTGACTGCTGAACTTTGCCAAAACAAAGTAGGTCCTTTAGGGTTCTTGCTTCACAGAAGAAACTGCCAGACATTCTGCAGGACACAAAGGAAAGTGATTGACAAACTTTGCCAATACAAGGCAGGACAGTCTTTCAAAGTTCCTGCTTCAATAAAAAGTCTGCCAGATACTCTAGACCTGTAGGCTGAAGATAGATGCTCCAACTTTGCAGAGGAACTTTGTATGACTGTCCAGGCAGCCAAATGTCTCTGTTGTTAGGTAATATTACATCCTTCTAGGTCTTTGATGAAGTTTAAGACTAGATAGCTATAGTTACAATTTTCTTTCATTATGATGGAAAGTAAGTTAAAACTTTGGATCCACTAAGATAGGATAAATAATGCATTATTTTCTTTGAATACACTAAATACAAATGGACAGAATTTTGTAAATATAATTCCTACTTGATAATTGTTTTTGTTATATGTAGTTTTACTATGTTAAAGTTAAAACCTTTATTTTTAATTAGACAAAAAGGGGGAAATGCTGTAGAATACTATTTTAAGGTGTGTCACTTTTGTTTATGTTGCATTTGTTTAACTCTGTAAAGCTGTGTTACTGTGTCTGTCTAAAACACCTGATGGTCTAATAAAGAACTGAATGGCCAATAGCAAGGCAGGAGAAAGGATAGGTGGGGCTGGCAAGCAGAGAGAATATATATGAGAAATTTGGGAAGAAAAAGAAGGAGAGGCCGGGCGGTGGTGGAGCATGCCTTTAATCCCAGCACTTGGGAGGCAAAGCCAGGCGGATCTCTGTGAGTTCAAGGCCAGCCTGGGCTAAAGAGTGAGTTCCAGGAAAGGCACAAAGCTACACAGAGAAACCCTGTCTTGAAAAACCAAAAAAAAAAAAAAAAAAAAAAGAAAAAAAGAAAAGAAAAGAAAAGAAAAAGAAAGAAAGAAAGAAAACAAAGAAGGAGCAAGAGGAGGAGGACATCAGGGGCTTGTCTCCCAGCTTCACAGCAAGCCACAGAGTAAGAAGTAAAGAAATTTATACAGAAATGCAGGTAAAAGCCCAGAGGCAAAAGCTAGATGGGATAAGTTAAATAAGCTGGCTAGCAACAAGCCCAGCTAAGGCCAGGCATTTATAATTAAGAATAAGCCTCTGTGTGTGATTTTTTTGGGAGTTGGGTGGCGGGCCCCCAAAAGACCTCAGAGAGCAAAAACAAACAACAGCAGCAAGTGCCAGTTCTCTCTGGCTCAAATCAGTTTTGAGAATATTATAAATTTGTCTTTCTGAGTCTGGGTTACCTCACTCAGGATGATTTTTTCTAGATCCATCCATTTGCCTGCAAACCTTATGATGTTATTGTTTTTCTCTGCTGAGTAGTATTCCATTGTGTAAATGTACCACATTTTATTTATCCATTCTTCAGTTGAAGGGCATCTAGGTTGTTTCCAGGTTCTGGCTATTACAAACAATGCTGATATGAACATAGGCCTCAGGTGGAGCTCCAGGAGTCCAATTGGCGAGAAAGAAGAAGGTTTGTATGAGCGAGAATTGTTGAGACCAAGGTTGGAAAAAGCACAGGGACAAATAGCCAAACGAATGGAAACACATGAACTATGAACCAATAGCTGAGGAGCCCCCAACTGGATCAGGCCTTCTGGATAAGTGAGACAGTTGATTAGCTTGAACTCTTTGGGAGGCCCCCAGGCAGTGGGACCGGGTCCTGTCCTCAGTGCATGAGCTGGCTGTTTGGAACCTGGGGCTTATACAGGGACACTTGGCTCAGCCTGGGAGGAGGGTACTGGACCTGCCTGGACTGAATCTACCAGGTTGAGCTGAATCCCCAGGGGAGTCTTTGCTCTGGAGGAGATGGGAATGGGGAGTGGGCTGGGGGGAAGGCAAGGGGGGTGGGAGGGGGGAGAACAAGGGAATTCGTGGCTGATATGCAAAATTAAATTAAATTACAAAATAAAATTAAAAAAAGAATATTATAAATTATAATAATTAAAAAGAGCTAAAGATTTTATGTAATGACAACAATATTAAATGTAGTACAATGTTCTAAATTCTATTTTAGAGTATAAAAGGTCTAGTAAAAGAGTTGGTAAAAGTTTAATAATGTCTTTAATTAAGAGCTCTCTGTTCACATTGATTCCTCAGCTCTTATGAATGATTGTCATGCATCATGTGAACATGAGAGGAGACAAAACATCCACAGAAGACTTACCACACTTGGGACTTTCCAAAATTTTATTGTAAAACAACAAAAGATAGTGTCAATACATTTAAGACAGTTCTAGCTTTCCCTGTCATCTCAAACTGCATGAAAATATGAGAGTGAAAAATTGTATATCAATCAAGAAAATTCAAACACACAAATACATTGTTACAGTCATAACATATCAGACAAAATTGAAATTAAATTAGAAAGTGTTATATAACAAAGAAAATCATTCCATATGGTAAAATAAATCAAATTTCAAGGCTGATGAAACAATTTTAAATTCTAGGTTTTAATATGTCTAAATAATACAATGATAGACCTCTAAGGAGAAATTGACATCACAGTGGGAAATTTAATATCTAATTTTCAGTATTTGTGTGTCAAACTGATAACAGCCAGACAGACATTGATGATTGCTCCATGCAGTGGCAAGCTTAACCTAACAAGTTGCTCTTTAAAAAATATTTTATTATTTTTTAAGTTGTGTATATGAGTATGTCTCTGTGTTGGCATGTGTATATAAATGCAGTGCCTGAAGAGACCAGAAGAGAGAGTCAGATCCCTTGGAGCCAAAGTTATAGGCAGTTGTGAGCATCTTGGCGTGGGTGCTGGCACTCAAAGTTGGATCCTTTGAAAGAGCAGCGCATGCTCTTGACCATTGGGCCATTCTCCAGCCCCAACAACCTCATCTTTTGTGAGATATTATAATTAACAATTGGACAGCATGCATTAGTACTGTCAAATTTTGAAATATTTGGGTTTGTCCTAGTTACTTGTAAATGATCTATTTCCTGATGGTTAAAAAATTAGTTAATCCTTCAAAATTCATTGAGCTCTTTTATGGCTTAGCAGAAAGTCAGTTTTATAATTGTCCTATGTAAGCTTAAAAAGAGAATACTTATACCCATTTTTGAGGGAAATTTCTAGTTAGAAATTTAGTTAGAAATTCTAGACAGAAATTCTAGACCTGAAACCATAGATGAATGTTAATATATTCACATTCATTTTATGGAAAAAGAGACTGACTGTTTGAATAAAAAAATGCAGGCATTTAAATCTTTCCCTTATGTCCAGAGGAGCCCCACAATTCTCTGATAAAATGTCATAAGGGAAAAAGATAACCTGAAAATTCAACATGAGGGTAACATAACCCTCTCCAGAAAGCTACTTCCAATAAGCTCAGGTAGTCGAGATGGGACTGGTTATTGAGAGAGCGGTGGGGATGTCATGGGTTGTGAAAAGAAGTGGAGATTTAAAATGAACCATCAAGGGGACCTTCAGCCTACAACTCGGAAGAGCTCAGCTCTCAGGCTGAGAGGTTTGGTCCCCTTTATGCCTTTAGTGCCCTTGGAGGCAGAGCTCAGAGAGAGAAGGGGCAAAGGATGGAAAGGAGGAGTCACCTATCCTTTGGGACAGAGCAGGGCTAGACAGTTTTAATGTCCCTTGTTTAGTGAAAAGAGGCCCTTTTGCCTTCTACTGATGTGAATTCATGAATCAAAACTGTTTGTCTCATTTATCACATGTTACGGAGAAGAGGACAAAAATGAGTTGATCAATCAAGATTTTGTTTTCTAGAAGCTGATTATAATTGTCTGGATACATATGCCTGATTGAAATTGTTCTTGATTGAAGATTGGATAGCTAAAGCCTGCTGTTCTCACGGATATTTAGAGAAATGTTGAATGCACTGAAAAGCAAGCTGGCTTAGGAAGCAGAGGTCTCTGATGCTCTTCCCCAGATCTTCTACGATGAGCTGAGACTTGTACCATGCCTTAGCCTCTCCTTGTCTCTAGTGGACTAATCTTAACGTCATGGCTGCGGTAGTATAATATACCAGACCTCTTTCAGTTGACAACAGCAGCCAACGTTCTCTTCTTGGCTGTCACTATACAAATAATAATACATTTTGTGGATGGCAACTTTTGTTTTGAAAATGGCCGTTATAGTTTGTTCAAAGTGTCATAATGATATCTAATGCCTGCTCTGCTGATTACAAAATAAAATAAAAACTAAAAACAAAACTGTGTGGAGTCCAGAAGATAAAAGGAGTTTGGCTACAAAGTTTTGAGTCATCAAAAAGAACACAGGGTGCTGCCAAACATGCATCTCATGCCAATCCTATATCTTATTCGGAAGAAAATGACAAAATCATTCCTAGCATAGAATAGGAATGACCAAGCAGAGGATGCAAATGTGGCTGCAGGTGACATCCCTCTTAGACGCTGCATAGTTCTTGTGTGTTAATAAGGCGCAGCTTAGGAAGAGATACGCAGGATAAAACAGATAACAAAAAAGAAGAAAATACAAGAGGGCTGAAAGAAATATTCCGTAACTTACTGCGGAATCGAATTTGAGATAAGCTGGGCATATCTCAGGTCTCATGCACAGTTATTTTTTTCTGCCAAACTGCTAAAATACCTTTTATAGGTTAGTTTGGAAACACTGAGTCCAAGGAAAGCATTGTGCTGAAATGTCTGCCTGTAATGAGAGGCTGTGCAAATGTATCACAAAGGCTTTAAAGAAAAAACAAAATGATGTCTCTAGTCTTTTGCCAGACAAGGTTATAGCCTCAATTTTGTCTGTCCACATCCAGCTAGACTGCATGAAGTGCTGATGAGACCCTGGGAGACACTAGCAGTTTCATCTGTGATCCTGGAGTTGGTAGATTTTGACTTCTCTCCTGATCACATTTGTACTAGCTGGTTTTGTGTGTCAACTTGACACAAACTAGAGTCATCAGAGGAAGGAGCCTCAGTTGAGGAAATGCCTCAATGAGATACAGCTGTAAGGCATTTTCTCTATTAGTGATCAATGGGGGAGAGTCCAGTCCATGGTAGGTGGTGCCATCCCTGGGCTGGTGGTCCTGGGTTCTATAAGAAGGTGGGCTGAGTGGCCCAGGAGAAGCAAAAGAGTAATAAGCAGCTCCATGCCATGGCCTCTGCATCAGCTCCTGCCTCTGGGATCCTGCCCTGTTTGAGCTCTTATCCTGACTTCCTTCAGTCATGAACAGCAATGCTGAAGAGTAACTGAATAAACCCTTCCCTCCCCAACTTGCTCTTTCGTCATAGTGTTTCATCACATCAATAGAAACCCTAACTAAGACAGCATTGAACCTTTGGTAAATTGCTCACTCCATCTTCTGGGTCTCTTCTCACTGAGC
The DNA here is from genome assembly GCF_949786415.1 of Peromyscus eremicus. Taxonomy (NCBI): domain Eukaryota; kingdom Metazoa; phylum Chordata; class Mammalia; order Rodentia; family Cricetidae; genus Peromyscus; species Peromyscus eremicus. The sequence continues at coordinate 4,227,516 of NC_081422.1, read as the reverse complement.
CCACATGGAAACGCACTTCCAACGGAACTGACTGGGGTTTGCACAGAGGCATAGAATGTTTGCTGACAGGTCAGTATCAGCTTCTGATTTATTAACTGGCCTTTGCGGGTTGGAGGGGACTCTTAGTGTTAAGGGAAAATGAACAGCCATTCTTTTTGTAAAAAAAAATTATTATGTTTATTTATTTGTTTGTGTGTGTGCACTGACATGCATGTATCTGCACATGCCATAGAACACATATGGATGTCACAGGACAACTTTCAAGGGTTGGTTCTCTCCCTCCATCATGTGGGTTCCAGGAAGTAAACTCAGGTCATCAGCCTTGATGTCAAGAGCCTTTACCTGCTGAGCTATCTTGTGAACCCATCAACAGCTATTCTAATTCTTGTTTATGAAAATAATTTAACAATATTCACTGTGTATCTCCCTGCATGAGGCACTGAAGCTACTAACACAAAGGTGAAACACAATCCACATGCATGGTAAGGGAAGGAAGCATTTCATAGAACACACTGTATCTTCTGACCATAGGATGCTTTCTGTGATAGTTAATGTTATGTGTCAGCATGGCAAGGGCTCCAGTGTCCATGAAGGCATTCCTAGATGAGATTAGTATTTTCTTTGGTAAACAATGAAGTATTATGTCCATCATGTGGTTGAGCACCATCCAATCGGTTGGAGGGTTTTTTGTTTATTTTACTGTGGCAGGGTCTCAAAAAGTAGGATAGTCTCAAACTCAGGATGTTCCCAACCTCTTAAATTCTGAGATTACAGGCAAGCACTCCCACACCTCTCATCTGTGTTCTCAATAGAGCAAAGGACAGTTTTCCCAGGAGAGGAATTCTGTCAGAAGACCACAACCTTAACTTTCTCTCAGGTTCCTAGGCTGCTTACAATGAAGACTTTTAGCTTTCATCACCAGATGAGCTGAGCCATTTCTTCAGCTGTTACCTAATCCTGAGTGTAACCTAATATGGCCATACTCATATGTCTATAGTTATGCTCATGTATACATATATAAGCATAAATATATACACATACCCCTCTTACTCATTCTGTTTATCTGGAGAACCCTGATAAATATATGTACATTGATATTTAAAGTCCTAGTTTCCTAGAATTTTTAACTGAGGTAAAATCTACTGATGAAGACTCACTAGTTTTATGACCCACTAATGAGGTAAGACCTGCAGAGTGAGCAGCGCTGAGAGACAGTGGCTTCCTATCTTACTTCTCCTTTGTCTAATTTTGTTGCTTTTCTTTTTGTGGCCCAAAATACAGTCATTGACTTAGAACTTCTCGATAAATTATTTTAGTAAAATATTTTTGTCTGATAATATGGAACCCATCATCAAAAATCTTGTATATTTTTGAATTAACAAAGTTAAAAACGAAGAAATCAAATAATCCAATTAGTAAATGAAAACAACTAATAAACAGTCTTCAAAAGATCAAGTACAAACAACCAGTGAAACTAGGCAGACAGAGCTGCCGTCACTGCCTTCGGAGAAACGCTATCACAACTTCACTGAGCTCACAACTTTTCCTACTTGGAATAGGGCAACAAAAATGACTGACGAGCATTCAAAGGAAAAAAAAAAACACTTATACACTTTGGGTGAGAATTTAAAATCACCAAATAACTACGGAAATCAGTGAGGAAGTTTCCTAAGGAAGTGAAAACTACAGTATCATGTGACCCAGTTATACCCCTACTGGGTATTTAGTGCCAAACTCAAAGTCAACATGTTACAGAGATACCAATGTTTACTGCTGCACTACTCATAATTGATAAATTATGCAGCACACCTAGGTGTTTGTCAACAGAGAAAGATGGAAAGGTGATATACATATACACAGTAGAATTTTATTCATTCATAAAGGACACAATTACATCTTTTGCAAAAAATTAATGCAACTGGAAACTACATTAAGCAAATTAAGTCAGGCTTACAAAGACAAATATCACAGGTTTTCTTTCATTTGTAGATTCTAGAGTTTATGTAGATACATAACATTATTTGTGTATATATGACATAAAAGTAGATGCACAACTGTCTAAGGCAGTGGTTCCCAACCTTCCTAATCCTACAAGACCCTTTAAAACAAGTTCCTCATGCTGTGGTGACCCCCAACTATAAAATTATTTTATTGCTACTTCACAACTATAATTTTGCTACTGTTATGAATCATAATGTAATATCTGACATGTGATTCCCAAGGGGGTCATGACCCACAGGTTGAGAACTACTGGTCTAGGAAAATGTAGGGATCTAACAAAATCAGGAGAGGTTATAAAAGGGAAGGTGGAGTTCTGGGACAGGAATACACCAATGTATAGTATCTACTTATATGACAATGTCTTTATGAAATCTAGTGCCACATACAATGAATTAATAAAATTAATTAAATGAATTAATAAAATTTTGAAAGTTATTTTTTAAAAAGTCTTATTTATAATTTCATTACTATTCAAGAATTTATTTTCCCCTCTTATTAACTGTGAATAAACAACATTCAAAATCAATAGTTTCATTTTTATTGATTAGTCATGCTTCTTCCATAAAGTGTCATTTCTAACAAAATAATTGATTTCACTTTTTCTTATTTCTAAGCAATTTTAGGAAAGATAAAATGTGTGCTCTAAGTTACAAAGTAAATACTTTTGAGTCCATAATGTTATAAGTAAGTGATAGAATTGATACATATAGATGGATGAGGTTAACCTTCCTTACAGAATTTTTAAGTCATGTATCTAGCATGACTGTGTCAGGGGGTTGAATTAGTCCCTCTTCCCTTATCCTTATTTGTTATTTAAGTCTCTGGAGTGTGGGTTGCACTTAACCACCTGATTCTAAAGAGAAGGAAATGGAAGTTAGAGGATGATGTACATGTATGGTAGTGAGTTAGCAAACACTCTCCTCATGGTGGTCGAAGTGTTGCTAAATGATCAGTCAGACCAGGCTATTGGCATGCACACTTGACACATGGTGAGAATGGAATTCTATTACAGTAAACTCATCATAAGTCCCATGTCTTCAGGGTAGTCATGAGAATGACATTTAATATACCCCAGTTCAGTGTCATTCTGCAATAACTCTGATCAGTGTTCCCCTCAGAACTGTCAGGTCATCAGAAACCACATCTGGGGAACTCACAGCCTATAGGAATGTGTGAGAAAGACATGATGACTCGATGTAATGTGTACTCCTGATGGAACCCTGGAGCAGGTAGGGAGAGACACGGGAGAAAATGGTGACATGTGAGTGACTTGTTGAGTCTAGTTATTAATAATATGTTAGTACTAGTTTCCTAGTTGTAGCTAGTGGTGGTGTAGTGGAAACTGAGTGGAGTTATGGGAAACTTTCTGTACCAACTTTAAAACATTTCTGTAAATATAAAGTGATTACAAAACAAAAAGTTATCAAAATAAAATACATACAATTGCACAAGCCACAGAGAAAATGTACCATATGCAAATAAAACATATAACTTGCAAGTATATCAGCAAGTAATGTTCTCCTTTTTGTGCCTAGCCAAGCAGTCCTCTGAGGCCCAATCACTCTTAAAAATTCCAGGATCACAGACTTAAAGATTTCTGCAAATAAGATCTTATATAACAGATACATATTATTGAGTGAAATTCTTTATTCCATTAATGTCGCTAGTATTTTTAAAAAACAAAAATAGACTAAAACTATCATTATAGTTATGATAGTGTTCAGAACTTTCTATGAGAGAAATGGAAAATTCAACAAGTGTGGTGATGTATTATTTCAAATAGTCCCTGTGAGCTTTTAAATTGTTCTTTCACATTTAATTTGAATATTACTCATCCATTGTGAATTTGCTGAATATCTGATGAGTTCTTCTAGGATGGGAAGAGGAAGTGTCAGCTGAAGGATAGGAGAGCAATGCTGTGCTACCATGTACAGGAATTGATGAAGGTCATCAAGAAAGGGTCGTCACCAAAGATGGTCATTGGTAAGGACCATCAATCTTTTTATCTTTGATTTAGACATAGCCAAGATTTAAATATTTTCTTGTCTAAGGCATTGAATCTCCACACATGATAGAAAAATCTTTTTTGTGCTTATGGATTGTTTTAGTTTTTTCATTCAGGGTTTCCTTTTTGATGTTGGTGATGGACTGTGTTACTGTGAGTATTAAAGTGTTATAGCTCAGATATAAAGGGATCCTGGCAGTTTAGGGCCAAGAAATACCACAAAGTAACACCACACTACAAACCTCACACAAGAGATTTATTGGGAAAAACACAGAAGGTGATTGCCTCTGCTTTGGAGAGAAACAGCACAGAACTGAGCAGGAGGAAGGTTTTATAGTGTTTCTTGGGGGGCTGGTTTTTCCAGGGTGGTGACTAGTGGGATTTCAAGTCTGGAGCTTGGGGCAAGTCCAGGGTTTGGTGGGGTTCCAAGCTCAGAGATTGGTGTTTTTTGAGCTCGAGGATTAAGGGTTTTGAGCTCAGGGACTGGAGGGTTTTGAGCTCAGGAATTGATGGGATTTCAAATCCTGGACCTGAGCTCAGGCTTTTTACTCTACAAATATTCTAACTGATGTGATGGAAACTCCAAGAGTGTCTACGGATAAATGTAACAATGGCTTATAGCTCATTCAGGGCACAGTCAGTTGTAGGCTATCAAGGGCAGATGGTATGTGACGAAACTTCCTGGGTAGATGCTACACACACATCTACTCACCTCAGACAGGGAACCCACAACAGACCAAAGTACAGACACTACTAAAGTCCAGCTTGGTGAACCAATGAGTTTTATTGGGGTTACCTACAGGAATACAGGTGAGGGGTTACTTACAGGAGCAGAAATGACTCAAAGACAGCTGCATTCCCAAGGCCCACCCCAGCATGAGTGACATGTCACAAATCTGGGAACCTGGTGCACACTTTCCAGCCTGCAGGCAGCTCAACAGGTTGGAGCATGTCCTTTCCAGGTGCCTCAGTTGGTCTAACTTCTTCCAGTCAACTGGTCTGATCTGAAAGTCTTTGAAGCTGTGCTCTGCTCCTCTGAGAAGGACCCTCGGCTTTTATTGTTGCTCTGGCAGTGAGAAGCTTGGTGAATTTAGTCAGTTTCAGGGACTTCCTGAAGCTATTTTGGATTGTTTACCTGCTGCATTAAGGAGTTTTCCTTCAGGATGGAATGTTTCAATCCTAAAGGAAATGGTTCCACCACAGCAGAATTCACTCTCCTGAGTGAGGGATCTTCCATCTATTGGCTTTACCTCTACTGCATTGGCAGGCATGAGACACATGGCTCAACAGCTGCAGGGAAGTTTGGTAAATGTGGGATGACCAGAAAGAAAAAGGAAACGGGGTTTTCCCTGTGTGGATTTTCTGGGTACATTTATGGTTCTTTTATGGCAGCACAGGCAGCCATGTGTTTGGGTGGGAACCCAGAGCCCTTTCTAACTAGGTAAGGGGGTTGCAGGTCAATAGACTTCTAGGCTTGTGGCCCTAACATGAATGAATTAGGCTGCAGGACTCTGTTCTCTTGATTTTTTTTGCATCAAGGAGAAGGTTCCTACATAATTTTGCTAATCAGTCAATCTGAATACTACTTATTTCTCCAGTGACAAGGGGCCCTCAGCACCTCTCGAGTGGACTGGTAAAAATGCCGTGGGTTGATTAGACGATATTGGAAGTTCATACAGTCAGTCCTTGAGATGGGGAACCCTCAGACTCTTCCAGGGTGCTGAGGACTGGGAAGATTATGCCCTTTCTTTCTCCTTCCCTTCCAAACTATCTGTCATCTGACCCATGAAGGTTTCTCAAATGCTTTAGCTCTTGTCTTTCCTTATTATTGCCCCCTTGGCTATGCTTAGGGTTGGTCTGGGATCTTTCATATCTTTCCTCTGATGAGTTTTCTGCTGTCTGGTAAGCAGATAAACTAGGTTTGGGATCCAATTCTCTTACAGACAAGGGGTATAAAGCTATATTTTTTGTTGTGATTTCCCCCACACAATTCAAGAAACCTAACCACTCATTAAAGACTCCAATGGTGAGTTGCAAATCTTTAATAATCAACAGTCTGAGAGGAAAGCATTTAAAAGCCTGACTTGAAGAATTTACAAATTTACAAAGGTGCAAATACTTCCTTTGTGCTTTATCTCATGTTGTGAGATTGCAGGATGTAAAACTGGGAAGCGACACTATTCTGACCCTACCAGCCAGTCCTAGCTGGCTCCAGTCTATGCACAACTAATGGTGCCCATTCCCTGCTGCGAATGTTGCTGGTGAATTTTTGGATACAGTCCCACATCTCACAATTTGCTCTTCATGAAGAGACGTCTCGTAAAGCAGAGATCTGTGTCAGTCTACACTAAGGGCATTTACATCACATCTGTGTGGCTTGAGCCCAACTCTGTCCAGCAGCCTGTGGGAACCCCAGGCTGAGATAATTTTGTGTGGAAAACACTACAAGAAATAGAAAAACATTTTCTTTCCTTATGAAGTAATCATACCAGACAGAAGAGGAATGAAGCTCAAATTTAGTTGCCTATGTTGCAAACCTTGCTGGTAGTTGCATTTATATGGCTACTAGGATGACCATTAACATATACAGCAAATTATATTTCTGCACATAAATACCCCCTAACTTTCTGTGCATCAAGTCCAAAATTCCAGCCATTTGCTTGCAAAAATCGTTATGCTATTCAAGAGCTCATATAAATTGTGTTCAGTCATTAGCAGCAAGCTCTCGCAGCAGATCTATCACCAGGGCTGACCAAAGCTCTATAACTCTATTTTCATGCCAGGTAACAACTCATTCATGGCTGAACTTTGTCAGTTTTAGGGTGAACTTAAATTTCTGTCCTCATTAGAAAGTAACTAAAAACTACACACTGTAGAGAACTCAAAGATGAAAAGAATCACAAGTAACTTCACTATTGCTCTTTTTGTTTAAATCAAATCAGCTAAGGGGCTGGTTACACATCTCAACACAAGGGACAGTTTGTGACACTCTGGGTCTGTCTTACTCTGCCCAGTCACTTTAGACAACAGCAACAGAAGCTAGCCATTGGTTAGTTTGTATTTGACAGCAAAGTGAGAAAATAATTTGCAGAAGTTACATGCAATAATTTCTTTTCTGGAATTCCTTGGCTCTAAAAACTTTGGATACCAACAAAGTAAATTAGATGGTTTTAAATTATTCCAATGCTACAGTATTCATGAGAATAAATCACTTAATATTATTCTTTAGAAGATTTTATATTTATCTCTAAAAAGCATTGCATACCAAGAAATAAAGTAACACTCATTTGTGTTGCTTCTTTTGTATTTTTTTCTTTTTTGACCCTTAATTAGTCTTGACTTAACATTGATGGTGCGATCACTTGTTTTATATGTCTATCTGACTGGATTGTAGATGTCCAAGTGTTTGATCAAAGATTATTGTGCGGTGTTTGGATGGGACTAACATTGGAAGCCTCAGACCAAGTGAAGATGCTTGACTCCTTGTTGACAGTTGGTTTGACTATCAGTTGAAGGCCTAGAAAGAATAAAAAGGCTGACCTGAATAAGAGAGACTTTTCTTGCTGCCTGGCCTTTGAATTAGCACATTGGGTTCCTCTGCCTTTGAACTCTCCATTAAACATCAGCTTTTATTGAGTGCCAAGTTCCCTGGGTCTTTGGTCTAGAGTGGCATCATTAGCTCTCTTGTATTTCTGGGGCCTGCTGGGAACTTGAAGCCTCTAATTGTGTGAGGTGATCTCTCTCTCTCTCTCTCTCTCTCTCTCTCTCTCTCTCTCTCTCTCGCATGCAACACACAGACACACAGACATACATACATACACACACACACACACACACACACACACACTAACACTATATGTGTACTTTGTTCTCTGGAGAAATAACAAGATAATCAATTGGGATCTAAATGTGTTTCCTAATGATTTGGTAGATGTCTCTACATCATGAAGATATAATTTTATTTTGGACTAAATTCTCAGATCTTTTGACTAGATTATGGATTCATACTCTATTGCAATAATACACGTTTTCCTATACATTCATCACAACACTCATTTTATTGTGGTCATTTGACAGATGTTTAGTGTCTGTGCCTAGTAGTGTTTGTCCAAATTAGTTTGGAAACTTTATGCTACTACAAAGATGAGGTCAAGGCTGACGTTTTAAATAATAGTGTGCTTTTTAATTTTTTTTAACCTGAAATAGACACAGAAATACAGGAGTTTTCAATATTCGCTACTTTTCTCCCCCTACCTTCCATCCGCCTGCCTGGAAGCTTTCTTTTAATCAAAGATTTTATTTATTTACTTACATGTGTGTGTGTGTGTGTGTGTGTGTGTGTGCAAGTGCACACCTGGGTGCCCACAGAGACAGGTCAGAAGAAGGCATTGGATCCTCTAGAGTTGGAGTCAGAGGCAGTTAGGAGCCACTGGAAATAGGTGCTAGGAACCAAATATCAGTTCTCAGCAAGAGCAGCAAATGTCCTTAACCATCTCTCTAGTACCTTGGGATCTTTCTTCAAATGCAAGTTTTGATGAAACTCAAATACGAATGTAGGTACTCAAATGGTCAGGTCAGAAGGGGGTGTTCCAGAAACCCCACTTCATTCTTCACCCCACTTTAGTCATCTTCAGACATTTCTTTAGGCTCTGGTATTCCCTGTATGAAAACCTTCACAGGTTTTATAGTATATTCTCATTTGCATTGTTTTCACAAGTTACAGAAACCATTTAAATGACATTGTTAATATCACAATTTACCTAATGCATTTCTGATATCCTTTTTAATTCCTCCCAACTGGTGGGAAGACAAGATAAGGAGAGATTTATAAAATAGCTGTGTATTATGCCACCTCATAACCACATGGTTTATTTGCTTCTTAATGATACTACATTTATAGTCAATTGTCATCAACAGATAACACATCAAAAGTCAACTCCAATTTCACATTGCAGAGGAGGTGATTCTGATTTGAATGTTTTTATCATAGAGAATATGCTACTAAATCCAGTTTATATGAAGATTATGCCATTTAATTTACTTTTAGAGAGAGGGATAGGCTAAGAGAATCTTCATTATCTATTAGAAAAATGATAAAACAGAGTCAGTCTGTATAGTCTCCAGGAACATGCCGGTGTTACATAGACAAAAAACAAGCTAGAGATGCCTCTCCAAATACAGAGAACACTGGGCCTATGGTTAGTTCAAAGCCATGTTCTGGCAGGAAGCAGCTGTGTGACTGGAGGAGACAGTCACCTGACCTGTCAGGCAGAATTCCCTGGTCTTCAGAATAGGTGGTGACTGAAATACAGTTCTGTTCTGTCCAGTTAACTGTAACACTTTTCAACTGCCTTTCTGTAAGAGAATGTAATCTGGGCTCTCTGCACTTCTTGGGGCAGAACTGTGCTCTGACCATGAGCACACTGGGCTGAAGCTGTGAATCTCAGTTCCCTGTCATAATTTTAAGTCTTTCGCCATATTGGAAAACAGAGGAATTTGTGTGTGTGTGTGTGTGTGTGTGTGTGTGTGTGTGTGTGTGTGTGTGATGTTTTGGGAGGTTTTTGCTTTTATGTTAAAATAATTTTCATGGTTCAGATTTCCTCAGCTTCAGTAGGTAAACTTTAATAACACTTTGGAGAGATGGCTAACCATTTTAGTTTCTCTTATTATCTCTTAATATTAAAATAATTTTTAATATCATAGAAATTCTATTCTATTGCAAAACCACAAACCAATATTAATTTTTTATAGCACAGGAAATTGAATTTAGGGTCTCTGTATGCTAGGAAAACACTGTACCACTGTACTGTATTCTTATCCCCAAAACTTAATCCAAAACAAATCGCCATGCTAAAGTTTATTCTAAATGTAAAATCTATATGTCTTAGTTACTGTCTACTGCTGTGAAGACACACCATAACCAAGGCAACTCTTACAAAAGAAAGCATTTCATTGGGGCTTGCTTACAGTTTTAGAGGTTTAGTCCATTATCATCATGGTAGGAAGTATGGTGACACCCAGGCAGACATGGGTGCTGGAGGAGCTGAGACTTCTCTACTCTGATCCTCAAGCAGAGAGAGAGACTCTGGGCTTGGCATGAGCTTTTGGAACCTTAAATTCCATCCCCAGTGACACACTTCCTCCAACAAGGCCACACCTCCTAAGCCATCTAATCCTTTCAAATAGTTCCCTGGTGACTAAGCATTCAAATATATGAGGACAAAAAGAAAGAGCACATGCCTGACGTAACTAACTTTCACCTTTCACCTCTTACCATTTAGACATTGAGGCCATGGGATGGTCCCACTCACATTATCAATGAGTTTACCTGTCTTAGTTAATTTTTTCAAGAAACACTTACTGATATATTTATAGGTGTGTATACTGATGCCCTAGGTGTCCATCATTTCAATAAAATCAACTATCATGCACATACACATATGTGTACACATATATAACGTACACCCACAATTAATGCATCGAATCCAAAGCTACCATTGGGTATTCACTGCAATGTGCATTAAATTAATTACATCCACTGTGATGGCTAGTTTTATGTCAACTTGACACAAGCTAGAGTCATCAGAGAGGAGGAAGCCTCATTTGAGAAAAAAATATCTCTATAAAATCGGGCTGTAGGGCATTTTATTAATTAGTTATTGATGGAAGTGGCAGCCTACTATGAGTGGTGCCACCTCTGGGCTGGTAGTTCTGTGTTCTATAAGAAAGAAGGCTGAGCAAGCCATGGGGGCAGGACAGTAAGCAGCACCCTCCATGGCCTCTGCATTGGCTCTCGCCTCCAAGTCCCTGCCCTGTGTGAGTTTCTGTCCTGACTTCCTTCAAAGACGAACAGTGGTGTGGATGTATAGCACAAATAAACCCTCCAAAGCTGCTTTTGGTCATGGTGTTTCACTACAGCAATAGTAACTCTAACTAGAAAAGAGTCCTATGAGAGGGAATCCCAATAACAAGATTTCACCTTGGTTGAGCATAGACAGATTTTTATTTGGGCCACCAGCACACAAAAAAGGACATAGAGACTTATCATTAATTATGAAAGCTCAGCCTATAGCTTAGGCTTGTCCCACTAGCTCTTGTAACTTAAATTAACCCATTTGTGTTCATTACATTTTGCTTCATGGCTTTTTACCTCTCTTTCATCTTGCACCTTATGTTTCCTCTCCGTGTCCTCTGGCATCTCTCCCATGCCTAGATTCATCTCCTCTTCTCTCTCTTCCCAGAAGTCCTGACTCACCTCTTCCTGACTAGCTATTGGCCATTCAACTCTTTATTAAACCAATCAGAATGTGCCTTGGCAAAGACACATCTTCACAGTGTACAAAAAAATTATTCTACAACAGTTGAGAGGAAAGGTTATGTTTTCATTCAAGAATCATTTAAGTCTATCTTCATGGTTACCCAACACAACGTAATAGTTACAGTAAACACCAAAGATTCAGAAAATCAGATAAATATGGTTACTTCCTTCTCCTCTATGTCTGGCTCCTTCTTATAGTCTTAATTTGAGGAGAGGTGAACATTTTCCATCTCAGTGTAGTGGCCTTACACTGAGATCAAGCATGATCTGTTATGAACCTAGAAACCCAGTTGACTTAAGGTTTCTACTGCTGTGAAACATAGAAACCCAATTGACTTAGGGTTTCTACTGCTGTGAAGAGACCCCACGACCATGGCAACTCTCACAAAGGAAAACATTTAATTGGGGTTAGCTCACAGTTTCAGAGGTTTAGTCTATTATCTTCATGGTGGAATGGCGGCAGACGTGGTGCTGGAGAAGGAGCTGAGAGTTCTACATCTTGGTCCATAGGCAGCAGAAGCTGTGTCACTGGGCATAGCTTGAGAATATAAAACCTCAAATTCCACCTCCATAGTGACACACTTCCTCCAACAAGGCCTCACCTACTCCAAGAAGGTCACACCTCCTAATAGTGCCACTCCCTGTGGTCCAAGCATTTAACACATGAGTATAGGGAGGCCAAACTATTCAGACAACCTTATCCTTCTATTCACCCTCTTCATCCCAGGGCAGTCTGACCTGACTTCTCCCTGAGATCGAGTTCATCCTTGAAATTCTATTCACTACTCTTGCCATGTTTCATCCAGGACCACAGTCTTCTGTTTAATACAGTGCTAAAATTAATGATTTGTTTTAAGGCAAATTTTTAAACATAATTTTTTTATTGATTTGTTGGGAATTTCACACTATGCACCCTAATCCCACTCATTTCCCAGTTCCTTTGTATCTGCCCTTCACCCTTGTAGTGTCTCCCCAAAAGGAAAACTTAAAAGGAAATAATAAAAAATACAAACAAGAATATTAATTAAAACACAAACAAACAAAAACAAAAACCAAACAATAAAATGAATAAGAAAAACAAACACTTCGGTCTCCCAACTTTGCGGCTCTCCATTGCCTCTTTGCTCATCTTAGTGGATTGGGAGCTGCCGTGAATCATGCAGTAGACCCTTTTGTCCAAACAGCTTTACTTGCAAATGTTCGTTGTGTAATGTGCTGTTGGTCAGGTTCAAGGCCTCTGGTTCCTGGTACACCATCAATACTGGACCCTCACTGAAACTCCTCTTAGAAGTCAGTCTGTTGCCCCGAGTTGTGGAGATCCTGTGACTATGGTTCTGCAATACTGGTTCCTCCATGTACTCCAGCAGGCCAAAGATGGAGTAGATGTTGGGGAGTTGCCCACTCAAAGCTCTGGATGTGTGTCTGGGTGGTAGCTGAACTAGTCAGTCTGGGCTGCTGGGACCACCCCACTCAGGTGAGGGGCAGAGCCAGCTCTTCCACAGCCATGGTGAGGGGTGGGGCCAGTTTTCTCAAGTGTGTGTGTGTGAGCAGCTCTCCTATGAGGAGCAGGACCAGCTCTTCCATGCTGGGGTCATCTGGTCCATTATCCCAGAGCCATTGATGGGTGGATCCAGGCCAGCAAGGCCCTGGTACTTCAACACATGGTTCAACACATGGTTTGCATGGGCCCCTGTGATAACATGGGCAATGGACATCAACACAGACCCAGCTGCAGCAGAACAATGGACCCAGACATGGTCCTCAGCAGCAGCTTGGACCTGGATGTCACCCTGGCCCTGGGTGGCAGCACAGGCTTCTCAGATCAGAATGGGCTCAGCAGTAGCATGGTTCCCAGACTCCAGCATGGCCCCAGGTGGCTGGCACCCAGATCCTGGGCAGATGCATGGCTTTTGATGGTAACAGGAGCCATGGACCTCAACATAGATCCTGGCTTCACTAGGGCCACGGACCCAGACATGGTCCCTTGGCAGCAGCCCAGGCCTGGAAATCACCTTGGCCCCAGGTGGCAAGCAGACCTCCCACATCTGTCCCACATCTCCCATACCCTACCATATATTGGCTTACCATAATGGCGCCTGACCCTCCTGTGCCATAAGAGGGCAGGCCTATGGTTTCTCCTACCTGCACAGGGCAAGTGACCCCAGGGTGGGTGTGTGAGTGTCCTTCCTTAAGGCAAATTTTAAAAGTGTGCCTCGAAATTGCTTTTTTCTATCTTCTATCAATCTGATGGCATACCTACTCATTAGTTCCACACTGATAGAAATGAAAGAGCCACCAAATGGCTGGATTAAAGAGATTCAAGGGGGTTGGAGAGATTGCCCAGTGGCTAAGAGCATGTGCCGCTCTTCCTTAGAATCTGAGTTTGGTCTCCAGTACCTATGTCTGGTTGCTTACATCTGCATGTAACTCTAGCTCTACAGGATCCAATGCTTTCTTCTGGCTTCTGTGGGTACCTGCATGTGTGTGGTACACATATAAATAAAAAATAAAATATAAAAGAAAAATAAATTCAGGATTCAGAGTTCAAGAGCCTACATGGGCAGAGCTGCATGCAGCATGATAGTTGAGGCCTGTATTTGGGTATGTGGTGCTTCATTAAAAGGCCTGATCCATTACTGGTTCACGACTTCTCCCTGACAGCTCTTTACTCTGCTCATCTTTGGGAATCTGACTCAGCCACAACCATGGCAATGGTAGGGCAGACCCTAAATGCAAGCACTGTGAACTTACTGTTCGGAGGGGTGAAGAAGGATGGAGATCAAGGACTGCCTGACAGACCTTTCACAGGTGTGACATGCACAGGGAATCCATGGGCTTCACTTTCTTGCTTATTCTTTCCTATTATCAGAGGCTGAAAGCTCACTGCATATAAATGTTTCATATAACCACTCTCTTTTGTATGAATTTGTCCCCTTTAATTGGATCACTCCCATTAGCCTGCAAACATGTTCATTTATTGTCTTCAAGGTAACTGTCAATTTAATCCACTTGTTTTCCTGTTATAGCTACATTTAGTTTTCTCCCAAACTTCTCAAAATATTGTCCTTTGGCTCAGTTGATCATTTCCTCTTCTTTGAATTAAAAAAAAAATACGCACACACATGCGCACACACACACACACACACACACACACACACACACACACACACACACACACAGTGTGTGTGTGCGCCTGTGGTAGCCAGAAGAGTTCCAGGAGCTCCTGGGCTGCCTGACGCAGGTCCTGTGGAAGTGCGGCACACGCTGCTCAGTTCCTCGAATCTCTGCAGTCCTGAAATGCTCTCAGATTCTAGCTCAGGTTACCCACTCAAGTCTCCCTCCCACCTCACCAGACTGAGCCTGTGTCATGGCATTCATGGGATATAATCTAGACAATAAGAACCCCAAAGGATCTACTATAGGTAAAATAGTAGAGAACCAGGTTCCTTAAGTGCTGTGTTTATTATTCCAAATTATCCATTAGAAGTGCCTCTGGGTTATACTGTGCGTTCTTAAGGCACATGGCTGGGTAAATGCCTGTTCAGTCTTCTCAGGTACTGTGCTCAGTCCTTGAGTCAAAAGATATGAATTGCTGCACCTGAAGATCCCAGGAGTCTTCTATTATTCTGCCATTTCCTACTCATTCAGTGCCTGGTCTGGAGATGACAATACTGCCCACTTCCCTTCAGCTGGCTGCTACTGGCTTACGGAATAAAGTTCCCTGCTCGTTTTAAGTGACCCTAATGATACATATTTGATGTTAATTTGTTCTGACTCATGGTTGTAGTAGTGGGAGCTTTTCTGCTGCAAACTGCCTGCCGAATGTGAATGAGCTGTTGCACTTTTATTAACTTATAGCAGGGTTATGTCTAACCACGAGGGGAAAGCAACACATCAATTATTGCCTTGTGCGATTTGAAGCAAAGATGAATAGAGCAGAGCTCAGTGGCATGAGTGCCTTGAATCCCTGAATTGGTCTCTGCACATGACATCTGAAAGAAAGTCATAACCCCGTACTCATTAGAGGAGCATAAGATAGCTGGGTGTTAAATCTGCAGCCCACCAACTTTGTATCAGTGGTGCAGCGTTTATTATCCATGAGTCTGAGCTGGTCTTATTAATTTGGAAGCTTTTCACAGAAAATGAAATGGATTCCATTTCTAGAACTGGCAATTATGAATTCTGTCAGTGCTTTTAGTCACCCAGAGATTTATTTATACACGTCACTCAATGGGGCAATTTGCAATTCTGGATAGATTGCATGGCTTAATGCAGACTGCTTGTGCCCAAAGCCCTAGCTTTCCTCACCTCTTGAAACGGAACAATCACAGGCTTTTGCATCTGTTCTATGTCAAATGAGTCCCAGATGAGAAGAGGAGAGCTGTATGCTTTTGGAGAGACAGATGTGATTGTGAAATGTAATTTTATGAACTCTCATTGTGTTGAGGCTATCGACTGGAGCTTTGGGGGAAGTGAATAAGCTAAACAACCTCTGTTACTGGCAAGCTTGATGGAGCTCCCACCACTAGACAGTAGGTTTCCTGAGGAGTTGTGGGATACACTTTCATGAGAGAGCCTTGGTGAAGGGATAATACAGGTGTGGAAAGGTCCTGCAGCTGCATGGCTCTCTCTAGGGCTAGTTTCATAGTTTACCACTCTCTCTATAAAATCTGAGTCTATTGTTATAGCTCCAGAGCCTTAAGCTAACTCAAAGACCCGCCCCCACAAGAGCAGGTTTCCATTCCTTCTGTTCTGCTGACCAACCACTAACAAACTGCAGACATTGTAACAAAGGAGGCTGTTGGTAAGGTGTGCCTCGGTTCTAAATGTCTCTAAAGCCGTCTTAACACCCTTCAAAGGGTCCTGGAGCACACTGCAGTTTTGTTTGGTTTCACTTCTGTTCCCAAAGGAACAGAACACAGTTTACTTGAGGACAAACATTAGGTTCTGAGCATTGTTGAAAAACATCATCTTTAGCAAATGGTTCCTGGCGTTGGCATCCCATTTTATAGGTGAAATGACAGGCTGTCCAAATGTTAGAAAAGAACCGCCGTCATTTTTCTAGGCATCTGTTGGCAATTTCGCCCTGCCCATGAAAGGAAATATTGAGAAACAGACTCCCTGAAGTTTTTTATTGTTTATATCAAGGTAAATGACTGAACATGGGTCTCACTGTGGCCAGGCTTACAGTTCAAGGAGACTTTTAAACCATTATTATTGGGAAGAAAATACATCATAGCATTGAAGTTAGTTATTGTTTAATAATGGAGAGAAAACTGTATTTGGAGTTAGATACCTAAAATTTGGATTTAGGACCTTTAATAACCTATTCTGCTTTAGTTTCAATTTCCATTTTACAGAATTGGTGTGAAATTCAGTTTAGGATGTAGACAAACATATTCTGTTAACTGGAAGGTTCTATGGTAGCATAGAGTAATCTATGGGCCATCTATTATTTTAAATAAGTCTTTTAAAGCCGTAGTCACTTGATAGAAGGAGAGACCTAGTCCTGAAAATTGTACTCTGACCTATACACACACACACACACACACACACACACACACACACACCATGAACACCCTCCAACACAAAACAAATAAAGGTGAAAGAAACCTATACAATTTGCAAATTTTTGACACAGTTTGAGTACATCATTAACCTGTCACTTCACACCCACCAGCCTCCCAAATGTCCCACACCCCTTGGTGACCCCCTCATAATCTTAGGTGTTGCAATATTATATTCTTTGCATTTTGTTTTTCTAAATTATGTGACTTTATGTGTTTTATTCAGTTTGCCACATGTCAAATAATGACATTTAAATTCACAATGTCATAATAATTCATCTCTTTTACAGAAATTCCAGGTGATGAGTTTTATCTTCCTTTGCTGTGATAAACAGGGATCTGAATTGTAATTATGCAAGAGCTTCTCTCAAGGGACACTGAATAGACAGTTCAACGATTCTGGGAATGTGAAGATGCTATTGGACCTCAGTGTGGCTGTACACATTTTATTGTGCGAATATAAAGACCCTTCCCTGTGTTAGAAGCAATGATTGCTTGGCTGTAGTTGCTAAAATTGTCCTGCTGGCTTTAAAGGAAAATGACAGCTATTAACCTAGAAGTCTCAATTCTTATCCTCCCTCCCTCCCTCCCTCCCTCCCTCCCTCCCTCCCTCCCTTCCTTTTTCCTCCGTTTTTCTTCTTCCCTTCCTTTCTTTTGTGATGGGACAAGACAGTACAGAGGTTCCTCCATCCTGTACTCTTGCTGAAGCATTTCAGGTTTAACTGGAATCCGATCTTGATGGGGAATCCTGGGGAAAATTATCTAACTCACTTCGAGGAACCCAAGTTCAGGATGTCCTCGCTAACTTATCTTCTGTTGAACTGCCGGTTTGTAGCGAAGGATTGCCCTCCAGCTAACCTCTTTTCTCATCTTCCATTAAAACTGCCTACTTCAGTGAAGCCTCCCTGCAGCTGCCTCACCAGATGACAGGATGTCGTTTTGCCTTGAAAAACCCAGTGTTCTGGATTGAGGCTGTACCCATGCCACTGAATACCTGGGTGTGGTCTCAGCCACCTGGAGTAAAGACTTTTCATTGGTTATAAACTGTGCTGAGTGGTCATCTCTTGGGCTACATTGTCTCTTGTGTGTATGTGTGTGACTGCAATATGTGTACATATGTGCATATGGGTGTGTGTGTCACATCTGTGTGGAGGCCTCACTCTCTTGCTCTCTTCTGAGCAGAGAGCTGTCACAGGATTCAGAAATTTTCTCAGCTTTAACTGACAAGTATTTTCTGACCACCCAGCAGGTGCTGGGCTTGGAAAGACAGGGACACACTTAGACATGGCCACAGTTCTCATCAACTTGCTGTTCCAGGGGTCAGAGGAGGCATCTGTGAGGAAGTGACGCATGAATTGACACAGAGAATGGTCAGTAAGAGCTGACATGTCCTCGGCTTTGTTAGGTGCTGAATATCATTCTAAGTGCCTCACCAAAGGGCCAGGTCATCTTCAACTGGTGCCTGGAGGGAGCATGTGCATGTATATCTGTGTGTGTGTGTGTGTGTGTGTGTGTGTGTGTGTGTGTGTGTGTGTGTAAAAGTCAGCTAGTGCCTGGAGGGAGCATGTGCATGTATATGTGTGTCTGTGCGTGTGTGTGTGTGTGTGTGTGTGTGTGTGTGTGTGTGTGTGTGTAAAAGTCAGCTAGTACCTGGAGGGAGCATGTGCATGTACATTTGTGTGTGTGTAAAAGTCAGCTAGTACCTACCTGGAGGGAGTATGTGCATGTATACATATCTGTCTCTGTCTCTGTCTCTCTCTCTCTCTCTATGCATAAGTAAAAGTTAATAAAGGGATGGCATCCCCAGCTCCAGCTGTGAGGACTTTAGCTTTGAAAGCACAGCTAATTGAGGATGATGCTTCTCTGGGCTGTGTTAATTCACCTGTCAGGTGACTCTCCCTCACATTTGGGAGTTAGACAAATCCTGTGCTGTGTGCATTTGAACACTGAGTGGGAAACAAACACCAACAACAAGGTAAAAGGGAAGCCATCCTTTCGTCTCTGCTCAGTTAAGGCTGGAAACTTCTGGAGACTCTACAGTTTTTGACTGCTAGAGTAAGGAAGAAGCCAATATGGCGGGTCCTCCGGAATCTGGAGATCTATCTACCTTAATACCCAGCTACACCACTCTAGCATATACCCAAAGGATGCTCCATCCTACCATAGAGACACTTGCTCAATCATGTTCATTGCATCTATTCACAATAGCCAGAAACTAGAAACAACCAAGATGTTCCTCAATAGAAGAATGCGCAGAGAAAACATGGTACATTTACAAAATGGAGAACTACTCAGCCGTTAAAAAAAAATGACATTATGAAATTTGCAGGCAAATGGATGGAATTAGAAAAAATCATTCTGAGTGAGGTAACCCAGACCCAGAAAGATAAACATGATATACGTATTCACTTATAATGGGATATCAGCTGTTAAGTAAGTGATAACTAAGCTATAATCCATAGAGCCAGAAAGGTTGGGTAAAGAGAATGCATGGACCTCCCTGGGAGGGGGAAATAGAATAGATTGTATGGGTGGGCTGGGAGCAGAAGGGAATGGGGGGAGGGACCAGGTGAGGGAGATGGGGTGGAGGGAGGGAGTGCAAGGCAAGACAGCTGGAATAGGGGGGGAATTCAGGGGTGTGTGGAAACCTAGTATGGTGGAAACTTCTGGAATCTATGAAGGTGAGCCTAATGAGGACTCCTAGTAATAGGGGATATGCGGTCTTAACTGGCCATCTTTTGTAGTCAGGTGAGACTTCCAGTGGTGGGACTGGGTTGTATTCAATTGAGTCACTGTCTTAGACAACCTTTGGAATTACCCAAACAACCCAGGCTGTTGTTAAGACAAAAGGATGCTTTCCGCAAACTGACAGGGGCCCCTGTTGCCAAGGACAACACCTACACAGCTCATTGACCATGGAGAATTGAGATGCTACATACATGGAGCCTTCACCTGTGTTCTAGTCTCTTTGGTGTGGAAAGGCACTCAGCAGGCTGCCAAAAGAGAAAAGTAGACATCAAGCCGCCCACAAAACCTTTGTCCTGACCACAAAATATGCTAGGCCAATCGTGGTACAGAACATGTGGGAGCAGCAAACCAATGTCTGACTTGATCTAAGGCCTGCTCCATGAGAAGGAACTCAAACCCCACATTGCTTGAGTAACCAAGAACCAAAGGCTAGATAGCCCAGAGACCTAGGGTAAAACTAAACACCACTGATCTAAATAAATAAATAAGTGTATTCCTATTGACATTCTGCTACACTCATAGATCAGTGCCTTATCCAGTCATCATCAGAGAGGCTTTCTCCAGCAGCAGATGGGAACAGATGCAGAGACAAACAGCCAGACATATGTGTGGAGAGAGTCTACATGGGAGGTCTCCATCAAATCCCTCCCCGCAGAGTCAGGGAATCCTGTAGAAGAGGCAGAAAGGGGATGTAAGAGCCAGAGGGGATGGAGGATACAGGAGAACAAGGCCTTCTGAATCGACTAAGCAAGACCCGTATGAGCTCAGAGACTGAAGCAGTAAGCACCAGACCCACATGGGTCTGCAGCAGGCCCCATGAGTATAGATTATGGCTATTAGCTTAGCGTTTTTATGGGACTCCTGGCTGTGAGAATGAGTGGGTCTCTGACACTTGTGCCTGCTCTTGGGACCCTTTTCCTCCTGTTGGGTTGCTGTGTCCAACCAGATATGATAGTTCTTGCTTCATCTTATTGTATTTCATTTTGTCGTGTTTGGTTGTTGTCTCTTAGAAGCCTGTTCTCTTCTAGTGAGAGACAGAAAGGGAGTGAGTCTGGAGAGGAGGGAGGTGGGGGAAAGTGGCAGGAGTGGAGGGAGGGGAAACCACAATCCAGATGCATTGTATGAGAAAAGAATCTATTTTCAATAAAAGAAAAAAAAAAGAACATAGCCATGTTAACAGTAGTAACAGACAAAATGTGAAGGCAAAGCCATCACAGCAAATACATTGGGAGCTAGATCAGCATGGGATGCTCCTGGGTTAGGCTATCACCTGCTCAAGTTAGCTGCCGAAGACACACTCAGGCTGGAGGTTTTACCTAAATCTTTAATTCGACTTGTGGATGTAGGAGCAGTACCTTTCAGTACTTAGTCTAAAGCTTATTGTAGAGATGGGATTCATATATCCCCATGAATACTGTCAATGCATGAGCAGAATGAGGCTGATGTGACCACTGTGGCTGTCAATACTCCATCCAGTGTTCCAGAGAGTTCTGGAAGGTTCTATCCTATTCACTCAGATATGTTGCTTAAAAGGGCACCTGAGCACTTAATTCCTGTTGGGGTTTGGGTCTGGAGTGTTGCCCCCAAAGACAATACTGCTTGGAGATGACCGAAACTTCAAGATGTGCAGGCTGGTGAGAGTCACAAGGGTCCTCCACTGGTGACTGTTTAAGTGACGCAAAGCTGATTAAGCATTTATTAAGCTTTAGATTATAAAACCACAGGGGAGCGATACTGCTTAGAAGATCCCAAGATCCCCTTTGTCTGTGCGTCTCCCCTGATCCACCAGCGATGTAATTATTTAGATCTTGTAGGAATAGCTTCCCAGGTCTATTCATCTACCTTTAGCTGTCACACATTTGTTTAGAAGCTACCAAGGTCAGATGCTAATTGCTGTTACACAGAGCCAACACCAGGGGGCGATCAAAGCACACCACACTAATGATAGCATGTCAGTCAAAGCTCAGCCATAACGCCCCTGCGGTGCACCGAGAACTGCCAGCACTGGACCCAGTTGGCAGAAACTGTTCAGTGTAACTCACAACACAAAAAAGGATTTTTGATGGTATTGCGTGGCACACATTTCAGCAGGATTATTATAATTGAAACAGAGTTGATCATGCCAAAGGCTGAACAGTGGCATCCCATAACTGTAAGCGATTGCACAGGAAACAAGGCAGAGAATCGCCCTGCCTAGTGCCCCACCGTGCTGGTAATTCACAGGTGCCGTGAGCTTCAGTTCCTGGCCACGTGCAGTCTCATGCACGGACTGACTCCTCTAACGTACAAAACCCCGTGACTCGAGTGCCCAGAATTCTTTAGACTGAGAACAGTGTTTGTGACTATTGTGACCAGATTCTAGGAAATAGCTCAGTAACAAAGCGTTTCTTGAAAGGAATGTGAGAAGGAAAAAAATCCGGTCAGTCCATTAGGAACCGCTTGGAGATCATGCCAAACATTGTGTTTGCCCTTTAGTGTTCAAGACGCCAGCAGCTGCTCCTTTGGGGCTGAGTGTTTCCGTTGTTACTAAACACTTCAGTCCCCCTAAGTCTGAAACAACAGTATGGCTGCTTTTCTGTTTCTCTTTGTCGATAGACTTCCTGCAACACCACGTCTTCTAGTGTCATATAGGCAGGGACACATGGCTAAACACTATCAGTGCAAGTTTCTGAAGGTGGATTTCACACACACACGCACGCACGCACGCACGTACACACGTACACACGCACGCACATATGTGTATATTACCTGAGAATTTCATACATGACAATGTGTTTTGATAGATCTCCTCCCAATCTCCCCGCTCCAACTCCACACACACCTATCCAACACTACTTTCCTCTTTATGTACTCTTCAAACAAACATTGATTCCACTTTTAATTTTAATTTGATTCCCTAAATTAAGGGAATCCCTTAACAAAATGTTCTAGATTCTGTCTCTAGACTGGCTCTTCATGTTGGAGGCCACTTGGAAAGAAACCTCATTTTCCCTTAATATATACACTTATTATGACATCAATTATATCATATACTGAAATCATACAAATGAACTAATGAAATTTCATCAGCTGAGCACACCCCATCACCCACAAACCCCCTCTTATACTGTAGTACAAATCAAGCCCATGTTTATCACTCACTGTCAATAGATGCTGCAGTCTGTCTCTACTTCATATCGTGATTGGAATGATCTTTAATCGTACTATGGTCTTTCTAGCAATGGGCTCTGATTTAGGGGTTGCAAACACAGGGTCACAGTCTCTGGAAGAGGCTAACAGAAGTG
Source organism: Peromyscus eremicus (assembly GCF_949786415.1). Lineage (NCBI taxonomy): Eukaryota > Metazoa > Chordata > Mammalia > Rodentia > Cricetidae > Peromyscus > Peromyscus eremicus. The sequence continues at coordinate 4,204,593 of NC_081422.1, read as the reverse complement.
AGGGTTCACAGTTCCCACCGTGGGGTGGGGTGTTGCTGACTCAGCTGCTTTCACAGTCCTTCTGGGTAATTCGGTACACCCAAAGCTTCAGAGGTCCTTCCCTATCTTTTAAAACTGTTTCTTTTTAGCCTTGAAATTGTGTTAAAACAGTGTTCTTGCCTGTATGGCTTGCCTTGATTCCCAGCACTCAGGAAGCAGAAAAAGGCGGATCTCTGGGAGTTTGAGGCCAGCCTGGTCTACAGAGTGAGCTCCAAGACAGTCAAGGATACATAGATAGACCATGTCTAGAATACACCAAAGCTAACCAACCAGCCAGCCAGCCAGCCAGCCGGTCAGCCGGCCAGCCGGTCAGCAAGCAAATGAACAAACACCAGTGCTCTCTGTGTCCTCAGCTGTGAAGTGTTAGAGTACAGCAGTGGCATGATTTACATAAAATAAAACTATTCAGTGGGTCCTGATGTTTATTTCCAGTGCACAGTCTCAAAACTGTTGGTCAATTGTAACAGAATTTTTTAGGACAAACCTTCCCCATTTCTCACTACATTCCTACTCTTTGACTAGACACAAATAAGAGGCTTTGCAAATATTTGGTGAAGAATTGAGTGAATCAAGTTATGTAAATAAAAACAAAGAAAGAGTAAGAGGTTCTACGATGTGGGGATGTGTGTGTCTGGAAACCTTGTCTAGATCTGTAGTTCACAGTGGAACAGACTCCCGGTATAATAACAATGGCAGCCTTTGTGACTCTCCCCTGCCCTGTCTGTATTTCTCAACCTTCCTGCAGGTTACCTCTGGTCAGTTCCTACTTAGGTAGAATATTTTGGACTCTCTCTCCACCAGAGCATTTTCTGGACCATTCCCTAACTGAGGAGGGAAGGTTAGTGGAAGATGCCTGACTTCTCCCTAATCCACTGGGGAGGTGGTTCTGGGGACGGTTCATCTACCTTCTCATCCTTGGCAGAGAAGTGAGTCCCAGATGGATTCCAGATGGATCCCTCTTGGGTTTCCTTCCTTCTTAGTCTTTCCTCCCAGCTTCTCTGAGCTTCTGGGATCCCCCCTCAAAAGCCCCTGTCCCTAAATCTTAGATTCAGTGTCTGTTTTCCAGAAAATCCAAAATAAGCTAGTAAGATTGACCTAGGAAAAGGCAGTGAAGATCACAAATTTGCCTCTCTCTTGTGTGGAGACTCTGAACAGTTTCTTCCACTTCTGATAATGTGTTCTCAGAGAATAGGGTAACGCTACATTTTAGGGTTGCATGAAAAGCTTACTCTGCTTTTTCTAGGTATTATGCTCATGGTATATGTATTTGCTTTGCTACAAGATTTCCAGAAATGGGTAACTCATGTGGTGACTAAGAATCAGTGACAGTCGGGCGGTGGTGGCACACGCCTTTAATCCCAGCACTTGGGAGGTAGAGCCAGGCGGATCTCTGTGAGTTTGAGGCCAGCCTGGGCTACAGAGCGAGATCCAGGACAGGTACCAAAACTACACAGAGAAACTCTGTCTCTAAAAACCAAACCAAACCAAACCAAACAAAACAAATCAGTGACCTCTTAAGACATCACAGTAGTGTCAAGTAGATAAGAAACACACAGGAGTCAGCTTCCTAGCCATCTCTTCTGACGGCACTCTGGTTCCTGTCTGTTCTGAATCTCTAGGACTCCAGAGAAAGGGGAGAGAAAGAGTGAGAGCCAGAGTGAGAGTGACCCCTGTTGTCCTAAGTCTGCTCAAAGTTTCTGCCTTCAAGGAGCTTGCAGTCCAGGAGCAAAGATCTGGATCATTAACAAATAATAAAATTAACAAAATGTGAAGCCAGGACAGGATTTAAAACCCAGGGATGCAGACTAATCAGGACAGCGACTGTAGCGTGGGGAAAGGGAACTCTATGTGTGGCAGCAGTGCCAGCCAGGGACCAGTCCTGGGCTGTGCAGGAAAGAGCCAAACAGGCTGGGACCCACTGCCCACAGGGAGGCCAGTCAAACAAGGATAGAGCAAAGAGCGGGGAGGGGACTGGGTTGTCAGCTCATCCTTAAAGCGTCAGGGACCAGATTCCTTTCTTATTGGACGTGATTGCATAGGTTTGAGGTCTCTGCTGAGAGATGACGCGTCCTGGGCAGGGGAGTCAATCCATCTGCTGTATATTTAAGAGGACCACCTTGGCTGCTGGAGAAACAGACTGAAGAGGCAGGTCAGCTAGAGGCAGAGAAGAGATCATGGCCGAGCCCACGTGGCAGTGGAAGTTGCGACAAGGCAGGCACTGGATTTAACCATAACAACGTGCTGATGAACAGGGGTTTTATTAAAGGGAAATCTCAGTGCCTCCCTATGCATTATTGGTCAGGTGCTCCAAAGTCCCCAAACGCAATGGACTATTGTCATTGCTCTTGGTTGGCCGTGACTAGATGGTAAGACACTGTTGTTGAAGACACCACACATTTTGATTGCAGGACACAGAGAAGTCAGTCTTATCTCTCAGGAAATGCTCTCCTTGCTGGCCAGCTTTCATGGTACTGGAAGGTACTCTGCAGGCTGCTGGTATAGAAATGATGTCAATCATCTTATCCAGCACGGAGCCCTGCGTCCTACAATACCCACCTGCCAGGCAAGATGTACCCATTGGTACAATAGTGGCAAGACAGGTTAGAGGGGTAACCGGCCCCTCTCTTGACTGGATATGAGGTAGGAAGGACTTCATACCTGGAAAACATGGTTAAAACCGATGGATGGCTAGGGTAAATGGCCAGGTTATCAAACTCCTTTCTAAATATTTATGCATATACTCACACATTTGTAATGTTTTCAGCCTTGGTCAGAAAAGCATCCTATTGCAGACAGCAGTAGTCAGTGAAGGATCTAGAAGAAGTTAATAGGAGTGCCAAGGTGTGGTTGGGGCATCTGTGTCAACATCCCTTTCAAGGTTCAGGGAACATTTCAGGAGAGGGGGTAAAAAGAAGAGAAGAGCTGAAGGTTGAGGAGGAATGTCATGGAGACGAATTTCTAAACAGTCTTATTGAATAAGAAACACAGAGCCAAATACAGGGGTAATAGCTGAAGAGATCAGAGAAACAGTGAAGAGCCACGACTATCCTTAGCTTACCACCACGCCGTAGCTTCCCCAGAGAGAGCTTCTTCCTGTCTAACCTGTGCCTTTATTGCCTTCCTGTTCTGCTTTCTCATTGGCTCTAAGCCCAGCCACATGACTTCCTCATCACTACCTGTCTATACAGACCTCCAGGTCTCTATGGTTGGTACTGGGATTAAAGGCTCGTGTCACCACCTTTGGCTGTGTCCTTGAACACACAGAGTCTCTGCCTGCCATGTGATCAGATTAAGGGCGTGTGATACCACTGCCTGACTTCTGTTTATGGTTCACTTTGATCTCTGATCTCCAGGCAAACTTTATTTATTAACATACAAATAAAATATCACATTTCAGCACAAATAAAATATTACCACAGTGTCAAGAAAGTCTGGCATCTTGACATGACCTGCCTGTTACAGTAGCTGTGGTCATCTGCAGGAGATCACCAGAAGACCCAGACAGTTAAAAATTCTAGCATGTATGGGAGAGTGGCTCCCAATGCACCCCTCACCCTTCTCTAGTTGAGGATCCAATGGCAGCTGATGGCTGCTGAGGGAGAGATACTTTTCTTCAGGAAGAAGGGTGGCCATTGGTATGTCGCCCTTGCCCCAGTGGATTCTCCCACACTCCTGAATATATGGGCAGCACTAATTGAACTTTAAGCGTTATAAAAATAATACCAGTAAAACACCAGACTTCCCTTCTTCTTGGAAGAGAGATAAGGGATGTGTTGAGGAACTGGGGAGCTGGAGGGAGGAAGTATGAGATGGATATGACCAAGGTACATTGCATATGTGCATGAAATTTTCAATAAAAATATTTTATAAAAACTTGCCGGTGAACTGGCTACAAGAGAATAGAAACACAAAGCGTTATCCAGTGTTTTCAAATAGCTAGCTGAAAGACATTATCATTTATTGAGTTGGGGTGATTAGGGGAAAAAGACGTTCTTCCATAAAGCCCGTGTTGAGTGTAATATGTATTACCCATCTTTGTACAGGACAACAGAGTGTCCTAGTTTAAAGCACATGCTCTGGAGTCCAGAGCCCCATCTAAGTCCCCTTTGTCACATCCCTGTTTGATTATCTTATTTCTCCTCAGTTTCCTCATTTGTAAAGTGGCAGTAAGAGCAACAACTTGCTGCCAGCATGAAATTAATCAACGTGTGTAAAGTGCTTGACCATTCTTAGCTTCGGATATCTGGAAATGACCAAGGTACATTGCATGCATACAGGAAATTTTCAATAAATAATACTTTATAAAAGCTTGCTGGTGAACTGGCTACAAGAGAATAGCAACACAAAACAGTATCCAGTGTTTTCAAATAGCTAATTGAAATATTGACTGATGAATTTTGTGAGTCAGAGGGTGAGGACTCAGGTTTGGATGAAGGCGAGGAAGACAGAAAAGGTAAGATCTACAAGGACTGAGCCCTGGGGATGAAGAGAGGGAGAAAGAATTCATACCTCCAAGTGACTCATGTTTAAGAATTTTACATTTATTCTGAGCATTCACACTACTACCTGAAAATTCAGCTGAGTGACTGATGAGGAGAGGCATTCACTTGGAAATGCATGTGCAGTGGGCCCGAAGCAGAGCCTATTTGGAAATAACACTTGCTGTTCCGGGAAGGCACAAGAGTGTCAGAGCTGCTGGCCATGCACTACATGTTTTATTTTCATAAGAAGCATGAGTAAAGCAGGAAGATAAGGTCAGCTTAAAGAGCAGAATATGGGTAAAAGGGGGTGATCGTCATAGAATGATCCCCAGAACAGATCCCTAACAGAATCGCATAGAGACTTACATGCTTTTCCACTAAGGTCAGTTCTTGCTTTGTTGCTATTTAAACGACCTAGTGTTCTAAAACATCAGCTTCTGGCATTTAGGATGACATCATCTGTTCTGAAGTAGCAGTAAAATACACCAGTCCCTGTAGTGCAGGTCTGTAACCCCAGGTACATGATAGACTGAGGCAGGTGGATCTCAAGATCAAGCCTCACCAGAGCAACTTAAATGAGACTTTGTCTCAAAACTGAATGAAAAACAAAAGAGAGACGCGCAGGTGCCAGTGGTAGTAAGCTTCCCTAGCATGTGGGAGAGCCGCATTCAACCCAGTACTGCAAACATGACTAAATAAATGTGCACAGAATGAAATTTCTCATTTTAATCATGTTTAAACATACAGTTTTGTGACAGTGGTTCTAGTCATCAAGTCTGGCAACTGTTACCTCCAGCTCCAAAATGATTTTCTCAACACAAACAGAAACTTTGTACACACTAACTAACTCACCATTCCCCTCCCACCCATTTGTGGCCCCCTTCTGTATCAGCTAGCAGTCTCCAGAGGAACAGAACCAGTAGAGCAAATACGTATGAAAAGGCTACTTATTGGATTGACTTACTAGAGATGGTCTAGGCAGCCCATCAACAGCTGTCTCACACTGCAGAGAGTCAGAATCCAGGAGCTACTCAGTTCATGAGGCCAAATGCCACAGGAGCTCCACATGGCGCTGGAGGTTTGGAGGATCTCTGTAGAGTGGTTAGTCTTCAGTTAATTTGGAAACCTGATGAAGGTGGCTTCTGACATCAGCAAAAAAGTGTATCATCATCATCATCATCATCATCATCATCACATCATCATCATCATCATTAGCAGCAGCAGCAGTAGCAATGAACTTGCCAGTGACAGCAAATGTAAGTAGACCAAAGCAAAAATTTCCCTTTTCCGACTCCTTTTCTCTGGGCTGCCACAAGAAGATGCAAATCTAGGCTGGGTCTTCAAACTTCAGATAACCTGGTCATGGAAATCCCTCATGGGCATGACCAGCAGCTTGCCTTTTGGTTGAATCCAGATGCAGCTGACAGCTGAGAATAACCATTAAGCTTTCTTTTTGTAGTGCTGGGACCAAGCTAATGCTCTCGTGCATGCGAGACAAACATTCCCTTTGCCTCCAGCTCCACCTCAGTTAACCTGTAGTCTATAGTCTTTTTTATGCTTTTGTCAATGCTAGATATTTCTTATTAATGGAAAATGCAACATTTGACTCTTAAATGTTTTCAAGATCTATCTATATTACAGCATGCAGCAAAATGATAATAATTTATATACCTTAGTAATATTCCATTGGGTCCAGGCATGGTGGTGCACACCATCAAGGCCAGCAGCAGTCTAGCCTGTTTAGTTCTGTTGGATCTGCACCTAGGAGGAGACTCATTGAGTCAGATGGTCACTCTGTGTTTAAGTTTTTGATGAACAGCCAAACTGTTTTCCAAAGCAAACTTGTCACTTGGCATTTCCTAATCCTTCCTCCACATCCTCATCAACACTGTAATTTTCCAGATATCTTAGTGTCTTTGCCTTGAATGTCACTAATGATTAATGATGCTGACTATTATTTTATGTGTGTTTAAGTCCCTTGCCCACTCTATATTGGGCTGTTTGCCTTCTTAATGTTAAACTGTAGGAGTTCTTTACATATTCTGGACAATAATAAAATGGCACTTTTTTTCAGTTATAAATGTTGAGCTTAATTCCATTTGCTAGAGCTATGGCTGTGGCCACCCTGTGCTCCTTTGCTTTCATGAAAAATCTATTTCCATCTCTCCATTTCTCATTGTTCCTCTTGGATATAAATGCTTCTGGAGAGATGCTCAGTAGTCGAGAGTGCTTTCTTATCTTCCAGAGGTCCCACACTCAACCCCAGTACTCAAGTCAGGAAGTTCACAACCGTCTGTAACTTCAGTTTCATGAAATCTGATATTGTCTTCTGTCCTCTGCAGATACCCACATACATGTGACATACAGGTACACACACATAAAAAAATTAAAATAAATCTAAATTAAAAAAATAAAATGAATCTCTTGGCTGGATATGGTGGCATACACTACAATCCCAGCGGTTGGAAGGCTGAAGTGGGAGGATTAGGAGTTCAAGGTTACCCTGGGTTACACAGGGAGTTTCAGGCCAGTCTGGGTTTCTTAGAGAGATTCTGTTTCAAATACAAATTAATTCATTAATAGTGTCATACAGACACCATTAGTCTGATGGGAAGCTTATTTGTTAACCTTTTTATTGCAGAACTTAATCCATTTACATTTCAAATTATTGCTGATAAAAAAACATCTATCATTGCTGTTTGTTTTCTATGTGCTTCAAAGCTTTTGCGGCCAATGTAAATGTGAGACAGAAAGGAGACAAGAAAATAAATAAAAAGCTTGCAATTCACTCCAAATAGAAGTAACTGTTTATCTTTACAGTTATGACAGAACTGTCTTTAACCTTAAAGTAAAACTCCTTAAAAAGAAGCTCTGGTATGAACTGAAGAGACTGGATGTCTCAGCACTGCGGCTCACTATCTCGGACTCACTGAACACGGGAGAAAAGCTGGGAGTGAGCAAGTAATTTCCACCAATTCGACTGAACAGCATTGGTCCATGTCATTTTCAGTGTGCCATATTTTAAAAAGCAGACATAAGCAGGTATGAGCCTGACTTTTTCTCATTTTGATGGAGGTTTGCACAGTAGCTACATGCATTAGCCATGTGGTCTCCAGGCTCCTGAGACATTTTGTTTTCTTTCTTTTTTATTTTGTTGTTCGTATTGTTTTTATGTTAATCATCTTTTTATGTGTATCTAAAAAATAAAGTGCCCTGCCCATTCTATAATGGGCTGCTTCTCTTCTTGATGTTAAATTGTAAGACTTCTTCACATATTCTGGACAATAATAAAATGGCGTTTTTTTCTGTTATTAATGTTTAGCTGCATTCCACTTTGGTGGAGCTACAATTTCAGCCACTCTGATGCTTCCTTGGTTACTGTTTTGTTGAGACAAGGTCTCACAGAAGTTCACAGTCTGGCCTTGAACTTCTGATCCTCCTCAGCGCAGGGATGACAGGAGTGTACCACAATGCCTTGTTTATATGGAGCTGGAGATGAAAGTCTGGGCTTTGTGCAGCCGGGCAAGCGTTCAACCGAGTGACCCCACCAAGCCCACTTTCGGATAAGCCTCCAACACAGAACATTCTTCGTGTCTTTGTTGTCTAGACACCAGAACGTTGAGGAGGATTAAAGAGTCTTTGGTACTGTAGAATGACTGAGTTTTCCAAAGGCTTTTCCTAAGATCACTCAGCAATACTGAGAATGGAAATGCCTTGTTGTCTTTAACATTCCAGGATACAACGAGCCACAAGTCTGCTTCTCTTCTGATGCTCGGTCTTCCTCTGCATAGAATGGAAATACTGAAAACAACAGAGACATCAGATCCCAGCCATGACAGGCCTGCGACACTGGCTTTCTGTGGTAGAACTGTGGTGTACAAATTTGTCTTTGAAAGAAGCAATGGCCATTTCTTTTTTCTTAAAAAACAAAAAAGGAAAGACATAAAAACAACCAAAACTACTACAATAACAAAAGACAATAAGCAAATTGACGTATCCGTCTGAAGTCATGACAAAGAGGAAGAAGGTGTCTAGAGCAATGTCCCAGGTCTTCAGTCATTGCTCACTTCTGCCTGCCAAGCCTTCTCAACCTTCACTATACATTACAAGCAACTGAAGGTTTTTAAAATGTCCTAACTTCAGGTTCTCATCAGAACAATTATGTTAGACTATTTAATCCTACTTAAAGGGGAAATGGGAAGATTTCTGTGTATTTGAAATTCCTAGACAAGGGGTTAGGAATTTGGCTCAGTGGTATAGCACTCACCAAGAAAGCCCAAGACCCTGGGATTTGTCCCCAACACTGAAAACAACTCCTCAGGAGAGTCTTAAGCATGGACAAGAGAGAAAACATTGCAAGGAAGGAAGAGAAAGTCATAGAAAGGCTATTTTTGTCCGCCTGAAGTCTCAGGCTGTTTTCCCATCACACAGAATAGCCAGATACGGGAAGAGTAGTCAAGTTATTGCTATGCTTTCATTTTGGGGGACATTTCAAAGACATCAGGGTCAGATAGAAAGTGAGGGTTTCTTGTTTGCTTTGTTTTTGCTTTTGATTTTTTTTTAGCCTTGAAAATGTTAGAATTCGATAAAACAAAATCTGAACAGTCCACGTGTTTGGAAACCAGCCGTTTTGGTCTTCTACAGCTGGTCTCCTAAAGAGAATGTTGTCCAGAGGCCGACGCTGAAAGGAGACATAATAATAATAATAATAATCATCCCTGGCTCTCTACTTTGAGAATCTCAGGCTCAGAGAGGTCTCCACAGGGGACATCTCATTCTTCTCACTTTGTCCACTGTGTTAGGAGGGAACAAAGGGAACTAGTTAAGACACCTTTGAACATCGTTAGCACAGAACACTTGTTTGTCTGATTACAAGTCCAGAGCATCAGAATCTTGCTCCCTCTGAAGATCAGAACTGTAAAGCGAAGCACATGCCCCCCAACACACACACATATACACATGCTCCGTATCTGGGAACCCTTGTTTTTCTTACTTGATAAACCTAAAATGTTGGAATTTAATGGATCCAGGTATTAAAAACTTGAATGGGGCCTCAGAATGTCAGCACTGGCAGGGTATGTTAATAATGAACATATTTTGGAATGGAAAGCTCAAAATTGGAGCCTAAAGGTGAGATGAACTCAGGTGTGGTAGTTTGAATAAGGATGACCCCATAGGCTCATATATATGAATACTTGCTCTCAGTTGGTGGAACTGTTTGGGAAGGATTAGGAGGTGTAGCCTTGTTGGAGGAGATGTGTCACTAAGTGTCAAATCCCCAGCTATTTCTAGTTAGTTCTTTCTGCCCCACAAGTTGTGAATCAAGATGTGAGCTCTCAGCAACACCATCACAGACTCACCCTCTGAAATGCCTCGCCTTGGTGATGGTGTGTTATCACAGCAATAGAAATGTAACTGAGACAGCAGGTATTGAAATGAACATAAGAATAAAGACAAGCACAGCATTTTCCTAAAGAGGCCCTGGTTTGTGGTTATTTCCTACTATTTGACTTATTTCTTCCAAGAGGGAGAAGGGAGGCTCATAAGACTCAGGAGACTCATGAAACTTACATGACACAGAAAGGTAGTGTAACATAGAAGATTCATAAGACCTCTCCCCAGGTTTACAGAGGAAGTCCATTGCTGGGGGAGGACACTCTGGTGGCCTTGCCTGAAAGCTGGACAGGAAATCCCAGGGACACAGCTTTCATGAGCATTTGCTCTGGCTACAGGAAGCATTTTGATGATGCACATGCTTGTGAGTTATCCATGTGTCTGCAAGTTTCTCCAGTATACTCGCTTGTCCACCAAGCTAGACTGCGGCAGAATCATTTCTCTGGTCTGCTTGTCCTGTTCTCTGCTTGGGATGAAAAGACATCTCCTCCTGTCTCCCCAGGAAACATTCTGTCACAGACCCATTCTGATTCTTAAGATTCCTCATATTTTTCTTTCTTGGACAAAGCAATTATTGTAAAGAAATCTTGTTTTCTTTAAACACAATGTGAGTAAGTAGAGAACAGAGTGCTGGCCAGGGCAGGGATATTATTTTCATTGTTAGTGAAATCAAATGGCTGGTGAATATTTATTCTCAGCTTGAACTACACACAGGAAAACAGTGTGGTCATACTCATGAGTATGCCATACATGCAGTGCTGGTGAAGGTGGAGCTAGCCAAGGGCTTCCAGCATTGGCTCCACTTTCACACAGAAGTTGCCTGCATAGGTTGTTACAGTCTCTTGAGTCTCCCATTTCTAGTTTGTAGATGTCACACTGTAAAACACAAAGGGAGCTGGCATTTCTAAGTGCCTTACAAGCTTTTCTGTTTTTTCTTCCCTCCCTTCCTCCCTCCCTCCCTTCTTTCCTTCCTTCTTTCTTCCCTCCCTCCCTCCCTTCCTCCCTCTCTCTCCCCCTCTTCCTTCCTTCCTTCTTTCTTCCCTCCCTCCCTCCCTTCCTCCCTTCCTCCCTTCCTCCCTCCCTCCCTCCCTCCCTCCCTCTCTCTCTCCCCCTCTTTCTTTCTTTCTTTTTGGGTTTTTGGGGACAGAGTTTCTCTTTGTAACAGCCCTGGCTGTCCTGGAACTTGCTTTTTAGACCAGGCTAGTCTTGAACTCACAGAGATCTACTTATCTCTGCCTCCAGAGTGCTTGGATTAAAGGAGTGTACCCCTATGCCTGGTTTTCTATTTCTTTTTTAAAGATTTTACTTTAGTTGTAAATTACATATGTATCTGCACGTGAGCATGTGTACCTATGAATGCAGGTAACAAGAATCCACAAGAAAGTGTCAGATCCCCTGAAGCTGGAGTCTCAGACAATGAGTCATGCAGTGTTGATACCATGGACCAAGCTTGGTTCCTTTGTGAGAATAGTTATGGGGTTAACCTCTGACCCGTCTCTCCAGCTCAAGTTTTCTATTTTTTAAGCTCCTTGCATTACTGTGCAAACAGGACCTCGGAAATAGAATACAACCCACAGGAGAATCATCTCTCATATACATGAAGCTCATGCATTCCACTGGACTTCAGGTTCAAGGAGCAAAGGAGCTCTTTACCAAAGTCAGAGTCCAAGTGGCCTCATAAGGAAATGAATAAGGAACTAAGAGGGAGTATGAGGGCAAGAGGAAGAGAATCAATAGCTGATTGAACCTTCTTGTACCTATATCCAAGGTATAGTGCAAGTGTCATTATGTGTTTCTCATCAAATGAAGAAACACAGGTTTATATAGGGTAAGTGGCCTCTAGTTTGACTACATTCTTCTAGCAATGGAAAACCTGCAATTATGCCATGCTTTTTTGGGTTCCAGATTTCCTTGTTTTGCACAATGATACTCTGATATTCCACAGAAAAAATAAAACAAATAAAACAAATATGCAGAGTAAGAAGCAGTGTATAAGGTCCAGTAAGCATTCACGCCGACCTTGAAGCCCTGGTAGATGGGATTTGAAACGAACAGTCATGACAAATGTTAAAAGCCACTGGCAGACGGGTACACTGTTCCCTCCTGCCACCACAGCCTGCCATAACATGTTTGCACTGCCACTGCCTGCCATAACATGTTTGCACTGCCACAGCCTGCCATAACATGTTTGCACCGCCACTGCCTGCCATAACATGTTTGCACCGCCACTGCCTGCCATAACATGTTTGCACCACCACAGCCTGCCATAACATGTTGGCACCGCCACTGCCTGCCGTAACATGTTTGCACCGCCACAGCCTGCCATAACATGTTTGCACCGCCACAGCCTGCCATAACATGTTTGCACCGCCACTGCCTGCCATAACATGTTTGCACCGCCACTGCCTGCCATAACATGTTTGCACCGCCACAGCCTGCCATAACATGTTTGCACCGCCACTGCCTGCCATAACATGTTTGCACCGCCACAGCCTGCCATAACATGTTTGCACCGCCACTGCCTGCCATAACATGTTTGCACCGCCACAGCCTGCCATAACATTTTTGCACCGCCACTGCCTGCCATAACATGTTGGCACCGCCACTGCCTGCCATAACATGTTGGCACCGCCACAGCCTGAAGCCCTCCCCTGGAGGTTGGAGGAGTCCACTGCTGTACTGCGATGACTCTGTCCAGTATCCTCGATGTTCATGGTAGCTCTGTGCACAGGGTGGGTGGGTGTAGGAACTGAAAATACAGAAAAGTCAAGCACTCTAAGGGAAGAGAGATTAGTCTCAAGCATTAGAACAGCTAGATTAAAAACTTCTAAAATATCACTAATTTAAGAGTGGGCTATGACTTAAGAGTTTGTATGAGAACTACATTTTTACATTAAAATAGTTATCTATATATGATCACTTATTAAAGATTAAAAAATACATATGTAGCATATATCCTCTTCTTAATTACTCTGTGAAAAAAAAAGTACTCTCATTTTTATCTGAAATGAGTGCACAAAGCTAGGCAACTTGTCCAGATTCACACTGCTAATAAGCTGAAGCCTGGGAATTCTAACCCAAGTCAGTTTCCAGATTAGTGTTGTACATGTGCTCTTTGAATGACGTATGAAGCCAGTGTGTTGCAGCTAAACTGCCAACCTAATAACCAATTAACTTTAATGCTTTTATATTTAAATTGTTATTCAGTATAAATGTGATCAAGGTGTTGTATACAATGTGATTTCTCAATAAAACACATCCACATATCTTGAAAATCTTCCTGAGCCAGCATATATCCTATTCACGTTTTAACAGCCGTGTGTTTTGGGGTTGTGCTGATGTATTGAATGCATTGTACCACGATGGATGCCTGAGCAGTTTCTAGTTTTTGTTATTACACATTGCGATGATTAATATTGATGGTCAACTTGATAGGATCTAGAATCATGTGGAGACTCTGATCAGGCCTTTGAGGGATTATCTAGATTAGGTCAACTGAATGGGGGAGACCCATCCCTGAATGTAGGCAGTGCCATTCTGTGGGCTGAGGCCTTAGACTGGATAGACAGGAGAAGGTTAGCTGAGCACAAGCATGCTCACCGCTTTCTGACTGTAGAAACAATGTGACTAGCTGTCTCATAATCCTGCTGCTATTACTTCACTACCAGGATGATTTCTTTGTTATTGTCCTATTGTTGTGAAGAGACATAATAACCAAGGCAATTCTTATCAAAGAAACGATTAATTGGGAGCTTATTTACAACTTTCCATTATTGTCATGGTGGGAAGCATGGTTGTGTGCAGGCAGACAGGGTGCTGGAGAGGTAGATGAGAGTTCTATATATAGATTGGCAGGCAGCAAGAAGAGAGAGTGACACTGGACCTGGCTTGAGCTTTTGAAACCCCAAAGCCCACCCCTAGTAACACATTTTCTCCAACAATGCCACAGCTGTTCCAACAAGGCCATACCTAATCCTTATAATCCTTTCAAACAATTCCACTTCCTGGTGACCAAGCATTCAAATATATGTACCTATGGGAGTCGTTCTCATTTAAGGCACCACAGTTTTGTCCCCTGCAACTATGAGATAAAATAATCCATTCCTTCCTTCAGTTGCTTTGGTCAGGTATTTTGACTCAGCTATACGTAAAGTTCCTAATACACAATGTTCTAGGATCTTTTTGGGTCTGACTTTGGCATAGTTTGGTATTATCTGTATCTAGTATATTTTTAGCAGAATGACTGAGTCAGACACTGGAAAACATTGATTGGCATAGCACAATGACCTTCAAAAGAATTAGTCTGCTTATTTACAAACGATGGCATGTGATGGTACTTTGTTATTGTTTAGGCATTTAATGATGCTCTTAGAGATGGCCTTCAAACAGCTCCTCTGACTCCCTCTTGCTTCAGTGAGAAAGCATTTTGTCTGCTCAATTCCCAATGCAGCGTTTTGGCTCCCATTGAGCTTGAAAAGTGCGTGTCTTCTGGCTTAGCCATCGCTAATTCCAAGTTGCTTTAATAATTAGTATTAGCTCTCGCCCCTGCTAAGCTGACAGACAGGTGCCTCTGACTCTCCTCCTGCTTTTTAATTGGCACCTTGTGAGCTGCAAACTGCACAGTGCAAATGAATTAAATACCAGCTCTGGCTGACATTTCCTTGTTGACAAAAACCCAGCAAGCTCATCGTAAGGAATGTTTCAGGTACAGCTGCAAAAATGGTTCTGACTGAAGGAGCCCAAAAGCTCCCATGATGCACCCTGTCCCCCGTGCCTCTGTAACTGCATAGTCATGGGGTTAAAATGTAGGCAAGGCTAGGAGGCAGAGATTCTTACTTGAGAAGACTGAGGTTTATTATCTAGTGGTGTAACAAGTCAGGTGTAGTCAGCCCCCAAGACTAAGAGCAAACAGTTATAGAAGTCAAGCCTGCAAAGAACAGCAAACATTAATCTAATATTAGTGTTTGGCTCCATCATGCCACCATCTACAAGCAGAGTTGGGAGATGACTGCACACCTGGGGGGCTGTGACAATCATATGTCAATAATGCAATGGCAACCGATGACAGAGTATTAAAGGCATAGGAAAGCACTTCAGAGGCATGTGTGCTCGTGAGGATGTGCGTGTACCCATTACACTAAAGTTCTCAGTCTTATGCTTCAAGAATCAGGTAGATGCTTAGAAAACAGTAATAGTAAGGTTCAGAATTTGAGTGCACATTTGAAGAATTTTCTAAATCAGTTTAAATGCCATTCTCCTTCAATTTTCTTTTCAAATATTGTAGTTTGGGTTATTGTTTTGAATAAACACAGCTTTTCAAAAATTTTAAACATAAAATTTCATAAAAATGTAAATCTCAATCAGTCACTTAGGGTAATGACAACTGTCTAAAATAAGACCCACTATAAATAAAGTATTTGAAGAATAAATATTTTAGTAAAGCTACTTATGTACCATATAGGTGTTTATTTCCCATACAAATGAAGGAAAAGTGACTGAATGCAATTTGTACCCTAAAATTAAAGAGAAGAAGCCGGGAGCTGAGGATACAGCCCATTTGGTAGCATGCCTCTTTAGAATGCTTAGTTCCCTTGGTTCCAGCCCCAGTGCTGAATTAATTGGGTATAGTGGTGCAAGCCTGTTATCTCAGCACTCTGGAGATAGATGCAAGAATATCAGAAGTTCAAGGTCATCCTTGGCATTTAGGAAGTTGGTTGAGGCCTGCCTGGGCCACAGGAGCCCCTGCTGCAAAAAACAGAACCAACTGCTCCACTCCACAAACCAGCCAGCCAACTAAACAACCACAGGAGTTGCCATGTAGATGAGTTATTTCCAGTAGAAAACTCCTATAGAGCTCATCAGCTGAGGAATCCACTTTCCTTCTCCTGGACACAGCGTGTGTGTTTTCTCCGAATTCGTGTCACCCAAGGTTTAAGTTAGACTGTGCTAATAAAGGCTCCTGACCCTTCCTGTTCTCAGTATTCTTTTCTCCAGTGTGCCATCAGGTGGCTGCAGGGACACCTGTCACCTGTGCTGAGGATCAAGGCCGAAGGAGCAGTAACAATTGGAAATGTGTAGCATGACACTTTTAAGCATTTTTCTCAGAAATGGCAGGAGGCATTTACCCCATTCCCAAGTGGGCCATGCTTTTGAGACCAAATTCAGTGAAGTAACAACTATCTCCACTTAGACACAATGGTCACTGTACCAAAAAGACAGAGGTCAAATACAAAGCCTTCAGTTAATGTTGAACTTCATTAACAAGTATACAACTTTCCAGTATAAGTACATCCCTGATATTGCACGGATCATAATTATAATAAAATAGAAACATATGTTCTTTTTGTTTTCTAAATCTGGTGTTCTATGATCCTCAAAGTAACAGATAATTTTTTAGAGAGAAGGGACAGTGAACTGTTGGGTAAAACACAATTGATCACTGCACATACGTATTACTAAGCTTTTGTGTCACACAGGTCAGCAGGCTGACCTCTCGGTACTTCCTGCTCCATGAACTTCCCATGTTGAATCTAATCTAATGTAATCTAATCTCATCTAGTCTAATATAATGTCACTTGGCTTCACATTTATGCTGAAATGATGGTTAACCCCAGGCCAGACCCAAGAACTCAGCTCCTTACAATATTCAAATTGATTCTTACCTGGGTCTGCTAACAGACTGGCTGCTTGTGGACTCCTAGAAATACACCATATTCTTTCTTCTAGAGTGACCGATTGCTGACCTGTTCTAGCTCCACCTGAAAGCCCTTTGGCTCTGTTACCATACCATTGCCTATGAGTGCTCAGTATGCCAAAGGGGTCTGGGTCCCAGTGTCTTCAAAGCCACAAAATCATCAAGCTAGCATAGTGTGGAGGCCCACAAAGGTTTCCTAGTGAGATCTGAGCTTGCTTCACCCAGCAGGACTGCCTTAGAGGATTGCTTGACCACGTGTATGGTTACTAGGTGGTTGGAAAGGGTCTGCACTTGGCTGTGCTGGGGGGAGGTCTTTTGAGCAAAAGAGGTCTTTTGAGCAAAATGCCACTCCTTGGCATTCCTATAAATAGCCCTTTAGAAGAGACAGAAGGGAAAGGATCCAGGCCCTCCTGAGGCTATCTTGTGTTTCTATCTGTTTCTCTCCCCTCCACTCTTCTATCCATATTTCTTATACCTCTCTCCTCAACAGTACCTTGGGGTAAAATGTGGGAACCAGTCTCCCAGCTGCCCTCCCACAGCATAGGATTTACAGGCTTGGCTTTCTGTTGCTGCAGCAGGGCAGAGAAAGCTCTTGTGGCTTTTATCCTATGTTGGTTTTTGCACAGTTCCATGCCTTTAAGCCAGTGGGAATAACAGTCTACAGGACATTTTGTATGGGGCCATTGTACATATACAATGGTGTTCTTGCTCTGCCCATGACCCACACCCTAGAAAGATAAATTGCTACCTGCTTCATTGTCCTTGTAACTTTGGTCCATGTTTGTCTTTCCCATGCTCTCCTTTACTTCCAGGAGTTCAAACACATTGATTCATTTTTATGGAATGTTTCATTCCACCTACTAGCTTGTGTAAGGCATCATGGTTGAGTCTGCAATGCTGATTTTCCTTGTTCTACAATGAAGAACATCAGTGATGAGAAGTAACCTAAGGGTGATCTACTGTGTACTCTTCTGGTTGCCTTCCAGGATCCAGTTCTGAGAAATACAACTCAGGGGAGTTTCGCTTGAAACAGTGGAAAAAGGTCATTTTTTTTCCTCTTAAGATGTGAACGTCTTTCCATCTCTCTAACAGGGATAGATGCTCTGGGTATCACCCTGTTCCCACGAAAGGAGCCAGAGACAGAACACTGTGGTTATGGAGTAGAGAAGTCAACAACAACCTGTGTCTTGGATAATATTAACCTGAGGATGACCTGTAGCTGGAATTTTCTCCAGTCCCACCCGGGCCCGCAGCTGCTCAGACCCAAATAAACACACAGAGGCTTATATTAATTAAAACTGTATGGCCTAATGGCTCAGGCTTCTTGTTAGCTAGATCTTACATCTTGAATTAACCCATAATTCTTATTTATGTTTAGCCATGTGGTTTGGTACCTTTTCCCAGTTCTGCCTTCACATCTTGCTTCCTCTGTGTCTGGCTGGTGATGCCTGACTCAGTCTTCCTGTTCCCAGAATTCTCCTCTCTCTTTGTCCTGCCTATACTTCCTGTCTGACTACTGGCCAATCAGCACTTTATTTATTAATCAATCAGAGCAACACATTCACAGCATACAGAGTGATATCCATAGCACTGACCCTACCTCCAGACTGAACTGCTGCCTAACAAACTTACCTGTTGAAGCCAGTTCTGGTTTTCTGTGTCTTGTGGTTAAAAGTCACTGAACACCACCCCATCCCTGCTTCTTCTCCTGGTGACTCCTGATATCTAGGTTTGAGGTGAGAGGCAATTCCTTTGGGTTTGTTCACTGGGGTCTAGGTTAGGTGGCATGCACTCCTATTCTCACTGTTCTTAAAATATGCCACCAGTGTCTGTATAGTGTTCTGATCAATGGCTAGAATATAATTTTAAAAGGGAAAAAAGTACTTTTGCCCTTGCTGTTAGGAGAGCAGCTGCAAAGTAGATGCTTGCTGGGGTTTGCTGGAAGGCGCACATCTTACTCTGGAGTGTGCCAATCTTGTGCCTCACCACCAAGGATCAGCCTACTGAGTTCTTGCTCTGCTTGGTGATAGCAGAATGGCTTGCTGTTTTAATCTAATCCACTCTCATGTCTGGCTCCCATTCTCAGCCATGCCTCTTATCCTGCACCATACCCACCTGGCCAGCCTGATGACCTCTGTGGTTTGCTTATTTTAGCTTCTAACAACCCTATGACATCTGGTCAGCTTAACACCCTCATTCTGTTTCCTGGTCTACTTTAACTTTTTACACACCCTTTCCCCAGCTCTGCATAAAGGGGTCAAGGCAACTGCCGTGATTCTCACTTTTGAGATACTTGGAAAAATGTAAAGTAACAAAGTTCACATGGATATTCATTAACTTCAATCAAATGGATGGGCAATGAAAGAATGGGATCAATCAAACTCACAGTCTAGATCCCCAGGCTTCTTTGAACATTTTCTCAAGGAATAGTGCTTTTCGTTCATGTGACCCAGATGACAACAGGAAGACAAATTTAGAAACACAAAGATGAAGTCAGGGGTTGTCCTGGGCTCTTTCTCTTACACATGGAAATGAAAAGGCTTCTGTGCTGTGACAGGCTGTCAGATGATCTTATATGATACAAGTAATGTGGAGAAGACAGGTGCTCATCATTAATCATGAACTCATTCTAGGAGGACAGTTCTCAGAACCATGTTCTGGGAAAAAATGTCCACTGGCCTCCGTGATGACATTTACTAGAGGACACTCCCATGTTAGCAATTTCTTCAAAGCCTGGGCATAAGTCAGAAGTAGTGCCCATGGCTTTACTTTCAGGAGGAAAACTTGAGTGAATTTTGTTGTTTGGAGGTGTCATTGAGTTGTCCAGGTGCCTAGGTTGGCATCAAACTCATAATTCACTCTCATAAGTGCCAGGATTATAGGTGTGCACCACCATGTCTGGCTGAAAGTTTTTCTGTAAGATATATTCATTTAGACCACTAATACTCCATAACTTCTGACTAAGACTTCCTGTGCACCAAAGCTTAACTTTAAGTAAAATATTTATATGTGTATGCACAAGCATATATACCCACATTGTTCAGCTATGAGTCGCTATGTCAAACACTCAAGATCAATGACTTATAAGGAGAAAAGCATTTGTTCCACTCATGTTTCCAGCAGTTCTCATCAATGATGAAGTGGTACCATTACTTTTAGACCTTCAAAAATGGTGTCAACCATGTTGTGGAGACAAATTGTTCACTTGGGCAGCAAATGAAAATGAGAAGAAGAGATCCGGGTCCCACAACTCATTTTGACAACATAATACCAATGACTGGAAAATCTCTGACAACACCTGACATGTAGCTCCAAATAGCAACACCTTGAGGTACAAATCTTTAACATAGCCTCTGGGGGACAGGACATTATCAAACTGTAGCAGCATTTCTAATTTATACTTATTAGATATATTACATATATTAGTTCAAACATACATGGGAATATAAGAAATTCCACAGTGAATCTTCACATGTCAATCATCCAACTTCAACATCTGACAAAGGAGATGTCTTATTTCAGTGACACACCCTCAAACTGTTTTCCAATCATTTCAATCACTGACTAAAAAGCTTTACAACAGAGGGACCATATGTGTATGTCAATCATGTGCTGTTTTACCTGTGTATGTGTTTGGAGGGAGTCTGGTAGAAGATCTACCTTAACGCCCCTCCCCATCTCTTTCCCTAAACCTACCCCTTCAAAGCCTGCCAAACACAGCTCCTCCCCTAGAGAGGCTCAAGATCACTCCCATAGGGTATACAAGCAGCATCCCTGAAAACAGACACATGGTTCTTTCTGTCTCTCATCGCAGGACCAGGGAATCACCCAGGAGCGCTTTATCCATTAAACCTGGGCTTTCCAATTCTGTCTGATTCAGTTTGCTGCATTGGTGGAGAGGTCTTCAGGAGGCTTAAAACTTATCAATATGGAATGAATCAATAAATCAATCAACTCATATTTATTGAACACTAATTTTATACCTGTATTGTTCTAGCTACAATAAAGTATTTTAAAAACTCCAATTTTTTTGAGAAACTAGGACCCATAGTGGCAATCATTATTATTATGTGGAGACATAGTACACATGCCCAAGTGTCTTTTCCCACCAGTGTCTTTTAGTTGTAAACATGCAGGATCATGTCCTAGCCCAAGCTGAGTTTCAGCAAAGAACAGAATCATGGCTGAAGCAGAGAGAGAAAATAACCTTCCTCTGGGTTGAAGAGCTCACTCTGTCTATTTGTGTCACCAACTGTGGCACCAGATGCTCTCAAGAGCCCCAAGATGGCAACACAAGGAAGCTGTTATGGATGAGTGGGTATTTAGGCTCCTCAATTGCTGGCCATGGGTAATGTCATCAGACAGGAAATGCCAAGGTGCCTAGGGAAGTTTTAAATGACACATTTTGAAATTGCTAGGCTGTGAACATTTTTACCCCCTACGAATTTTCTACTAATTGAATATACTTAATGAGTTGCTATAATCTGGGGACTAGTCATTGTTTTTTCAACCTTAGCTTCTAAAGTCATGCTATATAGTCAAAAGTGGCTGTAGAAAATAATGGGACAAAATACTGACTTGGAATTAGATAGACATGAATATAAAATCTGTTTCCATGGAGCTGGAGGGATGGCCTAGTAGTTAAGAGTACCTGTTGCTTTTTCAGAGGACCAGACTTTAGTTTCTGTAGCAGGAATCTTAAATGGTCTTATTAATAAAAACAAACCTGGAGCCAGGTATTGGGGTGAATGCTGGAAGATCAGAGAAGCAGAACAAGTCACAGCTACCTCATCTCGCCAGTTCCTCAGCTGATCCTGTTTCCTCAGACTGGAAGCCTCTGTGTCCTCATCTGAATGGGTCTCAGCTAAACTGTGCTGCTCCAAAGCCTAAAAGCTTAACCATCTAAAAGCTTCTAGTTTCTGGTCTTCATGCCTTATATACCTTTCTGCTTTCTGCCATCACTCCCTGGGATTAAAGGCTTACTTCCTGGGATTAAAGGCATGTGTCACCATGCCTGGCTGTTTCCAGTGTGGCCTTGAACTCACAGAGATCCGGAGGGATTTCTGCCTCTGGAATGCTAGGATTAAAGGTGTGAATGCCACCATTTTCTAGCCTCTGTATCTAGTAGCTGTTCTGTTCTTTGACCCCAGATAAGTTTATTAGGGTGCACAATATTTGGGGGAACACAATACCACCACATTTCCCCTTTTTGTCTAAAATTTAAAAAAGCTTATAACTATTACAAGAAAAACTATCCAATAAGTATAAACAATATATACAGTCAAGAATTACATTAACAATGCCTAGTCCATTAACATTTGACAGATTGAGACAAAAAACTCCATTATATATATTAACAATGTCCAGTCCAGTAACATTTGATAAACTCAGACAAAAAATTTTATAACTCATCCTATTTAAAACAAATAGTTCCTTTTTAAAAGTAGATTTAATAGTCTACTTTTGTATTTTATCATATCCATATTCTTTTTTTAGTAGATTCAAAAATCTACCTTTTATCTTATCATTTTTATATCTTTCATTTTTAAAAAAAAATATACCTTTTATTATTTCTATATCTTTTTTCAGAGTAGATTCAATAATCTACCTCTTATTTATATCCTCTTTAAAAAAAAAAACAAAAAACAAGAACTCTGAATCTAACCTCCTTTGTTTAGCCTTTTTCCCCCTACCATTAACAATTAACAACTTGTAACCAACCATCATAAACAATGACAATATCCATAACTCAAACTACCAAAAACCACCCATCCCACCTCTTGGGAATGTGGGCATCATTTTCTTAAAATTACTTCCTGTTTTCTGGGGGTGAAGATATCTTTAGGGAATCCTGAAAAGAAAATTTTGGGGTTAATTGTCAAGTCCTGTATCATTTGTCCAATCCCTGTATAATGAGAAAGTACAGGGCTTGTTTCAAGTCCTTGTTCAAGTAGTCTGTCAGGCTGGATCATCTCAGCTAGCCATCTCAAAATTGTCCTGAGTAGTTTGTAGTCCGAAGTTGATATTTCCTTGGTGCTAATGAGCTTAATGGCTTTATCATAGTCCATGTGGAATCGTCATTGTGGTCTCCTGTCATCTTTTTGAAGATTTCAAAGTCGCTGTTAGGTGTGGTCATAGTTCCCTGAAGATTTTTTTTTTTTTTTGTGCCTCCTCTGTGGTTTGGAGTAATCACAGTCTGATAAATGTCTGTCTCTCGGAACCATGAACATTCTTCCCTAGAAGAGAAAATCTTCACTGCATTTTCTCCCCACCATTTGTCTTGCCAAACTTTTCCAAACTGACCTTTGCTGATGCTTTCTTGTAACATGATGGTCCTGGCAATTCTTCTCTGAACAAGCAGTAGTAAACCCTTCATCCCAGGTAGCAGCATCACCACAGTCACCAACACGATGAGAAGCAGGTAGCAACACAGAGTAGCAGCCGCTGCCTCCATGGTCCTGCTGCCACCATTTGTGACTGGGCCGAAGCTTCTCCTTAGCAAGTCTCCTAGGCTGGCCTCAAACTCAGGATCCTCCTGCCTCTGCCTCCTTCAGCATATCTATTGGTGAAATTATTAAGGCCACTCCACGTAGTTAAAAGGAGATTTATTTAATGACGTAACTTACAAATTAAGGGATAGGTAGGTCGCAGGGTCTGGGGAAGGTGTATCACAGTCCAGCGGTGTTCTCTGGAGCTCTGCTTTGTCCACGTCCACCATCCAGGGTCCTGGAATGGGCAGAGTGTCCCCCGATCCAGATCTCGGGTCCCCAGGCGCCTCTCTTGGCCCCGCCTTGTAGGCGTGACAGTTGCCGAAGTCTCAATGGGGTTTGGAACTTCCAGATCAAAGCTGGAATGGCTACCCACTACACATATCCTACTAGAATGCATCACCACAACCAGCAATGTGTAGCTTGGGTCTGAGCTGGGGTCTGCAAGGCCACAGACAAGTGGGTTTTTCAAGAATTCATAGCACAAACGTTGGGCACTAGATGTAGATGTAACCATTTTGTTAAATAAGAAACACAGAGCCAAATACAGAGTTAAAAGCCCAAGAGGTCAGAGCAGTAGCTGAGAGCTGAGACTTAAAACTGCCTTTCTTACCCTTTGCTGCCGCTGTCATCCTTCCCCTCAGAAAGAGACCTAATTCCTGTGTATCTGTCTTTTTATTGACTTTCTTTTCTGCCTTCTCATTGATTGTAAATCCAACCACATGACCTCCTTGTCACTGCCTGTCTATACAGACCTCCAGGTCTTCTATGGTTGGTATTGAGATTAAAGGCATGTGTCTCCATGCTGGCTGTATCCTTGAACACACAGAGATCTGCCTGTCATGTGATCGGGATTAAAGGTGTGTGCCACCACTGCCTGGCTTCTGCTATGGCTTGCTATTAGCTCTGACCCCCAGGCAACTTTATTTATTAACATACAAATAAAATCACATTTTAGTACAAATAAAATATCACCATAAGTTTCCATATCAGGTAGCTCATACCACCTGTAAATCCAGTTCCATGGGGTTCTGAAGCCCTCTTCTGACTTCTGAGGGCATCTATATACATGTGTGTACATACATACATATATACATACACACTGAGAGAGAGAGAGAGAGAGAGAGAGAGAGAGAGAGACAGACAGACAGACAGACAGAGAAAGAGACAGACCCAGATGCATAAATAAAGACAAAATAAAATATAAAAAATAATCTGTATCCACAACCTATTAATTTAGCATCTGGTCCTCATGGTTCCCAAGAGTCACCACAAGGTAAGAATGATGGTGGCAGGGAGTTCCTGCTTTGCATATAGTTTACAACTGACAATGCTGTTAGCAAAGCCATTGGCTTATTGTCTTCATTACAAAGTGAAAGATGGATCTTGTCATATCTTTGTCAGCAGCTAGGTGACACTGATCCATTCATTTCAAATTGTTTTATAAAGGTACAGAACAAAGAGCTTTCTAAGTGAATATGACTTAGTTTCTTACCTGAAAAAAAAATGTAAAATTTCACATGTAATACCAATGTGCTTGGATTTAGTCATGTTAGGAGTAAGAATACAATTAAGGAGAAAGTGTTGCTTTAAACATTTTTTTAAAAAAAAGAATTGTTCATTTTTATTTTAAATGTGTGGGTGTTCTGCTTGCATGTATGTCTATGCGCCATGTTCCTACAGTGCCCAAAAAGACCAGGAGAGGGCATTGGATCCCCTGGAACCGGAGTTATAGACAGTTGTGAGCTGCCATGTGGGTGCTAGGAACAGTCCACTGGGAGAGCAGCTACTCGCCTTAACTACTGAGTCATCTCTTTAGTCCCACTTGGAACATTTCGAAACACAATAGAATGGTTTTTTGAAAGTTTATGTCACCATCACATCTTGTTGCATTTGAAGAACCAGTAATGCTGCAGCAGAGACACTACTGTCTCTTCTCCAAGGGTTGGTTCAGAGACACTGAGTCACTATCCTGAGATCACCCAGGTAGGAAGCAGAAAAGGTAGGGCTAGACCCTAGCAAGTCCTTCCCTTCAGTGCCCATTGCCCCAGGCAGAACAGAGCAAGGTCCACTGCTGACTCTCCCTCCACAGTGCTCTTTGACTGTTTTTGTTCAGGAATCGATAGGTAAACTCAGGTTCAGCATGTCATTCATTTAGACTGCAGACATCCTCACCGATACCCAAGGCTCACCTCCACAAGCCCTAAGACTTTTGTTTTAGCTCCTGGCAGCAGTGAGCCCATCTCACAATTCCATTCAGTCAATTTCATGGCAAGGTCAAGTTGAACTTAAGAGACCCCAGTATGGCAATTTAGCTGCTAGATGCAGTCCAGTGTGGGAACACAGTCCCATTCTGAAGGGAGCTGGCAAGAGCACTAATGAGGCTGGCTAATTCCTCCAAATAAGCTTGCATCAGTATGCGGTGACAGCTGAACAAAGATACAGAGAAAACAAGGCTTCTTCACAGAGCCAGCAATGATATACACCTCTACAGATGGGCCAGTGCAGCCAGCTAGAAGTCACTTGGCGCTTGGAGGAACATGGAGGAGGAGTCATAGGAAGCAGCCAAGCAGCCTGGATTACAGCTGCTCAGTCATTCTTCATTCAGCCACAGAATAAAGCACAAACCTGAAGTACTTGTGTAATAAACATTACATGTGTATCATATGCAGGATACATGCATTTTAAATACAAATATATGCTATACACACTTCTCCAGTACATATTACTACTATGGAATTTTTCCATTTCATACTTGTGTGTAGATACATGTATTGTAAATACACAAGTACACGCACACATAGATACACACAGGCACCATACATTCTTCAATTGGGGAAAAATCTGAGAAAGCAAATTTCTCTCATTTTATTCATGAATACACAGCATTCTCAAAAGGCTAGCTTGATCAGCAAGGGGCATTTATAGATGCAGATGTTGCTAGAGGTATTGGGAGTTTCTATGAGCTGATTTACTTAGCAGTTAGCTCACATGATTTTCAAAACCAGCTAGGTATTACAGGGCCAGCAGCTGTAGGGAGAGTGGAAACTGAATGGGGGCTGTGTTGTCTTTGTCCTACATTCCACCTAGGCCTGCAGTTTCTGGAAGGGCTTGCATTATTGATGAGTAAGCACAGATTTTCCCAATTCAGCCACACAAAGATATGGACTGTAGTGATAAAACAACTCATCACTTGCCTCTTTAAAATGTTTCCTGAATTTTACTTCACTTAATTCAGACTGACCTGATGACTTAGCTCTGCAATAGAAAGATTACAAACCATAAACATTTTTATCTATTACCAAATTTTATAAAATTGCTAACAGGAGAAGGGATGGATCTTCCTAAACCCTGATTTTCCTGGTACATATCCAGGGGATTTTATGTCAGGTAAGTTGTCATGGAGATATATGAATGATGTTCTTTACTGTTTTAGCATAAACTCTTTTTGGGTGGTGGTGGTTTTTTGTTTGTGTTTTGACAGCTCTGGCTTTCCAGGAACTCACTATGTAAACCAGGCTGGCCTCAAACTCACAGAGATCCACCTGCCTCTGCCTTCTGAGTGTTGGGATTAAAGGCGTGTGCCGTCACTCCTAGCTTCAGGGTAAATTCTTAAAGGTAGTGATGGCAAGTACCCGTCCACACTAATCAGCCTTGTTTTAAATAGTTGATCTCCCCAGGGTGATGCTAGGTACACAGTGGGTGATGAGGAGGCTCAATGGGTAAAGGTCCTTGCTGCCAAGTCTGACAGCCTTAGTTCAGTCCTTGGGACCCACATAGTGGAAGGAGAGAACCAACTGTAAGTTGTCTTCTGACCTCTACATCTGTATTGTGGACACATGATGCATGTGTCCACCCACATGCACACCTCACAAATAAGTGAACAAAGAAAAATGAAGCAAAACAAAAAACAAGTGGATGATAGGAAATATGGTCTCTGGCTGGAAGTCTTAAACTTCACCTCTATTTGGATGATGCGATTCTGTGTCTCATATTTCCATTTCACCTTTTTCTACTTGGCAGCTATTGTGACTTATAAAAACATGTTCTAGTGATACTGTTAAGGGGTGGGTCTTCAGGAAGTCAGGAAGCTTTATCTCCTTAATGGGACAAGTGTCCTTATAACAACATGACAAGGATGTCACTCACCTTCCCACCTCATGGAAGCAGAGAGCAGCCCTCACCAGACACATACTATCCTGGCACCTTGATCTTAATACTGTTTCTCAGAACTGTGAGGAACTTTATTCTTGTTCTTTACAAATTATCAAGTCTCAGGCATTTTGTTACAGCAACAGGAACAGATCAAAATGGCACAATTTATTTGTAAATTTTAGCTCAACTTTATACACAGGGCATTGTGCTATTTATTGCAAATATAGGAATAGATGCCATGGGTTTCAAAGAACCTACAGACCAGGATGAGGGGGACAAACACATCGCTATGAACCAAAGTGGAAAATGCACGCTGTCCCATAGAGCTGACTATTGATAGGAATTTCTGCTCTAAGAAGTTTCTGGTGGGAACAGTCTATATTGACCATCTGACAAGAATGTGTTAGTTTCCTCAATAATAACATGTCTTGCTGTGGGATGTTCTGTACGGAAAATGTGTTGTTCTGATTGGTTAGTAAATAAAACACTGATTGGCCAGCAGTCAGGCAGGAGGAAGTATAGGCGGGACAAGGAGGAGAAGAATTCTGGGAAGTGGAAGGCTGAGTCAGAGACACTGCCAGCCACCACCATGACAAGCAGCATGTGAAGATGCCGGTAAGCCACGAGCCAGGTGGCAAGGTATAGATTAATAGAAATGGCTTAATTTAAGATAAGAACAGTTAGCAAGAAGCCTGACATTGCCATATAGTTTGTAAGCAGTATAAGTCTCTGTGTTTACTTGGTTGGGTCTGAGCGGCTGTGGGACTGGCGGGTGACAGAGATTTGTCCTGACTGTGGGCCAGGCAGGAAAACTCAAGCTACAAATGGCACCCAATGTGTTGGCAAGAGTTTCCACCTAAAACCTGAGAAAAGATTCTAAAACGAAGCTAAAAACAGCTTCCTAATTGTCTCTCTCAAATGAGCGGCAGCCTGCCAGTTTGAGCTACTGGTGGGTTCCTAGCATGCACACACTATCTGCCCTATGGCAGGAATGAGGCCTCTGCAAGTGGCACATTAAGCTGCGTGGATTTAGCCTTTGCTAGTACAAAACAAAAAAAAGAGGTTTCTGGGCTACACTCTGCTTGGATAAAAGCATAGACCCAAGATAGCTCCCAGAGCTGGCAGTAAACTTACCACCGCCATGTTGGGAAGCTGAGGTGGGCGGAGCCATCAGCCACAGCACTGTTTCAGTCTTACAAATGCTGCAGTTTAAAGCAATAGATTCACAATAAGACAGATTCAGTTTACAATGTGTATAAAATATACGTAGGCTTGAAAGAGACAAAAAAGGTGATATATACAGTTATATAAACAAATACATAGTTTTTAAAAATAAAGTCTTTAAAGAGACAGTAAAATTAATATAAAAATAAGCCACATAAAGATGAATATTACACAGAGAATCTGGATTGTGTTGTCTTTGGGATTTTTAACTGCAGAAAAACATTTGATCATAAAAGATGTTGAGTTAAACCAATATGTATATTTTAAAGATACCTTGACTTCAAAATTTGGATGTAAAGATTGGAAAGGAGGCTCTGATTTTGTTTCCACAGAAAGCAAGAGGCTATGGATTTGTTCCAGATTAAGATACATCAGATTTGACCAGCCAAGACTCCCTGAAGGTCTCCGATGACACCATGGCCCAGATGATCCAACATCCAGAATGGTTTGAAGGCAACTGGCTCAGACAATACAGCCTCATGGACTATTCCATAATCCTAAAATTTTCTTTGTGTCCCCATAAGATACAGTGCCCTCTTCCAGCAGGAAGTAGTAAGAGAAGCTATGCCCAAATTCCCAAATTATATGTAATTTTACTTTGTTAAGTTTAAAACCTTCCTTTTTTTTTAAAAAAAAGGGGGGGTGAGTACTGTGGGATGTTCTGTATGGCAAAATGTGTTGTTCTGATTGGTTAGTAAATAAAACACTGATTGGCCAGTAGTCAGGCAGGAGGAAGTATAGGCGGGACAAGGAGGAGAAGAATTCTGGGAAGTGGAAGGCTGAGTCAGAGAGACACTGCCAGCCACCACCATGATAAGCAGCATGTGAAGATGCCGGTAAGCCACGAGCCAGGTGGCAAGGTATAGATTAATAGAAATGGCTTAATTTAAGATATAAGAGCAATTAGCAAGAAGCCTGGCATGACCATACAATTTGTAAGCAATGTAAGTCTCTGTGTTTACTTGGTTGGGTCTGAGCAGCTGTGGGACTGGTGGGTAAGAGAGATTTGTCCTGACTGTGGCCTAGGCAGGAAAACTCTAGCTATAATGTCTTATAGATGAATACTTTGCCATCATATTTTCTAAGTTTTAGAGTTTGGTAACTTACTTCCTAAGATCCAGTTGCCACAATAACATGAAGAAACCCCCAATCTGACCCCACCTTGTTTTCAGTGGGCTCTGAACACTAGAGATTTCACCAACTGTGGGGCAGACATGTGTCCTAGCAGCTAGTTAGGATGGAGTAAGCTATCCAGAATGCTTGAAGGGCAGCTTGTAACATTGTGTTGAGAATAGAGTAACACTGGAACAGAGAGAAGCCAATAAGCATTTGCTGGATCCTTACTACACAGCTCAGAGCAGCTGATGGTTGCCTTAAATCACAAATTCAGAAAGCAGAGGTCAGAAAAGTGGATCTAGATAGACATTCTGCCCATGTTATATTGTCTTATATGTACTATGCTACATCAACATAGAATATATGCAAGAAAACATGCCAACATCTAGGAAAATTTTATGCTATCTATCATAGCATTTCTATGCTTATGTTTAAAGAAATTATCAGAGAGAAATATAAATATATGTTCAAAAAATCAGTAGGGAATATGGTTGAGTAGTGCTCTTAGGTGGTGAGATATAAAAAACAAGGCTGAAAGCAGCCTCTGATGACAGGAGACAGTTCCTAGCATAATATTAAACACTGAAAATAAACCACAAATTTGTAAAGCACAGGCATCTCCTATGGTTGTAAAATGGACAGAAAAACCACTAGAGGCAATAGGAGCCCAGCTCTGGATGAGGAAGAAGAAGTTAATTTGTTTTTCATTTCAGTCATTTGCATATTTTCTAATATTAAGCAGGCATTATTTTACAAGATCATACTTTTGAAAACTCGTAAGATGTGAGGCTCTTCAGTGGTGACTGGCAGTTTTTAAGAAGTGTCGCCTGTCTCCGTCTAGGCAGTCATAATTATTCATCTTTGCAGACGGTAGTGAAGGCTCAGAGAGATTAGAAAGCAATTTGGCTGAGTTCACACATGAGATCTGAGATGTGGGCTCTGGTATTTCCTTTCACATTCCATCTAGACCATTGTCCACCGTCTGCCTCATTAGTAAGACCCTAAATTAGAGGATTGATTCAGAGTCTCTTCAAATCCTTTGTGTGTAATATGCAGCCTTCTGCCCATAGCTCCACTTTCTCTTCCTGAAAGAAATGTTTAAGAGAAGTAGCCCCAGGCCTGCAGTCACCCGTTTGTTCCCTCCTAAGGCACTCTCTCCCAAGTGCTCACCCTCTGTTCTCCCCTGAGGCACCCTCTTCCAACATGTATACCCCTCATGGACAAACAGTAAATACAGCCCTTCTGGTTTGTGGCACCTAATATGAAAGCTTCATGAGAAACCTGTGTTGCTTCTCTTTATAAAGCATATGCCCTGCCTTATTAATCTAAACGCAATCTGCTTTCACAGGAGCATATAATGTGACCTAATAGGCAAGGCTCAATGTGTCTAGACAGCTTTCATCAAACCATTTGAGTAATATTCAAAGCACCAAGGTGATGCATAGCCTGATTGACAATGAGTGGCTCCTTAGACTAAAACTCATTTTTCTCCCAACCAGGAGATAAGGAAACATGATGGAAGATTCCGTGAGTCTGTGTGATTAATGTTCACTGCTAGTTAAATGGGACTTTTGTCTCAGCAGATTATCTAAGTTGACTTTGTGAAGATCAGTTAAGCAGTTATATATCTCTGGACCCAAACTTTACATTAAAACCTGACAAAAAGATGAGTTTAAACCTGTGTGAAACCAGATCCATGCAAACCAGACAAAGTCACAGCCCTGAGAGGGAAAGTGGATACAAAGTCCCGACCCTAATCAAGAGAGCACATGCAATTGATACCTGCTGGGAAGGGAACTCCAGGACAGGTTGCTCACACAGGAGTAGTTGACCGTGTGTGTGTGTGTGTGTGTGTGTGTGTGTGTGTGTGTGTGTGTTTGCCTTTTGTTTTAGTATTTTTTGTCTTACTGCTTGTATTTGTTCATTTGTTTGTTTTTAGAGAGAGGAAAACATATGAAGTAAGGTGGGTAGTGAGATGGGGAGGATTTGGGAAGAGTTGGGAGAGGGGAAACATGATCAAAATGCATTGTGTGAAAAATGTTTTTTAATCCACAAAACATGAGTTTGGGGGAAAGTACCATGCAATAATTTGTTGTGCAAATTCTAGTTGGTCTTAATAATAAAAATCCTGGAGTCAGATGTAGGGGTAAAATTCGGAAAGATCAGAGATGTAAAGAACAGCCAAAGTCACCATTTACCTCCCTGACTTCTCAGACAGAAAGGTCTCAGGTCCTGTCTCCTCCTGCCTTATATTCCTTTCTCCCCCCAGCCATATCACTTCTTGTCTCCACTTTCCTAGTGCTGGGATTAAAGGCTTGTGCCTCCCAAGTACTGAGATCAAAGGCTTGAGATCCCAAGTGATGGGATTAAAGGTGTGTGCTACCACTGCCTGGCCTGTATGGTTAAACAGGGCCTAGCTCTGCACTCTGATCTCCAGGCAAGCTTTATTTATTAGAACACAAACAAAATATCACCACATTTTCCCCTTTTTGTCTAAAATATAAAAGGTTGTAACTAATATAAGAAAAATTACATACAATAAGTAAAATAACTATATACAATATATACAAGCAATACATATATCAACAATGTCTAGTTCATAAACATTTGACAAATTTAGACAAAATACTCTACTATCTATCCTATTTTGTTGAGTCCAAAGGTTGTACATAATTCACTTTCTGTACTAACTTGTATCACTAAAACTATCTTTTTATGTCTTTCAACCATATACACTTTACATTTCTTTAGTGAACTTCTTTTCTGAATCTGGTAACAATGGAAATTATAACCACAAAGTCTTCAACTCCATCAGGGACCCAAGAAGGAAATAATATTACCTGAGTAAGCAGGAAATGCAAGCAAGTGACTTCAAAAAAGTGTGAGAAATGACAGAAACAGCTGGCTGGCTGGACAGTCACCCAAGGTTTCTCTGAAATGTTGGGGCATCCATCTTTGGCCTATAGGTCTAGCATATCTGACAGCTTTTTCTGTGAAGCTGGGTTTTCTGAAGAGTTGTACCACTTTGTTTTGGCAAAGTTCAGCAGTCCTTTCTTTTGTGTCCTGCTTGTCAGTTTTGGACAGCATACTGTCAGCAGTCAAGGCAAGTGCACTTTCTTGCCCAGTGGCTAACTTTTGCCATAAAGAAAGAAAACTCCATATAGTTTCTTCAATGCCCATCATCTTCTCTGAAGTAGATTGGTGATGCCAGGAGCAGACCTGTTCATTGTCGTTAAAAAAAAAAAAACTATGTTATTAAAACATCTTAAATGCCATATTCTGTAGATTTCTGAAGTGTTTGAAGATGACCTATCTAAAATATATCTCTGTTTGACCTTGAAAATATATCTAACATGACTACAAGTTAAGTTGTAATAGGTGACTAACTACTAACTTGCATTTCTTTATGTCCTAATTAGTTGGTATTAATAACTTTCAAAGACTAGAAATTTGCATTACATTGTTAAATGAGTTGTATAGGTATAATACCTCAAACAAGAGGAGAAATATATGTATAGTATGTTCTAACAAAATAATCATAATTTATATCACTATACAAAGAACTATATCAATGTAAAATGTTTAAAACAAGTACAAGTAGTTGCTTTTTAAAGGTAGATTCAATAGTCTACCATTTTGTCCTGTCATATCTATAGCCCCCTTTTTTCTTTTCAGAGTAGATTCAATAATCTACCCTTTTATCCTATCATTTATATGTCCCCATTTTTCTTTCTTTTTTTTGTCAAAACAAGAACCCTGAATCTCATCTCCTTTGTTCAACTTTTTGTTTTAACCATCACCAATGACAACATGTAACCAACCACTCTAAAATGACAAATATCCATAACCCATTGAAAGAACAAAAACCACCCACCCCACCTCTTGGGAATGTGGGCATAATGTTCTTAATATTACTTCCTGTTGTCTTTGGGGTGAAAGTATCTTTAGGGGATCCTTAAAAGAAAAGTTTGGATTAATTGTCAAGTCCTAGGGGAGGTAGCTGTATCATTTGTTGTCCAGTCTCTGCACAATGGAAAAGGACAGGACTTGTCTCAAGTAGTCTGTGAGGCTGGACCATCTCAGCTAGCCATCTCCAAATTGTCCTGAGCAGTTTGTAGTCCAAAGCTGACCTTTGTGTGGTATTTGTCAGCATATGCTTTATTCCAGGTGGAATTGTTGTTGTGGGGCCTCACCATCCTTAGGAGACTTCAAAGATCATTGTTAGGCATGGTCTTGGTTCACTCACTACAGGAAACTTAAACATTTTAAATGTCATATGCAGATCTCAAAGATGTTAAAGGAACAATATTTGTTATATGTATCCAAAGTACAAAAACTTAATTCCTAGTTACCTGATAAAGATTCTAACCTGAAATCATGTACAGGAAGCTAGATGAAGTCTTTTTCTAGAATTAGTACTATATATGACCATTAATATCATGACAAAAAGTTTAAAATATATATTAATCTTATAAAATTTGAGATAATATTTATACCTTAGGAAAATGGCACAGCCATGTCTGAATGGAATGGCAGAAGTCATAAAGCCAGCACAGCTGCTTGACAAAGATCCAGCAGAGCTGAGCCACATGATGGCTGCCATGCCACTTTTGGTTTTTATCTCCACCTGTTACATACTTGGGGCACTTTTAATACTTGTACAATTTGGGGATGTTGGGTTGATGGAAAATTCTGTATGAATCATTTATGCCTTCTCCCAGGAATGCTGCTTCTAAGCTCATCCAGGAAAGTCCTGAACATAGTATTTCCTCTGCTCCACATTGAGGAAGATATCCTTATCTACTTGAAGGTCTTCCTTATGCCTTGGAGGTTATGACACATAAAGAAGAAGCCAGAGGTTTCTTTATGATGCTATGAGACATTCTTGAAAATCTGTCCCTGTATTTACACTGGAACAAGATATTCAAAACAAAGTAAATTTTAAAAGGTCAACAAGATTCAGTGGGCTAGAGGAATTGTCCACAGTTCAGATTACAAGGCTCTTCCCATTGTACACTCAGACAATTACGTGGCATACAACTGCCCTACACAAAGACATATTGATAAGTAAAGTGTGGAGTGGAAAGATGATAAAAGTATGAGGTGTTAGGACCTCCCTTTCTTAGAAGTTAGCTCATGTAGAGCCACTATAATGTCATATGACCAAGGAACAACAAAATGCCAAGATTAGACATATAGACCAATTCTATAAAGATATAAATGTGAACATTGATTGTAATAACTACAGCAGCTTTAGC
This sequence comes from Peromyscus eremicus, assembly GCF_949786415.1. Lineage (NCBI taxonomy): Eukaryota > Metazoa > Chordata > Mammalia > Rodentia > Cricetidae > Peromyscus > Peromyscus eremicus. The sequence goes on along the minus strand of NC_081422.1, from coordinate 4,169,744 downwards.
CTGAGGATTTTTCCTGGGCAATCTGACCACTAAGAGTTAACAATACATTGCTTGAGACATGGCAAAATGCCCAGGGTGGTTGAAGATTTTGTTTTGGTCTAGTGTCCTTGAAGTAACCAAGGACACTAGACCAAAACAGGCCGTCATATGCCTCTAGATTCTCAAAAATTGGGTTATGGGGTTAATGAGTAAGAATGATAACTCTGTTTATTAATGATGTCAAAACTTGAGGGGAAATGATTGGAAATGATAACTCTGTTCTGTCATAGTTTATTAATGATGACTAAAAGATGAGAAAAAGGAAGTGAAACACATGTCCAAAAACAAAATTGATATGTTCTATGTTTTGGAACATCATGAATGTATCCCTGCTAACTAAATTCTGTATAAATAAAGAAACACTCTGGCTGCTAGTCAGTCAGGCTGTAAGATTCTCCTGACCACCATGACCTGGCTCACTTCCTTCTCCTGCCGAGTCCTTACATCCTCTGCAGGACCCATCCACTGCAGGGAATGGATCCTGGCAGGAAAAGTTTTAAAGGGTCAAAATAAAACCAAAAGATTATGAGATTAGTGGAAATAAAATAGTCTCTAAATTGTGGGTTTTCTGCTGTCCCATATCAGGTGGTTCTTCTGACATAAGACAGAGATTTTAGATTTTACTTAAACAAGCATGCTTGGGTTTAGAGAAGGAGAGAGCCGCACTCTAACTCCAAAGCCAGCTTTAATTTTCAATTGAACAAAAAGACCATTTGCATTATGTGTCTGCAGAAAAACACGGAAACAAACATTTGGGAAGATTTATGAAATTTTATCTTGTTGGAGATGTGATATACTAATAGGCCAATTTATTCCTTTTCTTGAGACCTTTTTTTTCTGGATGGTTTGTCCTTTTACTTCATATGTCTCATTTGTCTAGTGGTCTTCAGATTCCTTAGCTGGATGCCTTCATTTTTCTGAAAAGACAAAAACAAAACCCTTTCCCAACCTTAATTTGGGGAGGTTCCCTTATGACAAGTTATCAAATAAAAAGCATTTATTAGTTGTATAAGTTAATTTAAATTGAATGGTCACACTGGTTGATGAACAATCACTTCTTCTAATTAAGAGGTCTCTTTTGTTCAAATAAAACCTTTATTAATTTTGATGGTATCCATAGCTTTTCTTCTCCTGAGGAAACAAAAGCAAAACCTCTTCCCCAATGTTAACACATATCTTGGTTTTTGTTCTGAGGTCAGTGTATCTTTAAAGTACACAGGCTTATTTAATTCCATAGTTTTTTCTGTTATCCAATGTCTCTCCATAGCTGTTGTTCCTTTCTCATTAGCATTAAGAAAATGCAAAGTTAATAGAGCATTATGTAATCTATTTCTGGGGGTCTTTATTAACTCTTTTTGTTTATTCGACATGTCCTTTAGAGTTTGATTTGATCTTTCTATAACTGCTTGCTCTGTAGGATTGTGTGGTATATTTGTAATATGCTTTATATTCTAATAAGCAAAAAGTTGTTTCATTTTATTAGAGCCATATACTGGAGCATTGTCAGTCTTAATTTATACAGGTATACACATAATGGCCATAACTTCTAGCAAATGTGTGATTACAGAATCAGCCTTTATAGAATTCAAATCAGTTGCCCATTGAAATTCTGAATAGGTATCAATGGAGTGGTGTACATATTTTAATTTTCCAAATCTACAAAATGAAACACATCCATCTGCCAGATTTCATTCTTTTGTGTACCCTTTGGGTTACTTCCTACAGGTAGTGGAGTTTGGTTGTATAAAGAACAAGTAGGACGTTTCCTTATAATTTCCTTGTCTTGTTGCTAAGTGATGGAAAAATCCTTTTTCAAATCTTTACTATTGATATGATTTTTTTTTATGAAACTCTGAGGCCTCCAGCACATTTACTATCAATAGTTGATCAATTTCATCATCACCTTGTGCTAGCAGGCCTGGCAGACCATTTGGGATCTGATGTGCATTATATATAATTTCTAATTTTGATTGTTTCTAAATTGATTATTTCTTGTAACTGAAAAATAATGAAGTTAATTCTGACTCATCAGGAATAAATTTAGCAGTTTCAGTGTGTAAAGCAACTTTTTCTGCATACTGAGAGTCAGTAACTATGTTAGGAGGTTCTGTAAAATCTATTAATACCATTAGAATAGCATATAATTTTGATTTTTGGACAGAATCATAAGGGTTTTGAGCTACTTTACTTCAATTTCTTGATTTATAACTTGCTTTTCCTGATTTTTTTTGCATCCGTATAAGATGAAAGCACTCCAGAAATTGGTGTTCCCCATACAATGTGAGGAAGGATCCAGTTAGTTCTCTTTATAAATTGAATTCTCTTGCTTTTGGGATATTTGTTGTTAATCTCTCCTAAAAAAATTACTGCAAGCTCTTTGCCAACGTTCACTTTCTGCCCATAATTTGCCAATTTCATCATTAGTAAGAGGTACTACAATTTCTGCTGGGTCTACTTCAGTTAATTGGATGAAGTCTCAATTTTCATTTTAGAATCAACTCAGAGACTTCTTCCAACTAAGTTTTTCATTTTTTACTCTGTTTATGTGATAAACAATCCATTATAAGATAATATCTTCCCTCTGCATTAATATTCCTAAAGGAAAATGTGTAGGGTAAAATAACCAGAATGCAATCAGGCTCTGGATTCAAATGATCCACATGTGCATCCTGTAATTTCTTCTCCACCAAAGCCAATTCTCTCTCTGTTTCAGCTGATAATTCTCTTGGACTATTTAAGTCCTTGTCACCTTTTAAGGTTTGAAACAAATTAATCAGTTCTGTATTTTTTCTCCAATAGTTGGCTGTAGATGGGCAATGTCTCCCAGCAATCTCTGAAAGTCATCAAGAATCCACACCTGATCTCTCCTAATTTTCACCTTTTGGTTGAATTTTTTGTAGGCTTATTTTATATTCTAAGTAATTAATAGAATATCCTCTTTATATTTTTTTCAGGAGCAATTTGTAATCCCCAAGAAGGCTGAATTTTCTTTATTTCTTTAAGCATTCTTTTAAAAGTTTATCTTTTATCTATATTTGAATCAGCTAGTAAAATGTCATCCATATAATGGTAAACTATAGATTGAGAAAATTGCTTATGTATCATTTCTAATGGCTGACTTATAAAATATTGTCACAGGGTAGGGCTGTTTAACAGTCCCTATGGGAGAACCTTCCATTGATATCTTTTAACAGGCTGAGAATTATTATAAGTAGGTACTGTGAAAGCAAATTTTTCCTCTGTCTTGTAAAAGTATAGTGAAGAAACAATCTTTTAAATCAATAACTATAAAAGGCCATCCTTTAAGTAATAGAGAAGACAAAGGAATTCCAGGCTGTAGAGATCCCATTGGCTCTTAGATCTGTTGCCACTCTTCATTTTCCAGATTTCTTTTTAATAACAAATACAAGAGAATTCTAAGGACTGGTTAATTCTTCAATATGCTGAGCATTTAGCTGTTCCTGTCCTAGCTGTTGTAAGGCCTGTAATTTCTCTGATGTTAAAGGCCATTGCTCAACCCATACAGGTTGGTCAGTCAACCATTTTAAAGGTTGGTGCCTTTGAAAGATCAGCAGCTGTTATGCCTTGTTCTTGTACAACCTGAATGATTGGTCACACTTTTTATAAATCCTTCTAATATTTTCTTCAGAAACATATGTTAGTTTATGGTTTGTTTCTGAGATTGGGGGGAATGTTAATCTGAGTATTCCATTGCTGTAACAAATCACGTCCCCATAAATTCATTGCTATGTTAGCCACATATCGCTTTAATTTTCTTCTCTGTCTTTCTGTCCCTATACATTCGACCCATCTTGTACTGTTTAACTTGAGATAATGTTCCAATCACTAACAGCTGAATATTTACCTCCTAAAGAGGCCAATTTGGATGCCAAGATTCTGGTACAATTATTGTTACATTTGCACCTGTGTCTGTAAGAGCTTCAATGACAATGTCATTTATTTGTATTTTTAATTTTGGTCTTTGTTCATTTGTAGAAGTTTTCCAAAACATCCACTTTATGGTTTCTCCTGAATGTTTTGTTTTCTCTTCTATTGCTGTTCTACCACCCAGGGCAGTATGGTTTTTTTCAATATGCATTAGGTTCTTTAATTGCTCTCAAAGGAGTTTTCTCCATGATGACAGGAAATGACTGAACTAAATTTGACATGGGAGCCTGTGAGAGGCCCTTCAAGGTGTTTCCCAATGGGAAAGGGTTATAGTTCCTTTTTTAGGTCACCTTGTTTGCAACAATTGAAACAACTGACATTTTTAATTTTCTTCAAACCTCTGGAAATCACCTCTCCTATCCAAGCACCATCATGGTTATGAGATTCAATACTGACTGTATCTCAGATCCATTCCTGTAAGGGTGCTGATCTTGCCTTTAACAGCCTAATTACTTTTTTACATTGTGCATTAGTATTTTCAAAAGCCAGAGATTCAATTATTATTTGTCTAGCTTCTGAATTTTGGATTATTCTATTTATTGCTGAAGTCAATCTTTCTAAGAAATCAGTGAAGGTTTCTTTTGGGTCCTGTATAACTTTAGTAAATGACTCAGTTTTCTTTCCTAATTCTTCAATTCTGACCCAAGCATTCAAGGATGCTGTGCAGCATAATGCCAGGGTGTGGTAATCATACAGCGATTGCCTTTCTATATTAGCATAAGCTCCCTCTCCAAGAAGTTGGTCTTGGGAGATTTTCATACCTTTATTTCTACTTTGCTGTTCAGTGGTCTTAGCCTCATCTTTCCACCAGGTCCTCCACTGTAATTGAGGACCAGGCTCCAAGAATGCTGTACCCAATGTCTCTCCAGTCTTGAGGGATAATTATATTACAAGTTGACCACAAGTTTAACATCTGCTTCACAAAAGATGAATGCATGCCATGTGAGACTATTGTTTCCTTGAATGTCCTTAAATGTAACATTTCCACAGAAATTCAATCAGCTCTTATACAGCCTTGGGGATATTTATCATTTGGCAATTTCTGTAAGGTTATTGGGTAAATTAAAGTTGGTTGTTTGAAAACCTTAGGCTGTTCCTCTCTAACCTTATAATGCAATGCTGAAATTGGTTCTCCTTTAAATTCCTCTATCTGGGTCTAAATATTTCTATAATCTGTTTTAATAAGGTTTCCTAAAACTTGTATCTTAGCACTCATATCAACCAACCTTTTTAGTGATAAAACAAAAATGATAAAACTGATAATGTTTATAATTGACATTATATAAATCCCATCTAAACTAATTATTGTATCATTTAATTGTTCCATTTTCAAACTGTCCAGCATATTATCATACAGAGACCTAACTCCCTCCATTGTAATAGTGTTTCTCATTTTTTAACGTGGGAACAAATTCTCCCTTTTAACTAATTCCTTCCTTTAACAATTCCCAATTGTCTCACCAGATCTTCTGCTGATGACAATTCACATGATGGTGAAGTGTGGAGCTGATTGCTGCTGCACTGAACAGTAGAAGCCTGAGTGGGTTTTCAAGGCAGCTACCTAGTTTGGCAGCAGCCTGAGGAGGGGGTCTAGGGAGAGCCCACAACCCACCAGGAGAGAGAGAACCTGCTGTCTGAAAAACACACACAGGAGACTATGGGGAGGAAACAGGTACAGTGGGAGCTGCCTAAAGGCAGAGCTGGCTGGTGGTGAGGGGCTAAGTCTGGCAGCGTTTGGACTCCAAGTGCCTGTGGAGTTTGCTGCAAATGGGCTGCAACAGAAAAATCCCAAACTTGCTCAAAGGCTTAGGGAAAAAAGAGAGGAGAACCTAGCTGGCGAGGTGGTGACTCTGGCAGGAGCCCCTGTGTGCAGCTCCAGCATGTGCCAGTGGCTGCAAAGCCACAGGCAAGCAGCTTTTTGATGAATTTCATGTCCCACAAGTTAGGCAACCACTGCTTGACCTTTAAGGTTAACTAGGTGCTAGCTCCACACTTTGATCTCCAGGAAAGCTTCCCTTGTCAGATCATAAGCAAAATATCACCACAATATTTCTAATTTTTTCCACTCTGGTTCAAACCTATATGTTAAAATGGACTGCTTCAAACAATATTTTCAGACATCTTGTTCTCATGGAAGTCATGATTTTAAAAAGCCAAGTAAGAACTAATCCTGACAATAAGAATCTTTAGGCTAAAGGATATGATTTTGGAAAGGAACTTATGTCTCAGTTGACTTGCTATAACAAAATACCAGACACCCTGTGCTTTAACAACAGAAATGTAATTCTCATAGTTCTGGAGCCAATGAAATGCAGGTCAAGCTTCTGCTCTAGTTGGGGTCCTGGTGAAGACTCTGCCTTGTCAGTGGCCATTTTCTCAAGTCCTTACATGGCTTTCTTCTGTGCATGCATGTGGAGAGAGCATTTCTCCCTCTCTTTCTCTGTCTTGCCCTCTCCCTTCATGTATCTTCCTCTCTCTTATAAAACTCTAATTTTCTCCTAGTAGCCTAACCATTATGGCTAATAGAATCCTACTTCCTGCCCAGAGCCCTTTTCTCCAAATGCCATGACATTATCAGACAGGGCTTCAACATATGAATTTTGGGCAGAGTCAAGAATTCAGTCCACAAAAGTTGATAGGTTAGAAAGAGCTAAGCAGCCTTCCAGGAAGAATGCTTCTGCACTTGGCTGGGGGTGAAGACATCCTCGTTTCTGCCTTATGTCGGGTGGAAGGATCAATAGGGCTCAATGCATGGAGGGAGAGGGGCTTTCTACAGGCCTGCTTTCTAGCTCAGAGGTTTGCTTCTTGGAGCCAGATGAGCCCTGTGGCCTGTGGCTGTCAAAAGACTGCAGTGCCTAGATCATGTCAGAGATACTGGAATGCAAAGGACAGGAGAATCACAGAAGGAACTGTAGGTGTCCTTTATTCTTGACTAAATCATAGCTGATGTTCATTTGCATTCTGTGTGGTGACAATCACTTCCTCCATCACAGAGATTTCCATCTGCTCTCTGAAGTTGATTGTTAAAGTTTAAATTTTTCTTTTCTGACCCTTTCCTAAATGCAAATGTCAACTATAGTTAGTTAGACAGTTTTGCCCATTTGTTAGTGAAAAGAAGCAAATCAATGACAAGCTAGAAAAAGATCACTTTTCAGTCCTTTTTCCATACATTTCATTTAGGAAGGGAAGGATATTGAATCGCATCACTAGCTCAACAACTCATACTCTGAACATACTGAGCAAGCATTTTGTTTCACACCAAATAGAACTGACTTGCTTCCCTTTGCTCTCAATTTTAGGGCCTAAAGGAGCATAGGCTCATGATGCTCCCAGCACATTGTCAGCTGGAATCTAAGGCTGGAAGCACATTAATATCTTCTGTTCCTAGGACACCTCCATGGATGCTCTGCCTGGGAGTCTAAGTTGAGTCACACTGTACTGCAAACTAACCATATATTGATGCTAGTGTTTTCAGGGTTAAAATGCTTAGCAGTGTGGAAAATAAGAGAAGCGTAAGATCATATCAACTATATGTCTTATGAGAGAAGACAGAGGGAAACCAGAGCTGGCACAGAAGCAATATGTGGGACAGACAGTCAGACAGAACAGACAGAAGGCTTTGCAACTTTGAGACAAAAATAAGCTGTAGCTAGAGTTTTTCTCTCCAGGTCCCACCAAGCCCTAGCAGTCCTGTAGCCCACTTATAAAATAAACATAAATAAACATACAGATGTTTATATTATTTAAACTGCTAGGGCATTAGCTCAGGCCTACCATTGTCTAGCTCTTACTCTTACACTGAGCTTATTTCTGTTAGTCTATATGTCACATGTTCCATGGCTTTACATGATGCTCCCTGGACGGTAGGCTGGCACCCCCTTCTCTCTGCCTTCCTGTTCTCTCAATTCTCCTCTCTGCTAGTCCAGCCTATACTTCCTGCCTGGCTACTGGCCAATCAGTGTTTTGTTTATCAATCAATCATCCACAGCAATAAGCCCTTTCTCCCTTGTTTCCCTGAGGTGTTTGTCACAGCCATAGCTATGAGATTAACACAGGACTAAAGGCCTAGGACATTTTATCCAATATCCTGGCTAATTCTGGTACATGGAGTCCCTTTGTCAGCTTGAATGATACACATTTGTGTGTCCCATTAGCTTACAAGAAGGAATGCCTATCTACTGGTATAATCAGGTAGAAAAATGAGGCCTTCAAGGGACAATGCTTGCTCTGAATGGCAGTTGTCATAAACAACTTCTGGGAAAGGAGCATCTGTGAGTGTGCAGTCTTGAGAGAAAGTTTGACCTCTGATACGTTTATTGCAAAAGAGTGATTCAACTGTCCTAGGTCACCTTAACAGGTGGCTCCCTTGAATCTAAAAGACTGTTTAACAAAGTGTACATTGTAGGCTGAGTTGGGACCTAACCCCAAAGCACCCAGCATGAGAAGGGTGGAATGCAGTGTGGATTTAGGGGACGTAGCCCAGGGCACTTAAAAACCTCTCACAATGTTACAGAGATTTTATTTAGTTCATTTAATCTTGATAGTGCTCACTCAATGTTTGATTTGTTGATTTCTCACATTCCATATAATAAGATGTCCTATTAGAAGGGTAAATTCAGGTCTGTAGATTATGCCTAGCTAAAAACACTACCACCAGCCGGGCAGTGGTGGCGCACGCCTTTAATCCCAGCACTCGGGAGGCAGAGCCAGGCTCTGTGAGTTTGAGGCCAGCCTGGGCTACCAAGTGAGTTCCAGGAAAAGGCACAAAGCTACACAGAGAAACCCTGTCTCGAAAAAAACAAAAAAAAACAAAACAAAAACAAACAAACAAACAAAAAAACCCACTACCACCACCAACAAAAACAACAGAATAATAAAACAAAAACCCTACAGACTTTACATCAGCCAAAGATCAATATGGATATCAGGGTTATCAGTAGATACACGGTGTTTGTGTCTCCCACATGCATGGCTATAGGATACCAGGGTAATCACATGTAGGGCCCTGGCTCCCCATATTGAGTAAACTGTTGCCTGCTTGCCGACCTTGACCAGATGTCCTCCCTATGCTGATTCCCTGCCGGTTTCCTTCTTACTGAATGCTCACCAGAGGTTCTTTGTTCGCGTATCCTGCATTTGGTGTAAACAGCTTAGATGCAAGAATGTAGAACATTCGGTAGCAAACTTCTACCCTCTGGGGTTCCTCCTGTAAGCATGTATTTAAGGTTTCCTCTCTCCTTCAATAATCGGCATTCAGTATTCTGCTGTGGTGAATGACTCGCTGTTTCTTGTCTCTATTTTTTAATCTACAGCCCCTCGCTCAGACATGGTGAACAGGTGGTGGTAGCGCGGTGCAACCGCAACAATCACACATCTTACAGATGTCCTTTATAGTCAGTAATAAGCAGAATTTGTGAAAATGCTGGTCTAGTCTGTTGTGATTTCAACAATACATTGATTATTAGGGTGTCCAACTACCCTAGTCTGTCTGAGCTTGGTGATTCACTACAAGATGGAGCTTTTTGTGCTACACCAGGAAAAGCTGCTCATCTGATGTGTGTTCAAAGTGGGTTTAGAAGTCAAAAGTAACAAAAAGAGAAATTACCTGTCTAGTTACTTTACTATTGCTGTGAAGAGACAACATGACCAAAGCAACTTATAGAAGAAAGTTTATTGGTGCTTATAGTTTCAGAAGGTGAGTGAATGGCCATCATGACAGGGAGCAAGGCAGCAGGCAGCCAGGTATGACACTGGAGCAGTAGCTGAGGACTCATATCTTCAGATAACCAAGAGTCATGGTGTGGGCTTTGGAAACCTTTAAGTGACACTTGCTCCAACAAGGCCACACCTCCTAATCCTTCCCCAAAAGTTCCATCAACTGAGGACTGATTATTCAAACAGATAAGCCTATGGGGGCCATTCTTCTTCAAATCACCACAGAAGGGAAATGACTATTGTGCTGAAGCGGTGATACCATTCCCATACATAGCAAGAATCCTGAAGAGTGGGCTGAGCTGTGGTTACAGCAGAGTTTATCAGTTACATGGGATGTGGCTGAAGGTTTATGATGCACAGACCTGCTTCTTTGTTTTCCACAGATGCTTGCATGCCTTTTTCACTTACAAAGTTAGAAATTTGCTTGCCAGAAAGGAGCAAGAACAAGGTTTGTTTGTCAGATTTAATGTGTCTATTATATAGGTAAATAATATTTGTTCATTCTTACAGTCATAAGGAGGATATGAAAAGTGAAATACAATTTCTGCCCTTGATGTGTTTACTCTCTACTGAGGTATATGTTTGCTAATTCATAAAAAGGTAAGTTCAAGTTTGTATATAGAGTTCTAGAATAGAAATATTCACAGAATTGTGAATGCTCTCCAAAGAGAGAGAGAGAGACACACACACACACACACACAGGAAAAGAATTAAGGTAGTAACCCTACTGGCTTATGTATTTAACACCAAAATGTGGATTTGGACATGTTTGGTTAATAGGAAGTCAAATGAAATGACTAAATTATAGATACTTTGTGGTAAAATAGTCATTTAACTGAAAAATCATGCTGTCTATTCAAGGTTTTTTTGAGGGTCATTTAGGTGGAAATCAAATGGTGTTGGACAGGTCTTCTTAGAAAGAAACTCTAAAGATAAGGAATACTAGATTTTCACCAACTACTATTGATACTACCATCTACTATAATAAGACAGGGGTAGTTAAGGGGACAGAGCAAGAGGAAGTGAAGAAGAATAAAGGGTAGGGAGAAAGAAGGACAGAGGAGGGAGGGAGGAAGGAGAGAGGAAAAGGGGGAGTGGGAGGAGAGGGTGACAAAGAAGGACTGGGGGCAGAGCAGAGTTACATATTCAGCACTGTGTTTGGTGCTGGAATATTATTGAAGATAGATGTGGTCTAAGAATGGCTGAGTCCAACAAACAAATTCACTGCTCAGTACCACTGCTCGGTATACAAAATTAGCACAGTACAAAGAGGAATAAAAAGAGCCAAGAAAGACAAAAATGGCAAAGTTGCCACCAAGCATGGCAACAATTATTCTCATGATACAGAATCTAGAGCAAGCAATTGAGTTTTCAGACTCAAGTCTCATTAACTACTTTCCTTTTCATTGGGCCAAAATACCTGATAGAGAGCAATCCAAGAGAGGAAAGATATGTTCTCACTTACAGATTCTGGGTTTATCAATTCATCTTGACAGGGAAGGCAAGACAGAGTGCTAGGGTCAGTGTGTGGCAGCTGGAGTGTGTGGCAGAGGCTCCCCACATCTTGGTGGGTCAGGAAGCAGAATATAGGCCTGTAAGCAGAGCCAGACTGTAGTCCTCAGGGTCTGTCTCTAGAGGCTGATGTCTACCAATGAGACTTATGTTCCAAACAGCACCACTCACTGAGAATCAAGTGTTCACACATATGAGCCTGGAAGACATTATATTCAAACAATAAAGCAAGAATACAGTAGACAGGAAGGCCATAAAAGTGAAATCCCTTGTCACTGGACAATAGCTTAGAGCTTGGCTAGGAAATTGTCGCCACCATAACATAACATGTAGATGACCTTAGAAACAAACAGGCAAAACAACTCCCAAAAGTAGAAAAGACCAACCCAGGAAACCCAAATACACCACAGAAGCCCCTAGTTTGATCTCCAGTATGGGAAAAACTACGCTACTCCTCTTTGAGGAAACATGTAGCTGTGAGCTATGGACTCTGTACCCAAAGCCTTGCAAGCATACACATGGAGCATGGAGTGGCTTTTGTCTATCTGTCCTACACAGAAGGCTACTAAGTACCTCAGTCTCCTACACATGCCTGCAAAACTACAAAGCAAGACCTTAGCAGACTGGTCATGTGGCTTTGCCTGTTTTTCATGGTAAACTATAGGACTGTTTCTTTTTAATTTGATTTTTTGATTGGAATTTTTAATAGTCAGTTCTGAAAAATACCACAGTGAAGGCAGCCACTGCATCCAGCACTCACATTGAGGTTTTTTAGAAACTGGCATTTTGGGTCCAACCTTTGCTCGCAGCCTTATGTGTTTCTTGCTCGGTGACCCTCAGCACAAGTCTCTCTGACCCCCAAGACCCTCAAGATCTTCTTACATGGACCTGCATACTGAAGGCTCTGACACCACAGGTCAAATCCCACCTCTGCCGCTCACCCACTCTCTCACTCTGGACAGCTCACTTACCCTTCCTGACTGTGTTTTCCCTTAGGGATGCTCACAATGATATGTAACACAGAAGGCTGGAGGAGGTGCTGAGTGCAAAGCACTTAGCACATGGGTTGCACTCAGTGGATGCTATTTTCACACAACCCATTTATGGACAGCCCTTATTTATAAATGTCCGATTTAATGTGCCCTCTATTCATGAAGAGGGCAAAGTCATTATGAAGATATTTTGAAACACTGCTGTCAAGGCCAGAACCCCACTGTTCTCTCTAAACCCTTGATTTTGAAGTCAATCACTCAGTAGATGCAAAATTCAGTCACACCACAGAAAAACAAGTCTCCCATTCCCGGTTCAGCTACCTCTATTTCATACAACTTTAAACTAGAACACTCTGTGAGGGCTTTGGAGCCCATATTCTGATATTCTGTCTTAGAATGAAGCTTCAGGACAGAAATATGCAAACTAGGAAGGGTGATCATGGACCAGCTTGTGGTAGAACGAGCCAGAGTGAACTGTCACAATGAGTATTATGTGTAGGCTATTATATGGAATCATTAAGCCCCTCTAAGTGCTTCTTAAGTCTAAAGGGCACCATATGGAGGATAAACTGTCTCGCCTTTAATTGGGAGGACAGCTATCACTGGTACTTTCCTGTCTTTAATATTTTGGAAAATAAACCTATAAAATCTCATCTTTAATGTGATCTTCTAGCTCCCTGTGTTCGGGTAACATAACAACTAAAAAAAAAATGCTAATCCTCTTTAGGGTAGGAGAGATGGTACAAAGGGTTAACGCACTTGCCACTTAAGTCCGAGGAATGGAGTTCGTGTCCCCAGAACCCACACACCACATAAAAAGCTGGTGGGTATGTGGGCCTCTCTGAGTAATCCCTGTGAGCAGGAGCATTTCCTGGACTGAGCTGGTCAGCCTGACAGGCCAAAATGATGAGCTTTGGGTTCAGTGAGAGGTCCAGCTTCAAAATACAAAAGGAAGCCACGTGAGATCAACCTCAGGCCTCCATGTGCGTGTGCCCACACACGTGTGCAAACACTCATCGACACACTTCTCACCCATACAATATGCATGCACTCCTCTATTATACCTTTCATTTGCTTAGTGAGATATAGGCAACAGCTCTCACCCTCTTGTCTGCTGGCCACCTCAAGTTATAAGAGCATCCCCTAGGTATTCAACTCAATAGTTCCCACTTGCAATCAGACCAGCAGACACTACAGTGTGGCTTCATAAAATCTTCAGATCTGTAAGCAGCACCTGATTTAATACCAGACCACCAGGGGCCAAAAGCCATTGCTTCATCCTCTGTGGAGACGCCAATTTCATTAGGATGTTTCATACCCACTTTAATACTCTTTTGATATGTAGAAATCCAAACATCTATGGTATTAAATAATTCTGTCTTTAAGAAGCATATTTTTCTCAACAAAACAGATTGGCAGGTTTTCATTTACATAAAATGATCAACATCAAGCGCTGGCTCCTCTGTGGCTGGGCTTCACTTTTTCCTCAGCCAATTAATAGATGTAAATGAGTCAAGGTCCTAACAAACAGACTCAGCTACCCTGCAAGAGCAGCAAGTGTTCTTAACCCCCCAGCTCTCTTCTCTAGTCTCACCTAGGTCTTTATACCCTAAATCTTTCCATAATAACCTTCAGATAAGAAAAATTCTGTTATTTAATTATTCATTAATTAGCCAATGACCCAATAGAGAAAATGCCACTGTCTTAGTTACTAAAAGACATACACATACCTTCTTTGGGTGGTAAGAAGACATTGCCCAGGTTTCTTCCAAGTGTCCAGCCTATTCTTCAGACACCCCCACCCAAGTGGCTCCAGGCCCTCTTTAAAGAGGGGGCACCTACCCCAAGACATAGAGTCCCTCAGCTGACACCCCTCTCGGAACAGCATCGCCAGCACCTGCTCTAGATGATGGTCATACATGCATACCTGCTGTGAAGTACTCTGGATAATCCCTGTGAGTTTTCTTAGGCTAAGATCTTATCTTTAAGTAGCTCTCAGTCCCTGTCTGGGTATTTGAGCAAGCAGATAAATGGTGTGTGTATGTGTGTGTGTGTGTGTGTGTGTGTGTGTGTGTGTGTGTGTGTGTGTGTAAGTGTGGTAACCTAAATATTGGCCTCCAAAGCTATGTCGGGGCTAAATGATAACTTGTATGGCAGAGACTTTGGGGAGTGTGATTATTCTTGGGATAAAGAGATTATGCTGGTGGGCCCTAAATGTTCTCGTGCTTCTTCACAAACAAGAGAAATACTAACCTTGGAATAGGATAAAGGATGTGTTTCTATCTTTAGAAAGAGGAAAAAGAAGTGTCATGACCACAGATGCAGCCTGGAATGGTATAGCTACAAGCTAAGGAATGCTGGCAACCAGCAGAAGTTGGGAGGAACAAGAATACACTGTCCCAGAACCTCTGTAGGGAATCTGACCCCTAGACCATCATGATTTTTACTTGGTAGCACTGAAATTGGATGTTTGTCTCAAGTTCTGGGAGAAAGTAAATTTCTGTTGTCTAAACTCACCAGGTTGGTGGTAATTTGTACAGCAGTCACAGGAACTTTATATTGGAAAGTTAATTAGGAGGACTCAGATAGATGGAGAAGTGGGAAAGAGGGAATATGGCTCATTTGGAGCATCAGAAAAGCTTCAGAGGTGGTGACTGTGGTGCTGCACCTGGAATGAGGGCCAAGGAATGACAGAAGGAGTGTGCGAGGCACTGGGGGTCCTTCTGTCTGTTTAGAGTTTGAAATTTCTAAGAGTGACAGAAGTAAGCAGGGCAGTGTCAGACTACAAGGAAAGGCAGTGCTGATTGAAAGGCAGGATCCATGTCCTGTGTCTAAGGGATGTGGTACAGGAAAAAAATGAGGCTAGGGAGCAGGGTGTGGTGGCACACTCCTTTAATCCTGGCAATCCGGAAGCAGAGGCTGGCAGATCTCTGAGTTCTAGGCCAGCCTGGTTTACAGAGAGAGAGTTCCAGGACAGCCAGCACTACACAGAGGAACCTTGTCTCGAAAAAAAAAACAAAACGAAACAAAAAATGAGTCTAAAGCCTAGAGAGATGGCTCAGCAGGCCAGAGCTCTTATTGCTCCTAGAGAAGACCTGAGTCTAGTTCCTAGCATGCACCACATAGCAGCTCACAACTGTCTGTAACTCTAGTTCCATGATACAATGCCCACTTCTGACTTTCACAGGTACCAGGCATGCATGTGACACATACATTCAGACACACTGTTCATACATATGAAATAAAAATAAGTATTACACTTTCTTTCTCCCTCCTTTCAGGCATCTCCCTCTCCTCTTCATTAAAAACAAAGCAAACAAATAAACATGGATCTATAATTAGGTGATAAAAAGAAATACATCTCTAGGGGCTGGCTCAACCTTTTCATTGCCACTAGGGTGATAAAGAAAATGCCAGTGATTAAGTTTACACAGGAAATCTGAAGGCAGAATGTGGCCACCTTGGTAAATTGTCTGAGCAGCTTGTTTTGCTTGTGGCTGATAGTGAAATTAATTAGCAAGGAGGGAAAGAACTAGGCTCCCAGGGAGTCGTTCTGACCTAAATACAGATGTAGGCGTTGTTTTAAAAGGTTTCTGGTACAAGCACAGATGGTCATGGCCATCGATAGCCACCCATAAAGTCTCAGAGCCTAGGTCAGTGAAGGAAGAAGTTAGTTGACTTGTGTCATTGGTGGAGAGGCAGGAGTTTTGTGATGGGCCATGTGAGCACTTGGGGGATGTCAAGGTCACAGCAGTAAGTAGTGAGAATCTATTAAGATCTAATAGGGTGCAATGCAGCCCACATGAGGCTTTGGCTTCATGGACACCTTTTCTAAGCTAATTCTCAGATTCCATCCTTGGAATTCACTCCTTGTCCAAGGTCAGGAGAAGATCAGCTAATTCATAACTTATATGTCTTTATTTTCCAAAATAATGAAAGAAAAAATGGGGCTGACCCCATCTAAGTGAGCTGTTTTTAAAACTGATTTTGGAGTTCTATCTGAAAAATCACATCACTCAAATAATTAAAGTCACTGGAAATGCTTGTCATGCCTCCTAGTCCAATCTGATGGCAATTATTATTATTATTATTATTATTATTATTATTATTATTATTATTATTATTGCTTGGAGTTGGATGCACTTAGAACTCATAATTAATTGACTTTTAATTAAGTGCCAAACTGTTTGCAACTGTGACATATCCCCAAAGGTTTCTGCACCACCTCTCATTTACTTCAGATGCCTTCCCAGAACATGTGTTACTGAAAATCCTGACTGCAGAGCTGCAAAGGGAGGCACGCCATGGTACAACGTGCCATCTTTAAGAGAACTGTGGTCCTTCTCACACTTTGTCCACAGGTACTCCGTAGTTACTTTGAAGCCAAAAGTGAAGGTTTAGTTCAAAAGTCAGCTCTTAAAAATCGTCTGCAGACAAAATGACTCTTGGACTTCCTTGGCATTGTCCAGAACAGGAGGAAATCCTGTCAAGTGTTGTACTACACAACATATATTATGAAAAGAAATGTGACTCTGTATGATATTCATAGCTAATAGAAAATTAAACTGTTAATAGAGAGCAGACCAAACTGTGAGAACTAAGAGAGTGGAGGGAGTTCGAATTAGCATCTCCAATGTCTGCACAAACATCACATGCTCCCATCTTCCAGACATAGTTCTGTAAAGACTCTGCCTAGAAATCTTTCCATGCCTGTCTGTGTCTTCACATTTAATTGTTCAAAATTTGACCAAACATCGTATCAGAGAAACCTGAATACCAGTGTTTGTTATTTTTCTGAATGCTGTGATAGAACACCCAGACAGAAGCAATGTATGGAAGGATTTATTTGCTTCACAGTTGGAGGTAGAGTCTGTCACGGCAGGACCTTGAGGTAGTTGTTCACATTGCATCACAGTCAGGAAGCAGAGGATGATGGATACTCACAACCAGTTAGCTCTCTTTTTTGAACAGTCCAGGACCCAAGCCCAGGGAATGTTAGCAGCTGTCATTGGGGCAAATTATCCCAGTTAACTTCATCAAGATAACACCTCAAGGTGTGCCCAGAAGCTAGTCTGACTAGTCCTCATAGATGTGCCTGGACACTTGTCCTCTAGGTGATTTCAGATACTATCAAGCTGACAGTCAACATTTCCCATCACACTACCCTACAAAGAACCAGTGATTTCATTTTCTTTCATTAATCGCGACAATTCATAACCAGGGAGTATATATGTTTGTAGAGTGAATGAATTGTCTTTTCTAAGAACATAATTCAAACTAGCATGCATCAGCCATAATAACACTAGTAATAGCTGTGCATCCAATTTTGGCGTCTCTTTAACTGATACCGATACATCTTTGCATTTACATCATGGCTCTTAGCATCTGTATTTTGCCTTTCCTACCTAATGAATCATCACTCACCTCACCAGGAAGTATTGTTATATATAGGCTTGCCCACTACCAGCTCCTATGTAATGTGACATGCATACACATGTGTATGTGTGTGCTTTTCTCAGATACAGAACAACCAGTCTTTTATAAGGCTCCACTGTGGAGACCCACAGAGGTTTTCTAGTGAGGACCTACTCAGAGTCTGAGAATCTGAGCTTGCTTTACCCAGCAGGGCTGCATAAGGGGATGATTTGACCATGGGTGAGGTTACCAGGTGTGTGGAAGGGTCTGCACTTGGCTGTGTAGTGTGCTTTGATCTAGCAAGGGGGAGATCTTTCGCCCCACCCCTTGGCATCATTATAAAAAGCCCTTTTGAAGAGGCAGAAGGGACCGTTGGGTTTTGATCCAGGTCCTCCCAAAGCTATCCTGTGTTTCTGTCTTTCTCCTCTTCTCTATCTATCTAAAAGTTTCTTATCCCTCTTTCCTCCTCATAGGCACCCTTTTAAAAGGTGGGAGCTAGCCTTTGACACCCCACCACTCATGGAATCCATCCTTAGCTGACCTGACTTGTCAGGCTTCGGTCTTGAAACACTGACTATCAAGGTTTCAGCCCTGCAAACATCACATGAGACTTTCCACCCACATCTCCTTTGAATTTCACAGTTTAGCTAATGAGTGCATTTGCACACCCCGAGGTGACTGAAGTGCCACACTGATCACTGCCTTCCTTTATAGAATGGTCTCATGAACAAATACATCATCGGATGCTGCCAAAAGGCAGATGGTTTTCATACAAAATCCTGGAACTATTTCACTATTAGAAAATTGTTCTTCATACTTGCTCTCATTTAATAAAATTTTTATAAATTGCCTGTGTCTCATTTGACACAGTGGGAATGGAGAGCACAGTGAAACTGAGGCCCTTTGAATTGTAGAAACTTTAAATGTAAGGTGGTTTGGTTATATTTCACTAAACTCATTTTTGTGATCCTCCTCCAGAAAGGACAGGTGAATGAATGTCTGTGTTTTACACTGTGTGCCTGAATGTCAACCCTTACTTATAACTGTAACAGGGTTGTTGAGATTAGTAGCCATTTTATAAGCATCATTTTTCATAATATTCTGTTTTTTCCCTGAGACCATTTGTGTGTGGGTGCGTGCGTGCGTGCGTGTGTGTGTGCGTGCGTGTGTGCGTGTGTGCGTGTGTGTGTGTGTGTGTGTGTGTGTGTGTGTGTGTGTGTGTGTGTAGACTTTGGATGTAGGATGTCATTCCTCCTCAGCTGTGTTTGTGTCTATGTGTGTAGGTTTGTATTTGTGTATATGTGTGTGTGTGTGTGTGTGTGTGTGTGTGTGTGTGTGTGTGTGTAGGCTTTGGATGTAGGGTGTCATTGCTCCTTAGGTATTGTTCACCTTCTTTTCTTGAGACAGGGTCTCTCATTGTTCTAATGCTTGCCATCTAGGCTAGGATGGATGGCCAGCAAGCCCCCTGAGGATTTTCCACCTCTCTATCAATGGGACTACAAGTATATACTACCACTCCTGCCTGCACCCCACCACTTGGATTTCTAATAAAACTCAGGTCCTTGTACTTGCAAAACAAGCATTTTACAGCTTGAACTGCTTCCCTGGCTTCCCTTCCCCGAGAATGTTGCTTCTTTTTAAATTCTACTCACAAAGAACTGAGTGTCAGTGGCATGGGATGCACTCATCCATAGTGCCAGAGGTTACAAGCTCTAGTCAACATTGAACTAAAAATAAATATTTCCAAATATTTTCATGTAATTTTAAAATGACAATTCACAAACTTGGTTGTAATGAATCTCATCATGAATGATGTAACTAAAATGGTGATCTAATTTAGATCCACAGCAACAATGTAAAAGCCAGGTGTGGCAAGCCGTGCCTGCAACACCAGGGGTAGGGGTTAAGGACAGGGACACTGAGAGCTCACTGGCCAGTTAGTCTATCTGAAATGGCAAGTTCCAGGTTTAGTAAGGGACTCTGTCTCATATAGACAGGTAGATAGACAAACAAACAAACAAACAAATAAATAAATAAAGGGTAGAACAAGGGAGGAATACACATGTTGACCTCTGAACTTCATGAGCTCACATGCATTTATGACCATCCCCATGTATTGTGTTTATATTGTTAATGCATTTCACTAAGACATTTCATTTTCCTTTGAGTCAATTTCTTTTTGCCTCTCTGCTCAGTTTTATTTTTCTGCATAAAAAATATATGTAGAATATTTCTCATCCAACCCAAATTTTTTGGCCAAGTATCTAATCAGAAATGTCCTGTTTTCTATGAAATTTTCCATCCTAAAAGCTGCCCCCTCTCTGACCCACTTCAGCCTGATGTGCTTTCTCTCTGGGCTTCAGGTCCAGGGCTTTGTGCAGGGCTGTCTTTGTAATAGTCCACACCTTTCTCTCTTCCTGTTAGTGTGGTAGTTCCTGTTTCCCAAATCTGTCTTCTTTCTTATCTTCTAGGGTAGAGCACATTCTCTATTGAGTTTGTGAGGAAGAGCTCAGGGGCAATCTTTTGAGACCGGATACTCCTCAGAAAGTTTGAATCCTAATGTCTGACTCTATTGAAGTTTGAATGGCTACGGAATTGCCCCTGAAAGACATGTTTCTGCTGCTTTCTGGCATACGGTGGGTGTTCGGAATGCTGTTTGGATGTCCAAGGTTGTTCTGGCTTCTGCTTTGCATAGCATTCACTTTTTGCTCTGAAGGCTTGAGAGTCTTCACAAAGAAGAGACTCACTGTGGAGGCAAATTTAGCCATAAATCTGAGCAAACAATGGATTTCTTCAATCTAGAAACCCTTATCCTTTACTGTGGGAAAAATCTCCCCTTAACTTTTAATTTCACTTAGAATGGATTTATTTTATGATTTATTCTCATCTGATATCATTTTTCCATTTACAGTTCACTGGAGTGAGGATTTTAGAGACGTTAGATTCTATTGAAAGTTGAGTTCAGACTGCTTTCTTTATCATGAAATTATAATTCAGTCACATCATTTTTCTTCAGTGACTTTTTTGAGGATAAATAATTCAAATGTAATTTGGTAAATGTCACATATACTTCTATTACGGTTTTATGTTAGGATTTCCTCTAAGGAATAAAATCTGAGGCGAAATTTTGGAAGCGTTATTAAGTATGGCATTGTGAACATTTTGAATGTGGCAATGGATAGAACGAAGAGTGAGGACAGCCCAGATCCTGACTGGGTGACCAATGGCAAGCTCCCGAAGAGATCCACTCAATGAAAGAAAACAAAATGGAGGTGATGTTTATCATTCTCTGGGGGTCTGATTTCTGATCTTGAGGCTGAACTTTAATGAACGTCTGAAACACAAAGATTTGATCTTCTTCATTTAATAGGCTAAACCATGTGTGACACAGCAGAAGAACAGTTCCTCTCCCTGATCAGAAGGTCATTCTAAAATTTGAGATTTCACCTCTTGCTAGGGAAAGGAAGAGAAACCCGCGGAAGCAGAGGGAAGTCTGCCGGGACCCTAGGCACTGCCCACTCGAAGGACCGCCCTGAGAGGTCTCTGGGAGAAACAGGAGTGAATGGGAATGTGACAGGCTGCTTCCAGGGCCATGAGCTACCGGGGCACCACTCTGATTTACCTGGAAGAGACAGAGGAGAGGAGAAAGAAATATTTTAATACCTTTTGTTCAAATAAGAGTGATCCCCTCTGAGAGGCAGTTGCCAACTAGATATTACACTTCAGCTTGCAAAGCCTTACCACCAAGGGTGACCCACCCTACAGGTAACGGATGGTGGCAGGGGACACAGGCCTTTGATTTTGTCCCTGATGTCAATATGCCAATCACAAGTATTTGTAAAGTGACTCTGAGTCTGCTTGACTGCCTTGTGTATCAAGTTATC
Source organism: Peromyscus eremicus (assembly GCF_949786415.1). Taxonomy (NCBI): domain Eukaryota; kingdom Metazoa; phylum Chordata; class Mammalia; order Rodentia; family Cricetidae; genus Peromyscus; species Peromyscus eremicus. The sequence goes on along the minus strand of NC_081422.1, from coordinate 4,148,239 downwards.
TTATTTTTTTCCTATTACTCCCATGAAAAACAGTGTGGCTCCACCAATCTCTAGTCAGGGTCAAAAACCACTACCCTGAGTGAACAAAATGTGTCTATCTGTTATGGCAAGATTTATATAAAAAGACATCTCATGAGGAAAGGAAGAAGGGGGAGAGTAAGGGGGCGGGGAAGAAGTAAGGCAAGCCAGCAAACGTTTACTTTATAGAGCATCTGCCGCGAGACAAGACACTGAATATTGCTTTTTCACAAAATTCTCAAGTAAATTCTGATAACAGTACAAAGTGGCTATTTCTATGAATGAGACAACTTTTCCTGACAAGTCAAAGCCTTGTGGAGAGCTGGAGCTGTAACTACGAGAAGACCCTCTTGGTCTATTGGTCTCCTTCCATTCCTAAGACAGCATCCCGCTCAAGAGGATTTTCCCTACATCCTGCTGCTGGACCTCCTGTTCACAGAAACTGTATGTATGTATGTGCTGTGTGTGTGTGTGTGTGTGTGTGTGTGTGTGTGTGTGTGTGTTTGTGTGTGTGTGAGTGTGTGATATGCTTGTGTGATGTGTGAGTGTACGATGTGTATGTGGTGTGTGTGTGGTATATGTATGGTGTGTGTGTGGTATGTGTATGTGTGTGAATGTGTGGTGTATATGTGTGTGGTGTGTATGTAGGGTGTGTGTGCATATGTGGGGTATGTGTGTGTGTGCATGTGTGGGGTGCATTTGAGTATATGTGGGTTGTTTGTGAGTCTGTGTAGGATATGTCTATGCACATGTGTGCACATGCATGTACAAATGCATGTGTATGTGTGGGGTAGGGTGTGTGTGTGTGTGTGTGTGTGTGTGTGTGCATGTTGTTTTTAAAATACCAAACAAACAAATCATTAGGCCAATATCAAGAGGAATCCCAACATGTATTTCCAGAGAACCAAAAGTAATTACCTAAATATCAAAGTTTCTCCTGTGCAAATCACTACATAGAAACATCTACCCTTAATTAGCTCTAGTGTTAAACCAATGCATGCTCTCATCATTTACTGTAGCCACTGAGTAAAATATTATGCTGCTTCTTCCTCATTTTCCCCTTAAGAATCTTGAGATTTTTCTCAGTATTTGTTACTAAGTAGTAGGGAAATATTAGTGACTGTAACGTGTTCTCCCTTCAACACCGACCCACGTGCCCATCCGCCAACGCCTCCACTGGACAGTGAACCTGTGAGGAAAACCCTGGCAGGCGCTCTGACTGAAGTTCAAGCTTCCCTGGTTTGTGTGCGTCAGGAATGTGAAAGAGGGGTTGAGCTGAGCACCTTGATTTTTCGCAGCTCTATTGATCTGCCTTCAGGCAGCAATTATGCTTCAGTCATCCAGTTCATCCTGTAAAAATGATCCAGTCTCCTTCCCCGTCAGAAAGGCCAGGAAAGAAATCAGCCCAGGAGCCCCAGGAAATAGAGCCTCTGGAGAATACATGCGATGGATGCAGTGGCCGGACTGAGCAGGCTGGCACACAGTATGCCCTCAATTAGTAGGTCCTCACATGAATTTCTTTATACTTTTATAATAAAGTTCTATGTAGTATAGTGGGCCGAGCTGCTTGTTTTCTTTGTCTCTACTACAGATCCAGTGTCAGATGACCACAGATATTTCTTTAATTACATAGAAGGTATGCAGTAACTTGAAGCATATGGAGGTTTTTTGTTTTTTTGTTTTTTTTTCCTGCTGTGCCAGTTTGGAAATGAACAGTCCATGTCGGTGGGAGGTTCTCTGCTCTGAGACCATTCTGGAACCCAGATTTCTCTCAACAAATTGTTGAACCAACCCCAAAAGCCTTTCTGTATCGTGCTTCCTTTCTGAAGGCACAGGAAGAGCCAGGGGGCCAGAAATTGGGTGAAAGAACAGGTTGAAGAGGTGGAGAACTGTGTGGCATCATTTGATTCATAACACTTTGGTGAACATTTAGTCAAGATCAACAACAGCTGCGCAGGAGGCTAATGTACTGCTGACCAGTTAGACAGCTGACCCCACTGGATTTTGTGCACAGCCAGAAGTTTGGGACCTGCATGTTTATAATACCTTCCCGTTTCTACCAAATGGCATTCTTGGGTGCTTGGCATCATTTCTGCAATGACAGGGTACTGTTTACAATAAGCTGGTCACCTGCTTAATGAAAGCATCTTATACAGCATCAATCTTTTAGTGCAAACAGTTGGATCTAATTTCAGGTACAGCCTTGACATGTACACAAGTGCACGATGTGTATGAAAGAGCCATTGGAGCAATCGTGTGTAGAATATTTAATTCCAAGGCAAACAACATTTTTCTGGAAGATTGTGTTAGGAGGAATGTGTGCTGAAGACAGCACCAGATCCACATGAGGCAAGAACCCAGTGTGGGGGCAGGAGAAAAACCATTAGCAGGAAGAATACTTCTTTGGGAAACCCGAGGCAAAAGTGGGGGACAGGTATGTGTAGATGTAACCAACCGTCTTATTAAATAAGAAACACAGAGCCGATTCAGAGAAGAAAGCCAAGAGGTCAGAACTAAGAGCCTTACCCTTCCTGCTTCAGCTATCCTGCTTCAGCCAAGAGAGCTCTCCGAAAAAGGGGCCTACTTCCTGTGTGTATGCCTTTTTATAGTCTAGCTGTTCTGCCTTCTCATTGGTTATAAACCTAAACACGTGACTGCCTTGTCATTGCCTGTATGTACCACCCTCCAGGTCCTTAAAGGCGTGCGCCACCACCGCCACGCACTTGCTATGGCTCTAAAACTCTGACCCCCAGGCAACTTTATTTATTAACATACAATTAAAATCACATTTCAGTACAAGTAAAATACCACCACATTTCCCCTTTTCTATTTTAATAAAAAGGAAAAAAAAGAAAAAGGTTATAACTAACAAAAGAAAAACTATATACAAAAGTACAATAACTATATACAATATATACAAATAATAAATGTCTAAACAATGTCTAGTCCATTTGTATTTGACAAATTCAGAGATAATAATTTCATTATCCTATTTTGTTAAGTCCAAAATGTATCTAATTCACTTTCTATCCTAATTAATCTTCAACTATAACTAACTAACCTTCAACTATAACTAACTAATCTTCAACTCCCTCAGAGACCCAAGAAGGAAATAATATTAGCTAACAAAAATAAAAACAGAAAGTGCATGCAAGCAACTTCCAAAAAATTTGTGAGTTGACAGAAACAGCCAGCTGCCTGAACAGTCACCTGAGGTTTCTCCGCAATGCTGGGGCATCATCTTCAGTCTATAGGCTTAGCATATCTGACAGACTCATTTGTGAAGTAGGATGTACACAAGGTCAACAGTTCAACCTCACATTGGGTGAGAGCAGTCCATGTACCAGAAACACCTGAATTCCACTAGTGTCATGTCATGATTCAGGATTTTAAATTCTGGAAATTGTTGATGGTTTTTTAATTCAGCTGTCCATTCTTCTTGGCTGTGTACATATGGCTTCATCTCAGCATCCTGTTCTTCTCCACATCCCTCTATCAAATGCCAGTTTACTATTGAGAGGCGTGAGCTTAGTTACTCTTCAAGAATAACTGTTTCAGCTGCTGTTCCATTGCACATCAGAAGCCATCAGCCCACTGCCTGTTCAGCTGCCTTTGAAGAAAAGGGCACTGTACCTTTTCCAGATTGCGAAGGCCACTTCAGGGATGGTGCCATATTGTCCTGGCCTCAGAAGATGCCTTTTGATAAAGCCATAACCACACTTGTTTTGGCAAGAATCAGTAGTCCTTTGTTTCATGTCCTGTCCGTCCATTTTGTCCTGTTGATTCGAGGATACTTTGTTGTCCAGTGGCTAACTTTTGCCACAATGAAAGCTAACTCCATACGCAGTTTCTTCAATGCCCATATTTTCTCTGAAGTAGATTGGTACTGCCAGGAGCCGACATGTCTCATAGTCATAACAAAAAAGAAAAATTTTCTAAGTTATTAAAACATTTTAAATGCCATATTCTGTAGATCTCTGAAGGGTTTGAAGATGACCTATCTAAAATATATCTGCTCAATTTTTAAAACATATCTAATATGACTACAAGTTCTACTGTAATGTCTAACTACTAACTATCATTTCTTTGTATCCTAATAGTTGGTAATAATAACATTCAAGGATCAGAAAATTGCATTGTTAAATGAATGGTATAAGTACAATTAGAAATATACATATAACATTTTCTAACAATATCAGTTTCAAAATATATATAATTTGTATACAATATAAAACAATCCAATCCAATGTAAAGTATTTAAAACTAGTAATTGTCTTTTTCTTCTTCTTTCTTTCTCTTTTTTTTTAAAATAAGAACCTTAAATCTAATCTGCTTAGTCTTTTTCCTAACCCTTGACAACAACTTGTAACCAACCCCCCTAAACAATGAAAATTATCCCAGACCCAAAACCCATAAAAAGACCAAAAAACCACCCACCCCACACCACCTCTTTGGGAATGTGGGCGTCGTATTCTTAAAATTGCTTCCTGCTGGGTATGGGCGAAGTTATCTTTATCCTGAAAGAAAAATTTTAGGTTAATTGTCAAATTCTAGGAAAGGTAACTATATCCTTCATTATCCATTCTGTGTATAATGCCAAAGTTCAGGGTTTATCTCAAGTCCTTATTCAAGTAGTCTTTGAGACTGGATCATCTCAGCTAGTCATCTCAAAATTGCTCTGAGCACCTTGTAGTTCAAAGCTGATCTGTAGATGATGTTTGTCAGCTTAGTGATGTTATTATTGTCCACATGGAATTGTTGTTGTTGTGGGGCCCCAACTTCTTCCTGGAGATTTCAGTTTATGTTAGGCCTGGCTGTGAATTCCTGCAGAAAACTGATAAGAGACTCGAACACAAAGACATATATATGCAGCTAATTGAAGCCTTTTTTTCTAGAATTAATTAGTACTCTATATGACCATTCATATCTTAGCAAAGTTTAAAATGTACATATATATCTATATATCTATATATTAATCTTGTAAGTTTTGATATAAAATTTATACTTTAAGAAAAGTTTAAAGAATCAGAATAGAATCAAAGAGTTGAGATTAGTAATAGAATAGTCCCTTAATTAATTTGGCTTTTCTCCTGTCTCATAGCAGAAGATGGCTCTTTTATTCTGGCATGATACAGGGAGTTTGCATTTTCCTTTTAACAACATGCTTGAGTTTAAAGAAGGAGAGAGCCATTCTCCAACTCCAAAGTCAGCTTTAAATTTTAATTGGACTGGGACTATTAGAAGACCAATAGTGTTAAATCTTTAGAGAAAAGCAGAAACAAACATTTAGGAAGACATAAAATTTTTTAGATAATATATACCCATATGCCATTTCACTCTGCTTCCTGGGATAGATGATTTGTCCCTTTTCTTCAGTTGTCTTATTTGTCCAGTGTTCTTCAGATTCCTTAACCTTCATTCTTCTAAAAGACAAAAACAAACACCTTTCCCCAAGACTAATTTTGGGGATGTTCCTTTTTGGCAAGTTATTATCTGATTAAATGAAAAGACATGTGTTACTGGTATAAGTTAGTTTAAATTGGATGTCCATGTTGGTTGATGAGCTATCACCTCCTCTAATTAAGAGGTTTCTCTTGTTCAAATCGAACCTTTATCAATTTTGATGGTACCCACAACTTATCTTCTCCTGTAGAAACAAAAGCAAAACCTCATCCCCAATGTAACACATACCCTGGTTTCCATTCTGAGGTCAGCACATCCTTAAAGTATATAGGCTGATTTAATTCTGTAGTTTTTTCTATTATCCAATGTCTCTCTGCAGCTGTTGTTCCTTTCTCATTGGCATTAAGAAAATTCAAAGTTAATAGAGCATTATGCAGTCTGTTTCTGGGGGTTTTTGTTACCCCTTTCTGTTTATTTAGCATATCCTTTAGAGTTCTGTTTGATCTTTCTATAACTGCTTGACCTGTAGGATTATGTGGTATGCCTGTAATATGCTTTATATTGTAATAAGCAAAAAACTGTATCATTTTAACAGAGACATATGATGGAGCATTATCAGTTTTGATTTGTGCAGGTACCTATGATGGCCATAACTTCTAGCAAATGAGTGATTACAGAATCAGCTTTTTCAGAACTCAAATCAGTTGCCCACTGAAATCCTGAATAAGTATCGATAGTGTGGTGTACATATTTCAGTTTTCCAAATTCTGCAAAGTGAAACACGTCCATCTGCCAGATTTCATTCCTTTGAGTACCCTTTGGGTTACATCCTGCTGGTAATGGCGTTTGATTGTAGAAGGAACAAGTAGGACATTTCTTTACTATTTCTTTGGCTTGTTGCCAGGTTATGGAAAAACCCTTTTTTAAACCTTTACTATTGACATGATATTGTTTTTATGAAATTCTGAGGCCTCCAGCACATTTCCTACCAATAATTTATCCATCTCATCATTGCCTTGTGCTAGAGGACCTGGCAGACCAGTATGGGATCGGATATGAGTTATATATAAAGAATGACTCCTTTTCCTGATTGTGTCTTGTAATTGAATAAATAGTGAAGTTAATTCTGAAGCATCAGGGATAAATTCTGCAGTCTCAATATGTAATACTACTCTTTCAGCATACTGAGAGTCAGTTACTATGTTGAGAGGTTCTGAAAAATCCATTAATACCAACAGAATAGCATATAATTCTGATTTTTGAACTGAATTATAAGGACTTTGAACCACTTTACTTAAATTTTCTGATTTGTAACCTGCCTTTCCTTGTTTGTTGGCATCTGTATAAAATGTACGAACTCCAGATATGGGCTTTTCCCGTACAATTCGAGGCAAGATCCAATCAGCTCTCTTTATAAGATCAACTTTATCGCTTTTGGGATATTTGCTGTTAATTTCTCCCAAAAAATTACTGCAAGCTCTTTGCCAAGGTTCACTTTCTGTCCATAATTTTTCAATGTCCTCCTTAGTTAAAGGTACGACAATTTCTGCTGGGTTTATTCCTGCTAATTGACGAAGTCTCAATTTTCCTTTCCAAATCAAGTCAGAGATTTTTTCCACATAAGTTTTTAATTTTTTGTTTGGTTTATTTGGTAAAAATATCCATTCTAATATAATATCTTCCCTCTACATTAATATTCCTGTAAGAGAATGCCTAGAAGGTAAAATAACCAAAATGCAATCCAGCTTTGGATCAATACGATCCATGTGCCCTTCATGTACTTTCTTTTCTACCAAGGCCAATTCTTTCTCAGCTTCAGGTGATAACTCTCTTGGACTATTTAAGTCCTTGTCACCTTCTAAGGTTTTGAACAAATTATGCAGTTCATCATTTTTTACCCCAACAATAGTTCGTAGATGAGAAATATCTCCAAACAATCTTTGAAAGTCATTAAGAGTCTGTAGTCTATCTCTCCTAATTTGCACCTTTTGGGGTCTAATTTTTTGTAGCTCTATTTTATATCCTAAATAATTAATAGAATCTCCTCTTTGTATCTTTTCAGGAGCAATTTGTAGTCCCCATCAAGGCAAAATTTTCTTTACATCTTCAAACATTCTTTCTAAAGTATCTGCATTTGAGTCAGCTAGTAATATATCATCCATATAATGATAAATTATAGATTTAGGAAATTTTTTACGTATCACTTCCAATGGCTGTTGTACAAAATATTGGCACAGAGTTGGGCTATTCAACATTCCCTGTGGGAGGACCCTCCATTGAAATCTTTTAACCAGTTGAGAATTATTATAAGTAGGCACTGTGAAAGCAAATCTTTCTCTGTCTTTTTCTTGTAATGGTATTGAAAAGAAACAGTCTTTTAAATCAATAACTATGAGAGGCCATCCTTTTGGTAACAGAGTAGGTAGAGGAATTCCAGATTGTAGAGAGCCCATTGGCTGAATTACTTTGTTAATTGCTCTAAGGTCTGTTACCATTCTCCATTTACCAGATTTCTTTTTAATAACAAATACAGGAGAATTCCAAGGGCTGGTTGATTCCTCAATATGCTGAGCATTTAACTGTTCTTCTACCAGCTCTTCTAAAGCCTGGAGTTTCTCTGTTGTTAAAGGCCATTGCTGGACCCAGGCTTGTCTGTTAACCATTTTAAAGGTAGAGCTGTTGGTGTCTTTGGAAGATCATCAGTTGTTGTGCCCTGTTCTTGTATAATATGGATGGCTGGTGACCATTCAGAATATTGCCTTCTAATATTTCTCTCAGAAACATGTGCTAGTTTATGATTTGTTTCTGAGATTGGAGGGATGTTAATCTGAGTATTCCATTGTTGTAACAAGTCTCGACCCCACAGGTTCATAGCTATGTTAGCTACATATGGTTTCAATTTTCCTCTCTGTCCTTCTGGACTTATACATTCAAGCCATCTTGCACTCTGTTTCACCTGAGATAATGTCCCAATTCCTAACAGTTGAACGTTTACCTCCTGAAGAGGCCAAGTTGGATGCCAAAATTCTGGTGTAATTATGGTAACGTCCTCACCTGTGTCTACCAGACCAGACAACAAAACATCATTTATTTTTATCGATAATTTTGGTCTTTGTTCATTAATAGAAGTTTGCCAAAAAATTTTCTTTATGTTTTCTCCTGAATTTTCTATTCTCTCTGTTTCATCATCCTGACCAGCATGACTTATTCCAATAGGCATTTGTTTATTTAATTGCTCTGAGTAGGGGTTTCCTCTACAACTGCAGGAAAGGTTTGAACTAGATTTGCTACTGGGGCCTGCATGAGGCCCCTCTGGGGTTTCCCGAAGACTGAGGCAAAGGATTACCCTGTCTGTCCCTTGTTGATCTACATTCGTTGGTCCAGTGTTTTCCCTTACCACCCCTTCTGCATACTCCAGATGGAAGGGGCATTCTGTTGCCATTGTTCCTTGAAGAAATATTGTTTCTAGGAATGACCTGTTTACAGTCCCTTTTCAAATGTCCTTGCTTTCCACATCCAAAACATCTAACATTCCTCAAACCTTTTGAAATTGCTTCTCCTACCCACGTATCATCATGCTCATGAGCTTCAACATTAACCGTGTCTCTAATCCAATCTTCCAAAGGTGCAGATCTTGCCTTTAACGGCCTGATTATTGTTTTGCATGCTGCATTCGCATTCTCAAAGGCCAAAGATTCAATTATTATCTTACTAGCTTCTGAATCCGGGACCATTCTCTTTACTGCTGAAGCCAGTCTTTGTAAAAAATCTGTGAAAGATTCTTTTGGGCCTTGTACAACCTTTGTAAATGACTCAGTTTTTTTTCCTGGTTCCTCAACTCTGTCCCATGCATTCAAGGCTGCTGTTCGACATAAAATTAGGGTTTGGACATCATATAAACATTGTGTTTGTGCTGAAGCATATTGACCTTCTCCAATAAGCTGATCCTGGCAGACTTGTATTTCTTTATCCCTCCACTGTTTTTCTATGTTTTTAGCTTCATCCTTGAACCAAGTTAGCCACTGAAGCCTTTGACTGGGTTCAAGAACAGCTTGTGCCAGCTCCCGCCAGTCCTGTGGTACAATCCTATTATATGTTGACCAAGAGTTTAACATTTGCTTTACATATGGGGAATGCATGCCATAAGATACTATTGCCTCCTTAAACCTTCGTAAATCTAACATTTCAATTGGAGCCCAAATATTTTGTGTAGTCATTTGATCAGGCAACTGCTGTATGGTTACTGGACAAACTAAGGGTGACTGTGTGAAAACAGGCTTTCTTTCTGTAACCCTATGATCCAATCTTGAAGCAACTTCACTGTTAGTTTCTTCTGTCTGAGTTTTTACAGGTTTAATAGGTTTTTCTAAAGCTGTCACCCTGGCACTTAAATTGACTATCTTTTTAAATAGTAAAATGAGGATAAGCATAGTAATAAAATGCATAATTTGATCAACATTAATCTTCTCATATAGCTGTTCCATTGTCAGACTGTCTAAAATTGCAAACAAAGCCCAATTTTCTTCCAATGTACACAGAAAACCCATTTTTTTTAAATGTGGAAAAAAAATTTTCTTTTAAATAGTTTCCTTTAAAATATCTGATATGTTAAGTGACTTACCAAGTCCTCGTAGAACAGTACAAATCCGAGGGAATTTCAAAACAGCTACCTAGTGTCCAAGGTATGAAGAGAGAGAGAGAGAGAGAGAGAGAGAGAGAGAGAGAGAGAGAGCAAGCGTAGCCACAAGTTCTGCCTAAGAGCTTGAATCCAGCCACGTGTTCCCGCTTGAGCCTAGTCAAGCCTTGGCTCTGGCTACCTTAAGCTCCAACCACGTGCATTGGCTTTACAGGCAGGGTCCCTGTTCGGCAGGGCAGGCCTGAGTTGTCTGTAGCACTGGCTTTAAGCAAGTAGCTCAAGGTTGGTCCGGTCTGAGGCCAAGCCGACCTGGGCCCGGGCTAGGGAGCCGGCCGCCCTGGCGGGAAACCAGACCTGCCGCCAAGCCAAGTTAAGCGGTTTTTAATGGATTCTTGTCACGTTGGGCACCAAATGTACATGTAACCAACCGTCTTATTAAATAAGAAACACAGAGCCGATTCAGAGAAGAAAGCCAAGAGGTCAGAACTAAGAGCCTTACCCTTCCTGCTTCAGCTATCCTGCTTCAGCCAAGAGAGCTCTCCGAAAAAGGGGCCTACTTCCTGTGTGTATGCCTTTTTATAGTCTAGCTGTTCTGCCTTCTCATTAGTTGTAAACTTAAACACGTGACTGCCTTGTCATTGCCTGTATGTACCACCCTCTAGGTCCTTAAAGGCGTGCGCCACCACCGCCACACACTTGCTATGGCTCTAAAACTCTGACCCCCAGGCAACTTTATTTATTAACATACAATTAAAATCACATTTCAGTACAAGTAAAATACCACCACAGGTATGCTTGACTCATTTTGTTAAACTAAGGACTTAATCACTAGAGGGAGATCCACTCTAGAATTGGAGAGTAGTTACTAAAGTCTCTCTTATTTAAAAACAAGACAAATGGAGGAGGACTTTATCCATGACGTTTAACTGTGGTAGTGGCGATCAAATCTAGGGCAGTAGGGAGGCAGCTGGACTGCAATAAGACAGCACGGTGTGAGTGGGCAGGGCAGTCACTGCAGGACAGGAGGCTAGTCAGTGTGGTCAGGCCCTTTGAGTTTGCTTACTGGAGTTGGATTCTTACAATCAACAGGGAAGATAGGAACCCTGTCTTGATGATTATGTTTCCAACTTTCAAGTCTTTGTTGTAGGTTTTTTGTTTTTTTAACTCTTTGGGGGCCTGCCATCCAGCTCCCAAATAAATACATAGAGACTTATTCTTACTTAGGAATGTCTAGCATTAGCTTGGCTTGGTTTTAGCCAGCTTTTCTTACCTTAAATTATCCCATCTACCTTTTGCCTCTGGGCTTTTTGCCTTTCTTTATTCTATATATTGTTCTTTACTTCCTACTTCATGGCTGGCTGTGTGGCTGTGTGTCTGTGTGTCTGTTTGTCTGTGTGTCTGTGTGTCTGTGTGGCTGTGTGGTCATGTGTCTGGGTGGCTGTGTGGCTGTGTGGCTGGGTGTCTGTGTGTCTGTGTGTCTGTGTAGCTGTGTGACTGTGTGACTGTGTGACTGTGTGACTGTGTGACTGTGTGTCTGTGTGTCTGTGTGGCTGGGTGGCTGGGTGTCTGTGTGTCTGTGTGGCTGTGTAGCTGTGTGGCTGTGTGGCTGTGTGGTCGTGTGTCTGTGTGGCTGGGTGTCTGGGTGGCTGCGTGTCTGGGTGGCTGTGTGGCTGGGTGGCTGTGTGGCTGTGCGACTGTGTGACTGTGTGGCTGTGTGGCTGTGTGGCTGGGTGTCTGTGTGGCTGTGTGGCTGTGTGGTTGTGTGGTCATGTGTCTGGGTGGCTGTGTGGCTGGGTGGTTGTTTGGTCGTGTGTCTGGGTGGCTGTGTGGCTGGGTGGTTGTGCGGCTGGGTGGCTGGGTGGCTGGCTCCTGGCATTTTCTTCTCCTTCATCTTTTCTCACCCCTCATCTTCTTCCTCTTTTTCTTCTTTTATTTCTTCTCTCTGCTTGGCAGCCCTGCCTATCACTCTCCTGCTTTGCCATTGGCCATTTAGCTCTTTATTAGACCATCAGGTGTTTTAGGCAGGCAAAGTAACATAGCTTCACAGAGTTAAACATCTCTGCATCACTAAACAAATGTTCCACAGCATAAACAAATGTAACACATCTTAAACTAATATTCTGCAACACTTTTGAAAAGACATTTCTGAGGTATAACAAAGACAAAATACTGGGAGACAATGAATGATTCAAAGGGCAGAAACACACAACCAGATGTTTTCTAAAGTAAATGGTCTAAGATTGGGTTGTCAGGAGCTTGCAGTCAGGAAGAACCCTGCCTCAGGTTTAATCAAGCCGACAGAATAGTAAGGGTACCTGGTGTCTCTTGGGTAGATTTGGTGCTTAATTCCAGCAGTGCCTATTCCTACATCTAGGGACCACATCCTGTGCTGGACTCTATGGAGATATCACCAGTACAGCTCCCCAAGCACTCTCCAGTCTCCAGCAATTGTTGGCACCTTCACTGGCTTAGTTAATGTTTCTATTGATGTGACCGAAAGCAACTTGGGAGAAGTTCGTTTATTTATTTCAGGTTACAACTCTCAGGTCACAGATCACTACTGAAGAAAGTCAAGTCAGAAACTCAAGGCAGGAAGCTGGAGGCAGGAACTGAAGAAGACACAGAGGGGTGCAGCTAACTGGTGTGTTCCCCATGGCTTGCTCAGCCTGCTTGCTTATAGAACCCAGGACCACCAGCCCAGGGTGGTACCATCTAGCGTGTTCTGGGCCTTCTCAGTTATCAGTCAAGAAAACATCCTACACAATTTCCTCAGGCCAATCTATTGGGCCATTTTTTCAGCTGGGAAGTGTTTCTCTTCCCACTTTGACTGGTGTCAAGTTGACATAAAAGCAGACAGCACACGCACCTTCTAATCTCCTTTAACAACCACACAGGATTTTGATCTTTACTTTTAAAGCACAATCATTGAAATGGAAACTATCAATGCATCTGTTTAACAAACTGAGCTTAAGTCTTCAGAAATGAATATTTAATGGACAAGAAACGTGGCTGATTCCTTCACCATGCCTCCTTTTCACTAATGGGGTACTGACGTGGCAGGAGATGTATATGCACTGTACATGAATAAACTCTAGTACACATACATGTTCTTATCTTTGTATGGGAATCCATAAAGTTGACTTAACTCCATGTTTAATTCAGAATATACAGTCCATAAATAGTTTCACTTTTATTATGTTGGCCAAGATACATAAAAGCACTGCTACTTGCTCTAGCCCATTTCATTTTTGCACAACTCTCCTATCATCAAATGTACCCTATTCCAAATCAACATACTTTTTCTTAGAATTTCTATCCATTGAAATTATTTTTGTTTTGTGAAATACAAGTCACTCGCTTTTAATAAACAGTTACATAGTCTGTATCAGCGATATAAAATGGAAAACCATCACAGGGGTAGGTCAGGGTCCAGAAAAAAGTCTTTGGTATCAAATGAAAAAATGGAGGCAGGCGTCCTTGTGTGTGAATGAGACCAGTAAAGATTACTGCAAAGTCGACTTTCTCATTGTTTGCATGGAAGTGAATCTTTAATGAGGCATTCCAGTGTATCAGGCCCAATTCCAGATGTGCTGAAACTGAGCACAGAGTAACAAACAGCGCTTTCCACTTTCAGATGGGATAACAGGTTCTGGAGGGGTTAGATCCAGACGGAACTGGATCTGAAGCAGCTACAGTCTAAAAGTTATGGAAATGACTGTGGAGCAAAGCTGGAGGTTTACGAAGTAGGATTTTGTAATTGTAGAATTAAAGATGGAACATTAAACAGAGCAAAGAGTACAGGCTATGGCCTGGGTATTAGATTTCTAAATTGAAGAGGGAGCGAAGGAAATCAATGGACCTTGAGCCAGGTTTCTTAGGGAAGCACAATCCTTTTATCCAAGTCAACTGAGTTAGCATCTGATGGATTTCTCCTGAACTGCCCCTTTTCCAAGATAAACAGACTAATGGTCAGCGAGGCAATCTCCAGGCCCTAGCCTGGTGCCGTGGTTCCCAAACCCGGGAAGCAGAATGGCCTAAAAGGCGTCTTTGAAGCTGTATTCTCAGGATATTCTTTCAGCATTTTGTGTGTAGATCAAAGACTCCTGTATTTTCATTTTTCTGGGGAAATTCTTAAGCACTTCAAGCGTTTCTGGTCTGTATGCAGGACCTTAGACAGAACTGTTCTCTTCCAGTTAACACCAATGAAGCGATCTAAGGTGGTACAGAGAAAGATCGAGAGTCGAATTTCTGAACTCATGTGGAGAGCCAGCCAGAGATTAGTGAAAGAAAATGAGCAGGGAGGTCACCAGCTAGTCTCAAACCACTGGTGGAAAGGTTAGAATCCTACTGAGACTCCAAGAGGACAGGACCCCCAAACATGGGAAAACAGTCTTTGTAAATGCTTCAAGGAAAACCAGTTTCTGGGAATTCAGGAAGGTGGTGAAAAGCAGTAATGAAATATAAAGCTAAGGAGAGCACACAAGAGGAAGGGTGAGGAAGGAAACTTAGCAGGAGGAGACACAGCAGAGGAGGCCAGAGCTTGCTGGCCAGGTTCTAAGCTGGAGAGGGAATAAATTTGTACCATGGGGATGGGGGCAGGGCTAAGGGTGGAGAATGCTCGCCTGCTCAAAGCATGACCTTTTTGTACTCCTCTGAACTCTGTGTACCACTCCTTCCCCTAACAAGCACTTAATTTCAATCCACCCTCCTCCCCACCACACCCTTTTTCCTAATAGACTCCCTGGAAATGAAATCATTACCCCAGTGTCCCACCAAATTTGTTGAAAGGTATAGAGACAAAACAGTTCTCAGTTGCTCAACCAAGCCTATGCTTTATCCCTGGACTTCTAAGGGATTTAGTAACTTAATAGTGAAAGGAATAGGAAACTGCCTTAAGGTTCAACACAAAGGGCTTCCATATGAATGGGAGGCTGGCACTTTCATTCAATATGACAACTTTCCTCTCTTGGGGAAGGACAGGCTAGCCTAGACACTCACGGGAAATTTACCGTCATTAGTTGAGGCAGCCTTCATGCCACCTGATCCCTGGGCAAATTCCCAGCTTGGAGTGAGCACAGGAGAAGCCACAGCACCTAAGGAGTTAACTGAATAGCACCCCCGCCCCCCTACACACAGCCCCAACTGTTAGGGTGCTGTGTGCAGTCCCTAGGTAGTCTCCTTTCTCTGCAGGAATGACATCTTTCTTCAAGGGGCTCTTGCTGTTGCTTGTTCAACTCATACCTCATTATTCTTTTCTTGAGGTGACTAGTGGGTCCATGGATTCCCCTCCCTTCCCAGAAGTTGCAGTGAGGTCTTCTGCCCTATATTAGTATCATGAGCTGTGAAATTTTCATGTCACAGCTTGGAAGTTGAAGACACAAGTGTTTGGGGCCAGAGTTTCTATCTGAGGCCTGTAATTGGAAGTTGGCTCTCTCCATTAAATTGCCAAAACTTGCTAAGTCTCCTACTTGTCAATGATAATATGGAAATGTATTGGCCTGGTTTTTGGTTTTTGTGAGGATTATATGTACAAAATATATAAAATATACAAAACCTCCGTTTTCCAATTGTCTTATGTAGCTGTTTTCAAATCTAAACTAATCTCAAAATAACAACTATCTGAAGTCGGCATGTCACTCTGACTCCTGGATCTGTCCTAGCAGAGGCAGGAGACCTACATGAAAATAGAAAGCTTCTGAGTGGTTCCATGGACAGTGTAACAACTCATGTCCTCTGTGGAGGTGCAGGACTAAGTTGGGCACTGAGGTAAGGTCTCCAACAACCGGCCCATCCTGCTAGAACTCTGTGTGCCAAAGTCCTGATATACTTCTTGATTACCTAAGCCCCAGGATTGTCTTGGAAAATCAGTTTCCTGCCTGGTTTTCTCAAGAGCCGTTTGAAGGGTGGGATAGAGTCTACCTGTGTGAGCAGTTCACAGAGGCCTCTGCTTTGCACACTGAGGGGTTTGTGATATCGGTGTTACTAACTGGCTCCTGCAAGTTTAACTGATTATATCACCTGTAAGGCCCCATGCGAAATGGAAACCCAGATCTTCTTGGTCTAAAACTATAAAGCCTCAAGACAGAGACAACAGACAGTCAAGTCATGTTCAGGGGCCTGCTTCATGCTGTGCTGGCTGGTGAAGATGAACTTCAGTTTAGCTAAGTTGTAAAGCCCGTTGACTTGAAATAGTTCACTTCCTTCATTACACGGTTTTCCTGAACAGCATGATCTAGGCTAGAAGACCTGCCATTGAACAAAATACACAAGCTCCCTCCTGACCTTCTGATTCTGAAATGCATTGGTTGCTTTTCTTGCTCATGTGACAGAAGCAGCATAATGCAAAGGAGGTTGATGGTTTCAGAGTAGAAGGTCATCACGAGGGAGGCAGGGCAGTTGGGAGGTTCTGTCGGTGGTGGTGGTGGTGGTGGTGGTGGTGATGTGTATGTGTGTTTGTGTGGTGTGTCTGTGCGAGTGTGTGGCTGGTGATGTGGCTTGTTCTTAGCCTGGTGAGCCAGGAAAAAGAGTTTCAGCAGGAGTAGAGAGAATCTATAATCTTCAAAGCCCCATCTTCATGACATGGTCACACCCCACAGCCTCCCCAAATGGTGCCATATGATCAAGTGTTGAGATGTATAAGCTCTAAGGGCAGGAGAGTTAGACCATCTGTGGTTGCTCAGAGGTCAGTAGAGTGGAGGATTCCTTCAGGGCTGAACCATTTGACTGGAATGTGTTGAAGGGTGAACTAAAACCAGTCCCAAAGCTGAAGATAAATCTGCAGTTAGGAGAGGGACTGGTGTTTTGAGCATCTTCACTGAGGAGCCGTGTTTCCAGAGAAGCCAAAAGATGAGCAGATCTTTTGAGATATCACAGTGTGTCTGGAGGCTGTGAGAGGAAGGAGGCTTTAGAAGTTAGAGAAACTGCATCCTGTGTCAGCAGCTTTTTCTGTCTGTGACAATATCTGTGAAGAAATAGTTTAAGGAAGAAGAGGCTTATTTGTCCTCACAGCTACGGATGACACTGTCCGTCAAAGCGGAACACAGGGCTGCAGGAGCACAGGGTGGCTGCACACACTTCCTCTGCAGGCTCTAAAACAGGGGAGATGGAAGACGCTTCTCATCTTACTTTCTCTTTTTCATTCAGCCTGGGCTTCTAGCTCATGCAGAGATTATCTCCTGCTTTCAGGGTTGTTGCTAGAGTTTTTCTGCCTGGCCCAGGGTCAGGGCAAATCTCTCTCACCCGCCAGTCCCACAGCCTCAGACCCAACCAAGTAAACATAGAGACTTATATTGCTTACAAACTGTATGGCCGTGGCAGGCTTCTTGCTAACTGTTCTTACAGCTTAAATTAATCCATTTCCATTAATCTATACCTTGCCACGTGGCTCGTGGCTTACCGGCATCTTTACAAGCTGTTTGTCATCATGGCGGCTGGCAGTGTCTCTCTGACCCAGCCTTCCACTTCCCAGAATTCTTTTCCTTGTCCCGCCTATACTTCCTGCCTAGCCAATGGCCAATCAGTGATTTATTTACTGACCAATCAGCAACACACTTGACATACAGACCATCCCACAGCACTTCCCCTTTTCTTTTCTTAAAAAGGAAGGTTTTAACTTTAACATAGTAAAATTACATATAACAAAACAATTATCAAGCAAGAATTACAGTTACAATATTAAAGAAGAGATCCTATCTATCTTATATTTGTAAGTTTAAGGTTTTATATCTAACTTATCTTTTATTATAACTAAGGAAAATTGTAAGTATCTAGTCTTTAACCACATCAAAGACCTCAGAAGGATATACTACTACCTGAGAAATGGAGAAGGATATAAGCAACTTTTAGGAGTCTTGTAGGGTAGACAGAGACAGCTGGCAGCCTGGACAGTCATTCAAAGTTCTCTTGTAAAGTTGGGGCATCTGTCTTCAGCCCACAGGCCTAGAGTCTCTTATTCACTTTTCTCTGTGTCCTGTAGAATGTCTGGCAGTTTTCTCTGCAAAGCAGGAACCTGAAGGACCATTTTGTCAAGTAAAGTTCAGTGGTCACCTTTCTATGGGTCCTGCATGTCCAGTTGATCAAGCAGTCCAGGCAAGAACAGTTTCTTGCCCAAATGGCTATTTTTGTCAAGGTGAAGATAAACTCCATATGGAGTGTCTTCGATGCCCATCCTCCTCTCTGAAGTAAATCGGTGCTGTCAGGAGCAGACATGTCTCACTGTCCAAAAAGTCTAAACTTTTAAAACATTTTAAATGCCATATTCTGTAGGTCTTTGAAGTGTTTGAAGACTACCTATCTATCTGAAATATATCTATGTATACCTAGAAGACTTAACTAACATGGCTACAAATATTATCATAGATGACTAACTATTAATCTATTTTTTAATTATCCATTACAATTTTAAATGAGTTACATAAACATAATACCTCAAACAAGAATAGAAATATATATACAGTATAACAAAATTAAGTTTAAATTTGTATCAATAAACTAAATCTATAGCAATGTAAAACATTTTAAACAAGTTGTTACTCTTTAAAAGTAGGTTCATTAATCTACCCTTTCATCCTATCATATCTAAACTATCCCCCTTTTTGTTTTAGAAAGAGATTGTATTTATAATCAACCTGATTTAAATAAAAATATTGTTTTTTCTCTGTCCCACACCAGAGGGCTCTTCTGATTTGGGACACAAGAATCTCTTAACCATTTTTTTTTTTTGAGCAATATGTCTGGGTTTAGAGGGGGAGTGAGCCAATTCCATCTCTAAAGCCAGCTTGGTATATTTGGGAATTTGGGCGTAGCTTCTCTTACTACTTCCTGCTGGAGGGGGGCGCTGTATCTTCTGGAGACAGAAAGAAAATTTTAGGATCATGGAGTAGTCCGTGAGGCTGTATATCTGAGCCAGTTGACTTGAAACCATTCTGGATGTTGAATCATCTGGGCCATGGTGTCATTGGAGACCTTTCAGGGGGTCTTGGCTGGTCAAACCTGATGTATCTTAATCTGGAACAAATCCATAGTCTCTGGCTTTCTGTGGAAACAAAATCAGAGCCTCCTTTCCAAAGCAACATATCCTTACATCCAAATTTTGAAGTCAAGGTACCTTTAAAATATACATTTTGGCATAACTCAACAGCTTTTGTAATCAAATGTTTTTCTTTAGTTACAAATATCAAAGAGAACATAATCCAGATTCTCTGTGTGGTAGCCATCTTTACGTGGCTTATTTTTTATACTATCTTTATTGTCTCTTTAAAGACTTTATTTTTAAAAACTCTATTTTTTTATATAACTGTATATATTCCTTTTTCTCTCTTTCAAGCCTACGTACATTTTTACATATATTGTAAACTATTACATCTGAATCTGTCTTATTGTAAATCTATTGCCTTAAACTGCAGCAGCTGTGGCTGCTGGCTCCGCCCACCTCAGCTTCCCAACATGGTGGTACAGTACAGTACGTTTACCGCCAGCTCTGGGAGCTATGATGGGTCTATGCTTTTATCCAAGCAGCGTGCAGCCCAGAAACCTCTTCTGTTTTGTACTAGCAAAGGCTAAATCCACCACGCAGCTTAATGTGCCACTTGCAGAGGTCTCATTCCCGCCAAACTGCAGGTCGAGTGCACATTCTTGGAACCCACCAGTATCTCAAACCGGCAGCTGCTGCTCATTTGAGAGAGACAGTTAGGAACTATTTTTTAGCTCCATTTTAGAATCTTTTCTCAGGTTTTAGGTGGAAACTCTTGCCACCACGTTGGACGCCATTTGTTGCTAGAGTTTTTCTGCCTGGCCCAGGGTCAGGGCAAATCTCTCTCACCCGCCAGTCCCACAGCCTCAGACCCAACCAAGTAAACATAGAGACTTATATTGCTTACAAACTGTATGGCCGTGGCAGGCTTCTTGCTAACTGTTCTTACAGCTTAAATTAATCCATTTCCATTAATCTATACCTTGTCACGTGGCTCGTGGCTTACCGGCATCTTTACAAGCTGTTTGTCATCATGGCGGCTGGCAGTGTCTCTCTGACCCAGCCTTCCACTTCCCAGAATTCTTTTCCTTGTCCCGCCTATACTTCCTGCCTAGCCAATGGCCAATCAGTGATTTATTTACTGACCAATCAGCAACACACTTGACATACAGACCATCCCACAGCACAGGGTGCATCTCCTCTGCTGAGTGAGGCACACCCAGAGTTGTGTTTCCATCATGATTTAATGACTTAGCCGTTGTGGTGGCACACACCTTTAATCCTAGTACTTGGGAGGCTGAGGGAGGCCAATCTCTGTGACTTCGAGGCCAGCCTGGTCTACATAATGAGTTCTAGGCCAGGCAGGACTATATAGTGAGATCCTATCTCTTAAAAATTTATCTATTCAAATTGCTTTAGTTATACATAGGTACTTAAAAATAGCACATACCATAAAAATGATTTAAGTTTAAATAGAAAGTATAACTTTAAAATATATGGCATGAAAATTAGCAGTTCATTTTCTATTTACCTCTTTTCTTTTTCTTTTTTAAAGGTCACAGAATCAGACCAGCTACTGTGTGGCAACACAATTATTGTGAGGAAATTGCCTAGAGGACCATTTTCTCAGAATCTATAAAGACTTAGATAGAAAGTGAGTTCACTGTTATAATTTTCTAAAGTATGATTTGGGGTGACAATGAACTGAACTAATGAATAAACAGAACTTTGTCAAGTTCATGGCCATACAATAGTGCTTTGGGCTGGGAGTTCGATGCTTTTGGGAGAGGAAACTCATGCAGTCACGGGAAGCCACTAAGCTCTGGTCTACACTCCAAGAGGCTCCATCTTCTCATTTTGGGAAGTGGCTGCCCTGCTAGTGCTTGAGGTCAACTCTGGGAAAGGTTCTAAGGGGAAGCCAGCCAAAGGCCCTGACCACCACTGCCTCACAGTCTTGCCCACACCCTCTGTGACTGTGCATGACACCTGTGTTCTCCAAAAGGCCTCTCTGTCCATGGGACGTCTACTCTATCAAGTTATCACAAGTCCTTTGTGTGTCTCCCTGACTATACAGAGATTCCTTTTAGAAGATCTGAGAAGAGACATAACAACAGAGAGATGGAGGGAAGAGTTAAGAGAGAGAATTTAGAAATGTATTCAGAAAGTTTAAAATGTACTAGGAAGATGATATAAGACATTTTGTAAGACATTTTCTTTCTTTCTAAAAACATTACTTTTAATGCTTTATTCTGTTATCATGTTTAAACTAAGTTGTTTTAAATGATTATATAGTTTCCAACATTACAATTTATTTCACAATCCCTCTAATGTTTAATATCACTCTACCCCGTTTATGCGTTCTGATAGCTAAAGAGAAAAGGCTTCTGTAAAGAGTCTCCCAAGGGTCTCTACTGAGGGGACCCAGTGCCTTCTTTGCAGAGCGGCTGTGGCAGTAAAGAGCATGCACATAACAGGCTGGTCAGGGTCCTAGCTTCCATAGTTGGCAACTGGGCTCTGAGGAGGTCATGTGACAGCCAGAACAAAAAATAATGTTGGGAGGATGATTCAAAGCCCACACTATGTCCCTTGCTCTGTGATTTTGATGCATTTACTTAATTATGTTTGTCCTATAGAGTGGACACACCCTTGTAACTAATACACATCACCATTATTATTTAAGAAACATGAGGACCATGTAACTATTGTATTCCTAAATATCAAACCTTGTTTCTTATGTGGGTGGGTATGTGTCTTCTAGGCTGGACAGCTGGGTGAACAAACCTCAAACATCTAGTTGCACCAGGAAGAGAGTCAAGAAAACAGATACTTCTGCTCAGCCAGTGTTTTAATGGAGAAGGTTCTTCCATTTTGCAGAGAAGATAAAAAGCTGTGGTAGTGTGAGTCAGCAGACAGGACCAGGTGGGAGATGGAGAACAGGACAGAATACCTCAGCAGGCCTGGAAGGTGAACAGACGGAATCAAAGTGCTCTCACCCTTTCCTTCTTTCACAGTGAGACCTCTAGGCTCCTTCTGGATGAATCATTTGCCTCATCAATTCCCAGGTTCCATTTTGTGGAGACAGCGGAGAGCAATAGCGGCTTGTGTTGTATTTACAGACATCATCAATCCTCTGGTGCCTTTAATCTGTTTTTGGGTAGTGCAACTTTTTCTGTTATTTCTCATGAAAGGCCGAAAAAAATGAGCTAAATTATGCCATCCTCCATGGAGGAAAGACAGCAGTATCTTACAGGCAGCAGTCATTTTGGCCCATTACTACTTGGCAGCAATTCTTTTTGAGAACAGGTATTTATATTTGTCTGATCAGGAAGACAGAATTGCAGCGCATTGACGGATGCGTTAAAATTACCTGCAACTTCTGCCTCTTCTATGCAGATGCTCGAGTCTGAGATGAGGCCAGCTTTAGTGACAGTTTTGCTAAATGAGTTATATTCCACAGTGTGGAAAAACAGACCGATAAGACATGCTTCTGCATTAGAAAGGCTCACCTTCAAATATGCTCTTATCACTTAGCAATATTACAACCTTGGGAGAGCTGAGTCCGAGTTTCTCAACTCTAAAGGGATGGTGATGTCTGTAGTATCTCACAAATCTGTTGTGCAGATTAAATACAACCATCTCTAAAGTCTGCAGCACAGGGCTGGGTATGCTGTGCTAGCTCAACCAATATTAATGTTCCATCTCTCTCCTCTTTCCAGGCTGTCTCCCCTTCCTTCTTTGCAATCACCTCTGTTCCTAAGTTCCTTGGGCCACCAGGCACAACTGAGGGGCAACATACTCCAAGGCAGCAGATGCTGCTCCGTGGTACATTCCTTCACAGCCAGGATCAATTTCTCACAGTTTTTTTTTTCGTCTCTCGTCTTGTAAACAATGGTGATGATGCCCACAATCTTACAGAGGCCAATGGACCAAAAGAAGAAAGTGAGAGGGGGAGAAAGATGCCAAGGTCTTTATTCCTGGGTCTTTTTGAGGAAATCTTCAGGGATTGAGAGAATGGACAGTTTTCTAATTGCTGACACTCTTGGATCTTGAGGGTGGCACTCAATGATAGTATTCCCAGGGTACAATATTTTCTGTTCTTATTGGAAATGTTCCCATTTCTCCACATCCTTCTCAACACACTCATGTAAAATGACATGGTCATTCTAGCTGGTGTGAGGATCACTGCATTGTGGTTGATGACCCTTTCCCTGATGCCAGTGAGGCTGAGCACCCTCCGACCCTCTCTGCCCTCTGAAGACTCTTTCTTGGGGGAAATATTCATTGCTCTTTTGCTCAGTTTCAAATTTGTTTTTGGTTATTGAATTTCTAGGTGAAGGACTCCCTAACATAACTAGCACATTAACCACTCGTCAGGTAGTAGGGCTGCAAACACTGCTCCCAGTTCTACAAGTTGCCCTCCTTCACCCCCACCCAGGGTTATATAACCCTATTTGTTCATTTTTGCTTTTGCCGCCTTTTGATGACATTTCTGAAATCAGCACCGTGAAAAGTTTTACCCTCTGTTTATTTTCTAGCAGCTTTACAGCTTTGGCTCTAATATTTATGTCTGTCACCCATTTTTAGTTGGTTTCTGTAGAGTAAAATGGTACAATTGCTGTAAAAGCAATATGGAGGTCCCTCAAACAACAATGAAACACCATTTTGACCAGGCTGTCACATTTCTGGGCATTTATTCAAAGGATCTTAAGTTATGATCTAGCAGGGATTTTCACCCCTCTACTCGCTATAACAATCATTTACAATAGCCAAGATACAGAAACAGACTTTTCTCACTGTCGTACACACACACACACACACACACACACACACACACACACACACACACAATCAGATATTTTATAAGGATATATTGCCATATGCAACTTCCTGTTGTCCTTTAGGAATGCTATGTTAAATGAAATTAGGCACGATAGAAAAGTGAATACTGTGCAGATGTTGTTTACATGATGAATATAACATAGTCAAACTCACAGAAGCCAGAAGTAGGTACAGAGGTTGCCAGGATGAAGGAGGGGCTGCTACACAAGAGACAAAATTTCGTCATGGAAAGTGGTGATGCTCTACATATCAACATATTACAGTTACCTATTCATTCTATTTGTTAAGAAGTAGATCTAATGTTGAGATCTTACTATAAACTGAAAAAAAAATACAGACAAAAAAGCAAAACTATGGCAGTTGTTTTTTCCCCATTTATTCATTGCTATTAACAACAACAAAATAAATTAAATTAAATTAGATATTTTATAATAAAAAATAGAAATCCATTTGGCTCATAGTCTGGAGGGTGGTAATCCAATGCACGCCACCTAAATCTGACCATGATCTTCATGAGGGAGTAGGTTTTCTCCTTCCTCCATGAGTCCTAGGGATTGAACTCATGTCAACAGGCTTGACCCAGAAGCCTCTTCCTGAAGAGCTATGTCACTGGCCCTAATTTAAAGCTTAGAAAAAAAATTGTTTTATTTTTTCATTGATAATCCTTTCAAAATGAACTTTTAAAAAGTCTCTTATTTTGGACCTAAATATGTATCAATCTAACTTGCTTTAAGTAAAGCAGTGGAATGTGTGTGGAGACCGCTCATCATCGTAGGGGCTTGCTGTCCTCCGATCTCCCTCATTAGGATCTGATATGTACTCCTCAAATGCCTGTGCCGGCAGGGTCTTCATCGGGGACCTGAAGGGGGGGCCAGAGTGAGAGGGACACAAGACACAAAGAATGAGAGCAAGACAGGATGTCTGATCAAGCTCCAGAATTTTATTTTCCTCTTAAGGTATATACAGGCGGGGGCAAAAGGGGGAGTGCAAGCAGGGAGGGGACTTTAACCATGGGTTGTTCAGCCGGCAGGGAATGTTGCTATGAGGATTATCTATTCTTGCCTAACTGCCTAACTGCAGCACGGTCATCTGATTTCGGAGAAGAGGTTCTGGTATTTATGAGAAGAGGTTCTGGTGTTATGGAGACTTAAGCAAGGCCTAGATCTGGAAAAAGAGGAGAGAAGCCCAAATATGGTGGCATGTGTGTCAAGGGTCACTTAGGCTTATGGCTCCTGTCAGACAAGGAGTAACTGGAGGGGGTTTGGTTAACTGCGGCATGCTCTTGTAGGTCCCATTGGGACCTGGTTCCTTCCCACCTCCCTCTTTGCTCTGTGCCTATCAGAGGTAAATGGCTCAGCTGCTCACTCTGTCATGATGCACAGGCTTAAAGCACAACCCAAAATCTCAGAAACTGAGAAGCAATAAAGTATTCCTCCCTATAAATTGATTATTTCAGATATTTTGTCACAGTGACAGCATAGATCCGGCTCTGTTACCACAGAGTCCCTACCACAAGAGAAATGACTTCCGGTTTCTACCCATCCCTCATCAATGTCTTAATACAAAAAAATGCTTAGAGACATTTGCAAGACAGTAGTTAACAGGTAAATGCAACATGAGCCTTTAAAGTGGAATTGAGAGAAACAGCTGCAAGCTGAGCTCTGCAATTGTGTGCTCCCAAGGCAACTGCAGACACACCAATACGACATCACTTCTTTCTTTGGGCTGGGCTTACAAAAACTACTTCTTTCAGAATAGTTATCTTAAAAATTTACAAAACATCTAGACATACATCAAGTAAATAAATCCATATTTGTGTTCTCTCCTAAGAGATTCAGATCAAAACTAGTTAGTGTAATTGCCTCTAGCTTGGCTCCTAGTCAAGAATCCACAACTGCTGGCTTAAATGGGAATTTTTCTATTCTTTTTGGCTCTCGACAACCTTAACTTAGACATGCTGACCTAAGCTATAGGGCTGTTTCTTATAGTCATTGTAGAAATTAACATCCTGACATGACATGTTGGCCTAAGCTGCAGGGCTACTTTCTATAGCTAGTATAGAAATTAACATCCTGACATGCTGACCTAAGCTGTAGGGCTGCTACCTATGGCCATTGTAGACACTAGTGCTGTGATAAACTTTCAGGAACCCAGAATTTCCTGGAGTTCTTGATTTCCTGGGCATATGCCTGGGCCATGCGAGAGGAACAGCAAGCATCTCTGGAACTCACGGAATGTGGCTTGGTGGTGAGCACAACCACAGCAATGAGCCTTAGAGAGGCAGAGACCGGAGGACTGCCGTCCTGAGGACCTAGTGCTGTTAGTGAGCGCAGCTCTGCTTGTTGCCCTCACAGTCACCACATCCCTCATAATCTGTGATTTGCATGAAAACTGTAAGGGGGTTTCTAGCACCTCACTGGGCACTGTCACTGGTACTTAAAATAATAGTGATTGACTTTTTCCAAGCATTGCTGCTGGAGCAGATTAGGATTCAGCCACCACATTTGGAAATAATTTAGACATGTAGATTGTTAGTAAGGTTAGGTTAATGTATTTTTGTTAATACTTTGAGGTAGAAAATCGTGGGGAACAATTTAAAGTTTAGAAAGGCACACTTTTAACAGTTGAGCGAGGGACTCATTGAGGTCAGCGAACAAAAAACAGTGGCAGCCTGGCTATTGCTGGCTGATGTGCCTTTCTTGCTAGGATGGGTTGGTGATCAAAAGTGATGATTAATTCCTTGTACCTACTTCTGCCCCCAGCTTCTTGATATGATTTAATAAAAAATTGTTGATAAGTAGGTATGCACCCTGAAGATTTAAAGTGGAGATGACTGGTTGTTTTTCATATATAAAAGTTTAGATTTGTGATTCTTTTAAGATTTTTTTTTATAAGATTACTTTTTGAGATAAATAATAAAATGATTGATCATGTCTTTGTAACCTCAAATTCGACTTGCCAGTAAAAGAACTGGATAAGAAAAATACCTTGCTTGCTTACACTTGCTTAATCTATAACAAGTTGCTAAGAAATGAATGTATGTGGGTTCTTGGGAATAATTTGTTTTTCACCTGTAATATGTAAAATGTTTAATCATGTAAGGGAAATGGGAAACATGCTGTTTTTTTACTTGTATTCTTTGTAACCATTCACTTGAAAAATAGAATGTAACCACATTATAGTTTATTGCTTGAAAAATTTTGCTGGAGTATATAAGAGAAAAAAATAAAGTTAGTTGGAAGGAAACCATCAGGAAAAATGTAAAAGGAAACATCAGCAAAGAGGCAAGGGGAAAAACTAGAGAGATCCTGACATGTTGAAGGTAGGTGTGTATTTTCCCCATTTGCTCTGGCCCAGAGAATTAAGTTTTAGTCCCTTAGATAAAAAAATCAATTGTGTGATTATTTGCTGATTCCATGTCCCCTCAGTTCCTGAGCTGCTGAAAGCCGACCTTGCAGCAGCAGGCATACACTGTTCTTTGTTTCAGGATCTCTAATTGCATCATTTAAAATAAATAAAGTAAAAGTAAGTAAAATCTTAAAACAATTTATTAGGTAAAGTGGGCAGTAGTTACTGAAATGACCCTATGAAGTTCGTGTGACCCTGTGAACATCCTGTAATAAAAGAGTGCCTGAGGCACAGTCAGGCATCTGATCCATGGAAGAGCAGGATTCAGATCCAGATCCTGTAATCCTGAGACTAAGACTTGCTTGTTTTCACAGTCCTTTGGAGTCTATGTTAGACCCTGTTATTACGAGGACTTGGGGCAATGCGTAGGCTATCCCCTGCTTGCTGATTCACAATGTACACCACTTTAACCGTGGCTGCTGCCTCATTTATGGCATTTCTGTATGGTTTTATGAATTCATGTTTGTTGAACTCCGCATTCCTATAGCAGAATTCTGGGGTCAAATCAGGTTTATTAACAGGTGAAATCAATAAGATACACTCATGACACAAAACAAAGCTGAGACACCACTGCTGATTCAACTGCTGCTGTCCTGTGCTTCTGCCCAAGGGTGTCAGGAACCAAACTGCAAGCCAAGCTTCTGTGCTGCTCAACCAGCCCAAGACAGGGCATGAATCTGCCTCCACAGTTTTTAAGGGTCCTGTATCTTCAGAGAAGACCATGCCCACCCATTGGGCCAAAATGCTCCATTCAATTGGTCATTGGACTGAAGGCAGAATTCCCACATTTCCCCCTTTTTGTCTAAAATAAAAAGGAAGGTTCTAACCCTAACATAGTAAAAACTATATACAATAAAAACTATTAACCTGTATTGTTCAGAAGGAAGGGAAGGTAATAATCCTAACAAAAATTGAAACTACATACAATAAAAACAGTTATCAAGGAAGAAATACATCCTAGACATCCAGACCATAGGTAACTGGCAATTTTTATAGACATTACTCCTTCCTGAAGAATCTAAGTTTTGTACCTAATATGTTCTTAGCTAACATTTGGGAGGATTATAACTGTAACTATCTAGTCTTCAACCCCATCAAAGACCTGAGAAGGAAAATAATATTACTTGAGTAAGCAGGAAGTACAAGCAAGTGACTTCCAAAAAGTGTGAGGAATGATAGAAACAGCTGGCTTCCTGGACAGTCACCCAAGGTTTCTCTGCAATGTTGGGGCAGTCTCTCTGCCTGTCTGTCTGTCTGTCTCTCGCTCTCTCTCTGTGTATGGTTTTGTGTCTCTATAGAAAATACAAGAAAAATGTAAGAGGAAACATGATTTGCCTTTCTAAGACTGACATAATTCACTTAAAGGGACAGATGGGAGGGTAGAAATAGAAGGGAAGGCAGGTATGGAGGGGAGTTTACTATGTGTGTTTGTACAAAAATATCCTTTCATAACACAATAACATGTACAATGCTTACACGCAATAAAATGTTTAAGTGAGAGAGAGAAAGAAAGAAAGAAAAATGGGGGGAAAGAATGAGAGAGCAGGAGAGCTGAGAAACAGAAAGGCCCATGGAGTACCATAACAAAGCAGGTGTACGTCTAAGAGAAGGTGATGGTTGATCTGACTGCATGCAGAGAAGCAGACAGGCTGGGAGGATTCTGGACTGGACGGCTGGAGGGAGCTGAGGGAATTTGGAAGTAACCTGTATGACAAAGTACTTCAAGGACTGTGGTCAGAGCTGCACACAGGCTGACTGAAGTGAAATAGGCCAGGAGGAAGCACCAGCCTATCTTAGCACAGCTATTGAAGTTGCTGGTTCTTGTCTGTCAGACCAATAGCTCTGTGCTGGTCCACCAGGTGTGTGGGGAGAGGCTGAGGAGAAGGAAGGAGGACACTGTCAGATCCCAGTGGTCAGAGAGGATGGATCCTCTGCTGAGTAGAGGGTTGGTCCTGATTTCATCTTAGAAGATTAGAAATATTTGCAATTGAATTGAAATTCTGCTTGTAGCCTCTGTAGGCAGTGGTAACTTATCAAAGTCCCACAGATGTGTTTGGAAATTGTCAACCAATTAAAACACACCAACTTAGCAAATTAGTTACTCATTTCTCCCCAAATGTGCACTGAATGTGCTGTAATGAGCATGCTTTAGAAAGTTCAGTGAAGTAGACAGATTTCAGTTACTGGTAATGACTTAAAATAAAGCAATAAAAATGCCACAGCCAAGTGTGGTTTTTACTCTTTACTTTTGAGCTCTTGATGTGGCTCACTGAAAACGGTAATTGAAATGACTGGCTGAGCTATCACTACCCAGTTCTGTTAACATGGAAGGAAGAGAGGGTAGCCAGTGGGGGTAGAGGAAGGGAGGGTCCTGGGGGAGAGGACAGGCTGAGATTCTTCACGTATTAGTGGTGGCTAAATCCCCCAGCTCCCTTTACAATATGTCTGCCTAATGAAGACCAAGCAAGATAAGTGCTTCTGCTGCATCACTGCATCAGGAAGTTCACACCATGAATGTATTCCATTTTAAAATATATTTTCTTGAACAATGTTACCAAAACTTGCAACATAAAATTCACAATAATAATAATAAAGATTGGACTGTTCTATATCCACAGGGCCCATAAAGCCAAAGATAAATTAAAGTGGGACATGAAGAACCCAGTGTTGTTTTTTTTTGCAGAGCTCTTACCCTACGAGGAAATGTCACAAAACACGACAAAATCCACTAACAAGAGTTTTATTAAGATAAGGGAGAGGGACAGATGTGCAGGGGCCTGTGGAAAGAGCCCCCACATGAGTGAAGTGGGACCAGGAATCATGGCGCCAGCTTATAAAGGCTGGGCTGTGCCATGTGGAATAGCCACACAGGCCCATGTGGCTATTCCACGCATGCACGTAGATCACATGGTTGCACTGTACGCTTTACGCAACCACACAAAGCCATGGGGTCCTGGTCACGCAAGACGTTTTGACCCGAAAATGACTAGGCGGAAGTGACTAGGTCCCACCGGGCATGCGTGACCATGCCCAACCATGGGAGCGTGTTGTGAATCCATGTCACCCAGGGTCTGAGGGTTAGCTACGTGGGGTGCGAGATATCTGAGGGAAAAAAATCTACATACACTATGTTCTTATGTCTATTAACTTTATTCCTCTAGAACAAAATTCTATCAATTCAGCTATAGCTCCACCACACACTCAAGGCAGGAATAACACTAGATACACCAAGCTCTATATCCTTCTACTTTATTTCACTGAGATGAAATCCTGTCTCCATAACTACAGTTCCGTCCAGTTCCCTAGCTCATAGCCCTGCTAACGACTAAACTCCTGTGCTTCCAGCCTCATCTTCGTCCTCTGTATCCTCTTTCTCCATATCTGCTGCTCTCTACTCCTGGCTCTCAGAAAACTCTACCTGAGATCT
Source organism: Peromyscus eremicus (assembly GCF_949786415.1). Taxonomy (NCBI): domain Eukaryota; kingdom Metazoa; phylum Chordata; class Mammalia; order Rodentia; family Cricetidae; genus Peromyscus; species Peromyscus eremicus. The sequence continues at coordinate 4,117,537 of NC_081422.1, read as the reverse complement.
GCTTACCCTCTGCGGAAACTCTGTCTTCCTCTCTTCTCTCCTTCCATGCCTTTCTGTCCCTTTCTACAGAAAAATGCCTGCCCTTTCTTTCCCTGGGCACCAGGTTCTCTGCCTCCTCAGGAATGTTGTTTTACTTCCCACCTTGATATGTAAAAACCTCTTTTGTTCTCAGTCAATTCCTCTGGAGAACCACTAGGCCTCTTCAAGGCGAGGGGGGGGGGGGGGAGTCCGCTGAGCTTCATTAGCACAAGAAACAAAGCTGTGCATCTGTTGCCAGCTTGTCTCCTAAGCTCAGCAGGGGAGTTAGTAACTTAGTAGTTCAGCAGGTCTGGGAAGCTGAACTGTTTGCCAATTGGTCTAGGCATGCAAGGATTTAATAGCAGAAGACAGCAAAATGTTAAAGGCTGGATAACACCAAATATTCATAATAAATGGCTTTGCCTTTTGACCGACCCTTGGCCAGTCAAAGTTTAGCTTTAATACACAGCTGAATATCTTTAATACATTCTTGCAGCCCGCAAGAGGGACTAGTCTGGAGGACTTTAAAACTAGACATGGAAACAATGTTCAGAGTAAGGCAATAGAAAATTCATAAAGATGATACTTCCAGAAAGCTGCTATTTAAAAAAAAAAAAAGTACAGCACCCAACCCAGCACCTCAAAGGTTAACTCACTTACCAGTTGTGTCTCTCCCCCTGGGGAGACAGTGTGTCACTGACATCTTGTGGGAAGAGGCTGGAAGTGATGGCAAATGCCCTCCACCCTGACCCCACCACAAGGGTAGTTCTCAACAGTGAGGAATTGTCCAGCCCCAAAGGTCAACAAGGAGAGGCTGAGACCTCTGCTCTTGTACTTGCCATGATTTTTGCAGAGTGTTCTTACCACCTGGAAAAGATGATTGCTGATATATTATCTGGGACTCTTACCCCCTTCCCGCTCTAAAAAGTATCAGGTAGTGTAACATTATGTAGAAGTGCATAAAACATGGATTTACAAATTAATAAATTGTTAGTGGAAAGTTATAATCGATCTAGGGGGAGAAACAAAATATTAGCAACACTTCTTGTGCATGCACGCACGTGCCTGTGTGTGTGTGTGTGTGTGTGTGTGTGTGCCTGTATGTGCCTGTGTGTGCCTGTGTGTGCCTATGTGTGCATAGGTTGAGAAAGGAGAATCACAAGTTTGAGGCCAGTTTTGACCACATAGTGAGACTATGTCAGAAAAAAGGATGGGGTGGGGGAGTGGAGGACCCCAGAGGGGTAGGGAGAGAGAGTGCCGACCTAGAATCCTGCTTTCTGTCCATGGCACTCTTGGTTCTCTGTTTCCAATGCCTTCTTTTCTCTTCACTTTCCTGCTTTGGTCCCAAGGTTGTCTTTGTCTACCCCTTGAATGCTTTACAGATCAGAAGTTCTGCAGGATTGACTCTTGTATCCATCCTTCTTTCCTTAATGTCTTTCCAAGTTCCACCCATGCTAGCAACAATGATATAGTCACAGTTCACGCTGTGTGTATTTTGTTTTTAGATCAGTCTGTCTGTCTTACTGTTGACAGACATTTGAGTTATATATGTCTTGGAGTAGTTCAAATAGCATTGCTGTGAACGTTCCTCTATGTGTCCTGTTTTGGATATACTTAGGAAGAGAACCTGTGCTCGAGGTTACAGGACGTGAGACTTGTTGACATTAGGAGATAGTGTCAAACTCTCTTGTTGTGCTTATATAAGTCTGGCTTCCCCTGGAGCTAGGCACCAACTGTCTCACTTCCTTTTCTGGTACCTGCCATTGTCGACCTTTTTCATCTTGCCATTCTGATAGCATGTGGCTCCCCTAGACTATGGTCTGTACTTTGTTTGTCTGATGAATAGGAGTGAGTGCATTTCCCTTACCTCCTAGTCATTTACAGAGCCTCTTTGTAAAGCATCTCTTCAGATCACTTGCTCACTTTTCCATAGGGTCGTTCTTACTTTCAGGGATTTGCAGTTCGTTCATTACATATTTTTATGTATTCTTGTTCTTATTAAGCTATCATTTCCTCACCTGTGAGTTGCCTTTTTTATTTACCATCACAGTCACACCTTTATTAAATAGAAATTAAATTAATCATAATGTGACCAATTATACGTATACATATATTGTATCTCATATGAGATAATCCAGTTTTTATGTATGGTATGAAGAGGATGTTTATCTTATCAAGATACCCTTATTGAGATAACTGT